>NW_021605171.1:6280012-6322831 GCF_004785775.1 Grammomys surdaster | reverse complement strand
AGAGAGAGAGAGAGAGAGAGAGAGAGAGAGAGAGAGAGAGAGAGAGATTGTTGAAATATGTAGTTTTCCTGCATTTTATATCTATGTGCCTGGCCACTGAAGAAATAGTATAGACAATTATATTCATGACTGCAGAAATGAGAATCTTGCCTGACTGGGGAATTGACAATTAGTAGTAAATCAAAAGGTTTGAAATACCCTAATGCTGATGTCATCATTAAAATGAGCAAGAAGATTACATGGGTCAGATGAGAAAAGAAGCTTTGAACAATGAATCTCTGGGTTTCTGAAGATTATCAGCTTAGAAGGCTGCATGACCTCTTCTCCTTCTCAACTAATTGCCAACATTCAAATTATTCTAGTTTCAAATGCAGCTTATTTAAAAGGAACTACGTGTTCTCTTTCCTGCTCTCTACATTCTGAAGTTAGAGTTTAAGACTTTGAAAAAAATCTTAGCACTTTTTGAACACTCCTTTCTTTAAATTTATTTTTAAAATTTTTATGTAAGAATTTGTACTATTTCTCCTCCCCTACCCAATTTCATATTTTTTCTCTATCTTTAAAAAATGGCCCAATTTCTTCTCCAGGACCTAACACAATGAGTCTCTCTGATCTCTCAATCCATAACATTTCCCTAACATATTGGATCTATACTGAGCCTCATATTCAGTGCTCTTAGCTAGTTAGGCCACTCCTTCTTATACTACAACTAAGTTCTAAGCTTCTATCAGGATGCGCTCTACCTGCCAGTATGCAAAGGTCCCTTCTTTTCTTCATTTTCTCTATTCAGTAAGATTCGAACTTGCTTCTGCCTAGTGCATCTCTGGAAAACTCCCAGTTCAGGAACCCTTTCAAACCCTCCATATCTAGTCCAGGTCCCCAAACCAAGGTCTGCACATACTCTGACCTGCCATATCTGTGCCTCAACCAATCTCTAGTCTTCTGCCAGGACACTCCAAGCCCTGTCTCCAAACCTACTGACTTCTCCCACATTATATTCAACTTTTCCACAAAGGCAGATCTATTACCACACACTTGCTTGGAACAGAAGACAGATCCTTAAAATATGCTGAGTCTCCCCCGTCTACATCACATCATGCACCCTAAACCATTTTTAATATCTAAGCACAACCTTTCTGTATATTTTCTCTTCTGTCACCAACCTGCTTTGTCTATATCAGACTTAAAACTAACAAAAGAAGTTCACACAGATCTCATTGCTAAAAAATGCCAACAATATGAAACATCAAACTAGTGACTTATCTCTAAATTCTAACAGTCCTGTAAAAATGTCTGCCAATGACCATTACCTAAATGAACCCCAAGACACAGAATTTAAAAGAATGGTGATAAACTTCATGAAAGTACTTAAGGAGTTTAAAGAACACAATCAATGAAACAACTCAATGAAATTAAAGAGAGAGCTTAAGGAGAATAAATGCTTGAATGATGATCAGAAAAATATGGTTCTTGAAAATGATAAAGACAATATGAAATTTGAGATTGGAATTTAATAAAGAAATAGGAACACTGAAAAGAAATCAAGTTGAAGTGAAGATGAAATTGAAAACTCAACAACTCAGCTAGAAAATTCAAAGAAAAGCCTTAGAGTAAAATGCATTATGTAGAACTTAGAATATCAGACACAAAGACAAAACAGAAGCTCTAGACTAAAGAAGAAGGGAATATAAAATTAAAATCAAACAAACAAAATACCATGGAAGGGAATATGCAGAAGTGAAACACTATGTGTTTTTTCAGAGGATGAAAAAAATCAATCCTTCAATTATGGACTACATGAAGAATCCCAAGTCAATGACATAAACCTAATCTTCAACAAGATCATAGAAGAATACATTCCCATTAAAGAAAGACATACCTATACCAGTCCCAGAAAAAAACATGCCCACACTATATTCCAATTGAAACACAAAGGAGACATAAGAAAGCATCTTGAAATCTGAAAGAGAAGAAATGCAAGTCACATAAAAAGAAAATCCCATCAGAAGTCAGCTAGTTTGGCAATAGAAACTTTAAAAGTCAGATGAACCTATAGCAATGCAGTCTGTGTTATAAATGACTATGAAAGTCAGCTTGGGCTAATAGTCCCCGCAAAACTATCTACTGTAATTGAAGGAGAAAGAAAAACTTTCCAATTAACAGACTAAAAAATTTACATCCAACAAACCAAACCTTTAAAAACATACATGAAGCTGCTTTGGTCTGGAGAGGAATAAACATAGCAGAGAGATGGTAGAAAGAAATATGAATCATAAATATTAATACACAAAGGACCACTGAGTAAACATACAACACCAAAACTCAGCAACATAAGAAGCACAGTTAACATGTATTTCAATTATAATTAGGACAAAACAAATATTTACAAAATCAAAAACTTTCAAATAACTTCTGACAATCAGATCATCTCAAAATGCAATAATACTTTATATTGAAAACAAAAATTTCTATAGTAATTATAAAATCTCATGAAGACTAAAAACCTCATTAATGGATGATAAAATTAAGAAATTGAGAAAAAAATAAATTAAAAAAATTTGAACCTAATTGAAAACAAAAACAAAACAACAAAACCTCTGGAACACAATGAAAACAGTCTTTCGAGGGAAATTTCTAGCTCTAAGTGCTAATATGAAAAAACGTCAGAGAGATCTCAAATAAATAGCTTAATGAAACAATGTAAAAATTTGAAAACAAATCAAACATAATAAATGGCAAGTGATAATGAAAGTCAGAGCAGAAATCAATGAAATAGAAACAAAGAAATGAATACAATGAATATTTAACTGTAAGGGCTGGTTCGTTAAGAGGATGAGCACAATTGGCAGATCCTTAGCCCAATTAAGCAAAAGAAAAAATAAGAGAAGTTCCAACTTCACATTATCAAAAATGAACAGGGAAACATTATAACTGACACCAAAGCAATTCATAATATTGTAAGGAAATGTTTTAAAACCTGTACTCCATTTAGCTTAAAATCCTAAAAGAAACAGATAAATTTCTTCATTTGGCCAAACTACCAAAATAAATCTCAGAAGATAACAACTTAAATAGAACCACAATAAATGAAGTTATTAAAATAGTAATGAAAAGTCTCTCAGATAAATGATGATGATAATGATGATTATGACGTAGGAAAAGAAGACAAGAAAGACACAGACAAAGACGACTTTATCCCTTAAATGCAGGGGTGGTTCAACATAAACCACTCAATAAATACCATGGAACACATAAATAAAAACAAAAATTACATGATCATTTTAAAAGACGCTAACAAAAAGCCTTTGACATAATCAAATGAGCTTCATGGTACAAATCCTAGAGAATGCAGGGCTAGAGGGAACATACCTCAGCATTATAGAAGTTATATATGAGAACTTCCCAGCCAGTGTCATCCTTAATGAAAACAACCTGAAGCAATCCCAATCTAGTCAGAAATGAATCATGTCCATTAAATACTCAAATACTTTGTGTGAGGTACAAATTGGAATAAGGCAAGAGAAGAAAATTAAAGGTATATAAAACAGGAAGTAAGCAGTTAAAATTGACCTATTTGTAGATGGCATGATGCTATATATTAGAGACACCAGGATTCTTCAGAAAACATCTAGAAATAACTAATAATTCAGCAAGTGGAAGAACTAATTTTAACAAATAATAGCTTTTGTATGAACTAACAACGAGGATTCAGAGAAGGAGATCATGGACACCTTCCTGTTCACAATAGCTCCAAAGTAAAGAAAATGTCTAAAAATCAACCTAACCAAGGAAGTGAAGGACCACTATAATAAAAATGTTGAAGCTCTGAAGAAAGCTAGAGGAGGACATTATAAAATAGAAAGATACCCCTGCTTGTGTATTGGTAGAATAATGTTATGATAACAACCATTTTACCAACAGCTATTTACAAATTAATGCATTCCAGTCAGAATCCCATCTCTTTCTTCACAAAAATAGAGAGAAAAAGGAAAACTACCATAAGGTTTAAGGAAACACATAAGACCCCAGAAAGCCTAAATAGTTTTGAACAAAGGGAAAACTATAGAGGATTTCCATGACAGATCTTAAGATACATTACTGAGTCATAGTAGCAAAACAGGATAATAACCATAAAAAAACCAGACATATCAAGCAATGAAACAAAATAGAAGATCTAACATGACTAGATGAAACTTCAGCCACTCAGTATTTGAGCAAAGTGAAAAAAAAAAAAAAAAACCATACTGGAAAGAAGAAAGCATCTCGAACAAATGGTGCTAATAGCGATCATGTGATATGCTAGTAAGTGGATCGTTCCATTTCACTTGGACATAAGTATGTCTAGTTGTAGGGTTCTGTAGACACTCAGCAGAAAGTTCCTTGACATCCAAATTTAAAATAAATAAATAAATAAATAAATAAATAAATAAATAAATAGAGAATGATTCAAATAAATTTGTAGTATACGGGTATATACCACTCCCTTTTAATTTCATGAAGATATAATTTTAAAGTTTCATTGGCCCCTCCCACAGTCACTTGTCCTTGAGGATTATAATGATTCTCAGTGATATGGGAAATAATAAATTATTGACAGAATGTTTTATATGCTCAACTCCAACAGCCAGTTCCATTACCTATTTTTTTCTTTCTTCCTTTTATAGGATAATTTATTTATCTAAATTTCAGATGTTGTCCACTTTCCCCATTTCACCTCCAAGAAACCCCTTACCTCATCTCCTTCCTCCCTGCTTCTATGGGGGTGTGCTCCCACCCATCCACACACTCCCACCTACCCAACCTTGAATGTCCCCCACACTGGGGCATCCAGCCTTCTCGGAACCAAGGCCCTCCACTCCCACTGATGCCCAACAAGTCCATCCTACATTTCATATACATCTGGAGCCATGAATCCTCTATGTGTGTTCCCAGGCTTTCTGTTTAGCATGTAGGAGCTCTGGTTGGTTGGTATTATAGCTCTTTCCATGGGGCTGCAAGCTCCTACAGCTCCTTCAGTCTTCTCTCTAACTCATCCATTGGGGTTCCCAAGATCAGTTCAATGGTTAGCTGTGAGTATCCACCTCTGCTTATGGCAAGTTCTGGCAGAGACTCTCAGGAGACAGGTATATCATGGTCCTGGTAACATGCACTTCCTGGTATCCACAACAATGTTTTCACTTGGTGATTGCACATGGGATGCATCTCCAGGTGGGACAGTCTCTGGATGGTCCCTCCTTCAGTTTCTGCTCCACACTTTGTCTCCTTATTTACTCCTGTGAATATTTTACTCTTTGTAAGAAAGATAGAATCACTCACCCTTTGGTCTTCTGTGATTTTTTTCACTCTTACTAAGAAGGACGGAAGCACTTTCTTTTTCTTTCTTTTTCTTGAGTTTCATGTGGTCTGTGAGTTATACCTTACATATTGTGAGCATTTGGGCTAATATCCACTTGTCAGTTAGTACATACCATGTGTGTTTTTTTGTGATTGGGTTAGCTCACTCAGGATAACATTCCCTAGTTCTGACCATTTGCGTAAGAATTTCATGAATTCATTTTTTTTAATAGCTGAGTAGTCCTCCATTGTGTAAATCTACCAAATTATCTGTATCCATTACTCTTTTGGAGGACATCTGGGTTCTTTCCAGGTTCAGACTATTATAAATTATATTATAAATAAGGCTGTTAAGGACATAATAAAGAATGAGTCCCTGCTATATGTTGTTGCATCTTTTGGGTATAAGCAGCACACACGTTTAATCTTAAACAATGAAAGTAAGTTACTTGGTAGAAGGAAGAATCCATCTTTGAAGTGATGTGTAACTGAGGGGCAGACAAAGTGATGAATCATAGATCTATAAAATCCAGAAGATCCTGGGCAGATGTCATAAATACCCTTCATAGTAAAAGTCTGGGAAAGAATAGTCGTTCAAGGCCCATACCTAAACGTAGTGAAAACAATATACAGCAAACCAGTAGCCAACTTCAAACTTAATAGAGAGAAACTTTAATCAATCCCACTAAATCTAGGACTAAACAAGGCTGGCTTCTGTCTCCCTACCTATTCAATATAGTTGTCAAACTCCTAGCCAGAGCAATTAGACAACAAAAGGAGGACAAAGGGATACAAATAGGATAGGAAGAAGTCAAAATATCACTATTTGTAGATGATATGATAGTATACTTAAGTGACCTCCAAACTTCCACCAGAGAAGTCCTAAACCTGGTAAACAACTTTAGCAAAATGGCTGGATATAAAAGTATGTCAAACAAAATAGTAGCCTTCCTTTACTCAAAGGATACACTGGCTGAGAAAGAAATTATGGAAATGACACCCTTCACAATAGTCACAAATAATATAAAATACCCTGGTGTGAATCTAGCCGAACAAGCGACAGATCTGTATGACAAGAATTTAAAATCCCTGAAGAAAGAATTCAAAGAAGATCTCAGAAGATGGAAAGATCTCCCATGCTCATTGATTGGCAGGATTAATATATTAAAAATGGCCATTTTGCTAAAAGTAATCTACAGATTCAATACAATCTCCATCAAATTTCCAACTCAATTCTTCATAGAGTTAGAAAGAGCATTTTGAAAATTCATTTGGAATAACAAAAGACCCAGGATAGCAAAAACTATTCCTAGCAATCAAAGAACTACTGGGGAAATCACCTTCCCAGATCTCATGTTGTACTCCAAAGCAATAGTGATAAAAACTGCATGGTATTGGTATAGAGACAGGCAGGAAGATCAATGAAATAGAATTGAAGTCTTAGAAATGAATCCACATACTATGGTCACTTGAAATTTGACAAAGGAGTTAAAACCATCCAGTGGAAAAAAGACAACATTTTCAACAAATGATACTGGTTCAACTGGAGTTCAGCATATAGAATAATGAAAATCGATCTATTCTTTCCTCCTTGTACAAAGCTCAAGTTCAAGTGAATCAAGGTCATTCACATAAAACCAGATACATTTAAACTAATAGAAGAGAAAGTGAGGAAGAGCCTTGAATACTTGGACACTGGGGAAAATTTCCTGAACAGAACATCAATGGCTTATGTTCTAAGACCAAGAATTGACAATTGGAACCTCTTAAAATTGAAAAGCTTCTGTAAGGCAAAGGACACTGCCAATAGGACAAAACGGCAACTATCAGATTGGGAAAAGTTCATTACCTATCCTATATCTGATAGAGGGATATTATCCAAAATATACAAAGAACTCAAGAAATTAAACTCCAGAAAATCAAATAATCCTATTAAATAATGGAGTATGGATCGCAACAAGATATTTCATCTGAGGAATATTGAATGCCTGAGAAGCACCTAAAGAAATATTCAACATTCTTAGTCATAAGGGACATGCAAATCAAAACAACCCTTAGATTTCCCCTCACACACATCAGAAAGGCTAAGTTCAGAATCTCAGGTGACAACAGATGCTGTCTAAGATGTGGAGAAAGAACACTCCTCCATTGTTGGTGGGATTATAACTTGGTACAACCACTCTGGATATCTGTCTGGTGGTTCCTCAGAAAATTGGACAAAGTATTGGAGTCATTCTTATTTAAACCTACACAAGAAAGACAGCTTAATCAATGCAAATGTTAAATCAAATTTCTTTTAGGCACAAAAAATTGAGGAAATCTGCGACAAAATGAAAATCCTGTGGTTACAAGTAATAAGAATGGAGGAAAAATAAGATAACCATGTCAATGGCAGAAAAAAACTTTCCATTAAATTCAAACAAAATTTTTCCAATCTGAAGAAGTTACAAAGTGACAAAAGTATGCAGAAAAACAAACAGATATGACCAGAACTTCCCAGGACATGCAATAATCAAAACACAAATTGTATAGTAAAAAATGGAAGGATAGTAAAATCTACAACAGAAAAAGGTTAAGAAGCATATAAAGGCAATATCATTAGAAAAACAGCAGACCACAGATGCCAGCCCAGATTACTATACTTAGCAAATCTACCAATCGTAATGAATCGAGGGGTGAGGAGAAAACCATTCCACATTCTACAGTAATACCAAATTAAGGAGTTTCTACCTACCAATCCATCTCTACAGAATGCACTAGAAGGAAAACATTAATTTAAAGAGACTAACCACACCCAAGTACACATAAAGGATAAATTACCCAAGGACAGTAAATCAAAAGAAAGAGAAAAAATCCATACCACTAAACCATATGTCAGTACTCAATAACTATTTCTCACTGATAATTCTCAGCATTATTTGTCTTCATTATCCAACAGAGAACTACATATTGGGTCAGAACAGGATCAATCTTTGGGCTGCAGCCAAGAAAAACACCCCAACATCAAGAACAGGTATGATTTCATGGTTAAAACCACAAAAAAAAAATGTATTTCAAGCAAATGGATCCAAGTGCCAAACAGGTGTATCTTATCTGATAAAAAAGACTTCAAAAATAAAATTAAACCAGACAGAAAGGTAAAGATATTAGATATTCATCAAAAGAAAAGTCAACGAACAGGGCATTGCAGTTCTAAATATCTATACATTCAAGTTCATAAAAGGAACACTACTACAACTCAAATCACATATTGACCATCACACAGTGATAGTGGGTGATTCCATTACCCCATTCTCATCAAACGACAGTTCATCCACACCAAAAAAAATAATAATAAATAAGTAAATAAACAAACAGAGAAATGCTGGAGGTAAATAAAGCCATAAATTAAATGGCCCTAGCAGACACTTACAGAATATTTCACCCAAACATGTGTGTGTATGTAAATATTAAAATGACACTCTGCCTCCTCTCTGGCCATCATGGATATTAGAAAAAATAGGAAGCTTACAATCTCATGGAAACTGAGCAACTCACTACTGAATGAAATATGAGTAAAGACATAAATCAAGATTCTGATCCAGAGAGTAAGGGCAAGAGAAATATGACCATGAGGCATATAGACTGCAATACTTGTGTAAGCTGGAACTGTCCCTTGCTGGGGCAGAGCTGTGCTGGAGAGCTGTTCATGATGGACTGAATGCAGGAGAGTTGATGGGCTAACCAAGTTGGTTACCGTCCATGCTCATCAACTACAGTATATGAAAAGGCCAGTCCTGCCCAACTAGCATCTTCATGACATAGGGCAAAAGAGGATATCTTCAAGGAGTCTTTCTCTGTGAGGATCCAGTATAGATAATGTAGGAGAATTCAAGGATTTGGAACCAGACGAACGACTCACTGAAATGAACTGTTTGCACAAAATTCCAGCTTCCATGGCAAGACTTTTAAAATTTTGGGGGGTTGGAATGTTGTAGTGGCAGAAAGCAGATAAGGAGGGACTGGGATATGAGTGGAGTTTGGGTGCTTAATGTGAACTTCACAAAAAAGTCAATAAAAAAATAAAGAAAAAACACAAAAAATGTTTAGAATTGAATTAAAACAAAATCACAACATACCCTTTCTTTGGGACATATTGAAGGCAGTTTTAAGAGGCAAGGTCATAACATTAAATGGCTACATCAGAGAAATTGAGAGATATCTATTATTAGTAACTTAACAAGACAACTGTACACATTAGAAAAACAAGAAGAAATTATGTACAAAATGAATTTTTTCTATAGGGATTAAAAGGTAGTGTATAAAGATGCAAATATGTATTATTGTATCCTGGGAACACAGATTCAAGTATCTCTAATGACAGAAATGTTCCACTCTGGAAAGTACACATAAGTAGTCACAGAACTAAACAAAGTCATAAATCACTGTGCTTCCAAAAGTACCAGTGCAGAAAACAGAAGGAAAGTAGGGAAAGCAGGCAACAGGATTCAGCTCCTTCTTAGCTTTGGGCTCAGTGGAAGTTAGTTTACTGCTAATAACACATTCCAAATTTTTCCCCAGTAGTCAAAAAGGCTAAATATTGATTATGTAATGGAATCTTAAGAGAACAGAAGGTAATTTAACTCTGTACTTGCATCTCCAGAGTTTTTCACAATCATGGCATTCTAATCACTCTATCTTCAGAGTCTTCAACATGGAGTTGCTTCTTCAGACAACTTCAGTCCACACTGAGCAAATGTCATTTCTAGATGCATATGTTAAAATGTTTCTGAAGACTGGGTTCAGAACTGATAGAGTGGGAGATCTGATAGTCCTTTCCTGTACAGCAGAGCATTTAAGTAGAACAAAACAGTCAAAAAATTACATCCATTATCTGAATGCTTGAGGTTGGAATTGACGTTTTATACTCAACTGTTTCTGGCTCTCAGACCCAAACCAGAAGCTATAATTACTTTCCTAAACCTTAACTCTCCTAAAACAACACTACTAACTTTTCAACCTTCAATATTTTTTTGAGTGATTTGCTATGTTATGTTGTTCCATTTCTTTAAACAATAGTGATGTAATGGTTAGGATTTTTTTGTTGTTTTTGTTTGTTTTTTTTATTTTCTTTTTTGTCAACTTGACGGAAGCTAGAGAAGTCTGTGAAGAAGACACCTCAATTGAGAAAATGCTTCCACTAGATCAGCCCAGGAAAGTCTGTGGAAGCCTTTACTTGATTAGTGATTTATGTAGCAGGGCTCAGCCAGGGTGCTTGTACCATCCATGAGTAGGTGGTTCTGGGCTGTATTAAAAATTGGTGTAGTAAAGCATCAAAAGAAAGCCATTAAGAACATTGATCAATGGCTTCTGCTTTGGCTCCTGTCTTTGCTTTCCTTGATGATGGGCTGCAAGCTGTAAGAAAAAAAAAACAGTCGAACAAAAAAATCAAAACATCCTATGTCCTCTCCAAAGCATTTATTAAATCTTTGTGCTTATCACAGCAATTAAAATCAAATTAAACACCTAAATAATACCAGTTCTTCTGGTTCACAAAATAAAAATAAAATCCTTTCTTTTCCATTTTACTTGTCATTGAAACATCTTTTGCTGATGTGTGCTTTCCATGCAGGTTTTTATGCAATGTCTACTAATATCATTAATGACATGGTGCATTTTACAAGTGAACGGGCACCAACAGAAGATTTTATGGGTTAGATGGCATTAACTTAAGTCTCTAAATACTTTCAGTAAAAGAAATATGTTTCCACGTAGGGCATTTCTCCTGATGTTTTCTGTGGGCTTTTGATGTATAACAAAGTGAGGGAGATTAAGATTGATATTAGTTTCTCCTTTCCACAGACATTTGAGAAAACCTTTTTCAGCTGACTTAATAAGTCTGTTTCTGGTCATCTCTAGCAGTTTCCCAGATAATTTAGAGAATGTCTCTGACACCTCATAGTGATAACATAGGAGCCTCCATTATCCACCCTGCTTCATAAAATACATTGAATTGCCTCGACTATATATTGGATATTTTAAGTCAGTTGTCTTGTTATTTTTATTTAACTAGAAGTAGGAATTGAAGTCTAATCTTGTGATTTTATAGAAAAAAGACGATAAAAGTTTTTTTTTAATAAAGTCCATTCTTTAAGCTCCCGGGTTAGCCCAAGTCTGTGCATAACTCAGCATTGATGTTTATCTTAGTTCATTTATGTTTTATGCACAAATTGAGGCTAACCTAGCAACTCAGAACGTCTCTGGATCTCCTCCTTACAACACGGTTTTGGAATGGTTGTTATCAGGGCCACAGTCATTGTGTGTGGTCAGCTGGGATTACAGATCTTTCAAAACTTCCGTTTCAGTTGCAAAATATTTTATCTTCTTAGTACTAACTGTTTAGGATATAAAGTTATTTTGAAAGCAACTCACTAAGAAACCAAAATAAGGTCGAACACCTTTAAATTAGCACCTGCTTAGTATATATGATACTTAATGAATTTAATTCAAAAGTATGTGCTTTCACATTGTGGTTATAGGTGTCTGTGTTTTTCTATTGTAATATTCTTGTGATCATATAAGTTTCCCAGAATCATCTGATTCTAGGAACAACTGTACCAGAAGCTGCAAAAGTTTCTTATAACTGTGTAATTTTATCTGACTGTGACTATCGTCTATTCATTTCTCATTAGTGAAAAGTTGTGTTTTCTAAAATGAGTTACCAAGTATCTCACTGATTTTATTCCTTGTTCAGATGTTAGATTAAAAGGATATGTTTTTTTGTGGGGATTTTGTGTGTGTGTGTGTGTGGTTTTTTTTTTTTTTGGTGGGTGGGTAATGATGACAAAGGGTAACAATCAGTTACCTGAGCCTCTTGTGACATTAGGGATAAACCATTTTTACTGAAACATTTGGAGCAGAAATCGAGGTAAACATATTTGCTTAAGTAGCACTGCATTTGCATTGCCAAATCACAGGTGTGCTTAAGCAGCATGGCTGGCCTCCACCCTTGAGCCTTGGGTCCTTGCACCCTGACTAGGGTCAACAATCAAAGAAGGAGAAACACACATACAATAAAGCTAGGATCAGAGGGGAGTTTTCTACTGCTAACCTGAAACCTCATCCTGTTTATAAGGTACAGTAGACTTGTATAGTTTAGGCATGGTTTAATCTAATCTCAGTAGGAGGCTAGCCCCAGGCTGCAACCTTGTGGGAGGAGAAAGCATGGTTGCTGCTTTTTTTTTTTTTTTTTTTGTACATATTGGTCCTTTGTTCATAAACAGTCCTGTTGAGGCCCTAGAGGAAAATGAAAGCTTTACTAACCCTCTTAATCTTGAAGACCTGGGGGAGATGGCATTGTTGATGTCCCAGTAGGATCAAGGTCTTAAAGTCTTGAGCAAATGTCAACAATACACATTTACTCTGGGACCTTGTCACTCAGAGCTTTCTCCACTCTACAGTCATCCTAAGTCACAAAAGTGTTTATATAGCATTGCATTTGCTGTTCAAAGATTGTAACTATATTTGAAATATAAATATATATGAAGCATAAGTTTAAACATATGTTAATGAGAAGCACAAAGACCAGTGCAGAAGAGAATAGTAGGAACATCTAAACTGATCTGTGTTATAAGCAGAAGGGAAGCAGAGAACAGGATTTCCTGTGTACTTGGCCAGTTCTCTCTTTATGGACAATGTTCTTTATTCTGAGTCAGCCTTCTCTGACCTTTGACATTTGCTGTACTAGTGGAACATTTGTCACAGCAGTGGGACACAATGCTTGTTGTTTGACTTGGGCTTGATTATAAGGAAGTTTATGACATTATTCTTTTCTGATAAAGCTTATGGGATAATGGGCATTTCCTGCCCCTAATACTAACATGGATATTTAATAACAGTTTGATTTGAGAATGCATATTGAATCTGACTAACTTATTTTAACATCTTTTCCAACTTATACCAAAGGTACGTTTCACATCAAATGTAATAAACTTACTGTAGGTGGGCAAGTGAATCATTTTTCCCATTTCTCTGCTATCATAAAGAAGAAGGTGCCTTGGGTCATGCCTCATGTGAGTTACAACTTTAATTTTGCAGAGGTCCTATTTCAGGGTCACTACAGAGTTTTCACACATATCTCTAAGTGATGAAGGATAGTTTCTTCCATAAGTTATTTGAATGTCTTATAGCTAGATATTTAATGAGACTAACCTTGAAAGTAGATCTCCATTTGCAGAGAAGGTAGAAAAGGTTCTATTCATTCCAGAGATTGCAATAGTCTTCAGATAAGACAGTGCAAAAGTCACTTATAAATATTGAAAGACTGAAAATTTAGTAATTATAACTATTATAGGTTAAAGTATTATGTTTCTTTCAATGTAGATATTTAACTAACTTCTCAAGGAAACAGGGGCATCAAATTTTCATTTGGAAAATTCATTGATATTCTAAAGCTCATATATCACAATCCTTTCATCTCCTTAATGTACCACCTCCACTTTATAAAAGACACTCTCAGATGAGTTTTTAGCAAGTTAAATAAATATTAAGCTTTCCTTTTAATCCTTCAAACATTATCAGTTTGTTAATTGATGTTAAGATTCCAAGACGTTTTAGTTTAAAATTATTCCATGTAAAGAATGCCTAAAAATCAACTTTGCAACTCTGAATGTGTCTATTTATTGGTAGAAACAAATATTCAAGACTTGCAAGAACCTATACACTTAATTTTTTATAATATTTAATATTTAATAATAGTCACTCTAATCCTCCTGACATATTTTTAGAACACCTACTACTTTTCTGCTTAAGAAGGATGAGACATGAAAGAATGAAGAGCAGGTTCTAGATCTCTAGAGAATTAGCCTAGCTTTGGTATTCATAGAACTGAAGGATAGCAATGTAAAACAGAATCATACAAGTGGGGTGTTGGAGATAACAGATATTCAACATACTGTTAAAGCAAGCTCTCTCTCTCTCTCTCTCTCTCTCTCTCTCTCTCTCTCCACAATAATAAAAAAATATAATAATAAATAATAATAAATCTGCACAATATAACTTTTTAAGGAAGGACAATATAAAGAGTTAATTTAAGGACTTCATGATTTCAGAGGAGTGAGTTCATTTATGTCTCATCTTTATTTCTAACAGAAAGACAACTTTTCAAATCAGTGTTCAGAATTTGCTTGTTCTGATAAGCTTCCAATCTCATCACTTTATGGGAAATCTGGCTCCTGTCACAATTCATCATTTGATTTGGTGCTTCCAGTGTTTCATTCTGTTGTTTGTTGAGTCCTAGAAAATACATATTGCCTTTAACATGATTTATTTCATTATTAATACATTCTTAAAATTTCTACTATATTGAGATGTTCTATTTCTTCTTGTGTTGTTTAATAAAACATATTAATGAGAAATACGTGATTAGTCTAACTTTCAGGAGAGTGACAGATAATATTTTACTTTCAGAAATGCTGATTCTTTTAGTGGGTTTGCCCTCTATTTTTTGTACTATCATGATGTGGAAACATTTTGATTAAGGAATGTCTGTTTCATTACATGTCATACTCAGGATCCAAGCCATTTGTTCTTTATCCAACAATGATTTCCAACTGAACATCCTGTCCCTAGCTTGAAACAGCTGAGAATTCTAAGAGACAAAGAATACTGTTGCTTTTGTCTTACTGTTTGTTTGATCTCAATGCTGCTCACTAATATTTAGCAAACATTTGGGTGCTTCTATGATTTCAGATAACAAATCAACTCACCTGTCTTATTAAACTCATGTTTTTGACAAGCTTCATTCTACGTATTATTGATTTTACCTAAAGCACTAAAAGATTCTTTATATATTCTGGTAGGCCCAGAGATTCTTGGTGTATTCCTGTAGGATCAGAAGTTAAATTGCTGGCTAGTTATCATGGTTTGTTCCTTTTAAATAGCAAGACATCATCCTGCTGAATAGTGACTATAAATATAGGTTTAAGCACAGTGGTCAATTTAAAGAAAGCCAACACCATTTTTAGGAAGATAAACAAACAAATGAACAAATGATGTAAGAGCTTTTAAGTGTCTCTAAGATGATCTTTGAACAAACATATGCACATGAAAGAGGGAACAAACACTGAATTTTTTATAGTGGGTATTGAATATCTTCACATTTATAAAAGACATATTACCATCAGATTATATCCATAAAACAAAAAGATCTTTGAATGTTTAGTCACAAGACTACCAAATACCTTCTCTCTGAAGATTTGTGTCTGTAATATTCTTATAATTTTTTAGTTCATCTTTTAGGATGAAGGCTGACACTGCTGTATATGGTAGCCTCTAAACTCATTTCTGATTCTTGGCAAGTACAAACACTGATGCAGATTGCTAGTAATAATAGAAAAATTGGCATTATTGTTTAAAGAAATGAACAACAATTACCTCTAAAATCTTACTGGGAACATGAAAAGAAAGAATAAAAACAGAAAATCAAAACAAGTAGTTTTCAAATGAACTGCACATGATTATCACCTGGGAATATCAAAGTAAATTCCTGGCTAAGTTTCAATTGTTATGGCAGGTCCAGGAATTTGCATTTTTATATTCCATGAAGTATAATGGAGTCTGCATCACCAGTTTCTAAATCTAGCGTATTTTCAAAATATCCAAATAATTTTGTGAACAGTTTGGAACTGGGTTCAAATACGATGTTAAATGATCATCTGTGGTACCCATTTAGTTACAGTTTGAAAAGGAAACTCTCAAATCTCATTTTTTTGATTGACATTTTATTTAAAGCTCCTATAACCATTTTTGATGCAGTTGACAAATAGTGCAGCCAAGTCAAGAACTCCCCTCTAAGTGGCCACTTCTTTGTGGAAAACACCAGTCTTCTCTTTTTTCTCACAAAATCACCCTGAGCTTTCTCATTATCTGAGGTCAGGTCACTCTGAGCTGTCCAGATACTTTATCCTTTAACATTCAACTCTTGGAACCCATTGATTCCTTGAAGTTCCTGCTCTCTAGGTTTTTGTGTACCCCCACAGCATTGTCATAGGAATTATGGGAGTGTTGCAAAAACCTTAATATAGTCATATCTATGTCTTCAGTGATACTCAAACTCTTCTGAAATTCCAAACTCTCACTAGATGAATTCTTTATTGTAAGTGGTTATGTCAGCGTCTTATCATTGTATACCTTTAAATCTTCAAGAATATTATATAAAACATAGAATTATATAGCAAGAAAATAATGATAATATGCTGTGAAATATTTTATTTCCAAGAGAGATACAATGTGTGATGACTCACAAACGATTTTGTTCATCTAGAAAATTAACTGATTCATGGCATATCTTTCAGGTAATTAGTATGAATAATTAAAGGAGGCCATGTTCCATCTCAGTACAACAGAGATGCTCACATAAAGTTGTCAGTATTCTAAGCTATTATTAGAAAGGAATAGAAACAGATAATCTATAATCACTTATATTCATGTTTAGAATATAGTTCCTTATTTTCTTTGGAATTATTGTGGCTGATGTTCTAGGAATTCCAAACATTCCATATAAAAGATTGAAGCTACTTCTTCAATCCTTTTTCTCTTGAAGATATTGTTATGCTTAACTTTTTCACCTACACCCCATCTGACCTTCATTTCCAAGGGTGGAAAAGAGAAAGAAAAGCAGAAAGTCAGAAAGGAAAAATCTTGATACCTGTGGCAATAATAGGTGTTTTAATCTACAACTGCCTCCCTTCTGAAGTCAATTATGTTGTTATCTTATGTCTGTTTATACCAAATAAAGACTATTCTGCTTATGTTAATTCAGAAAACTAGGCTGTGGTATATAGAGCATCTCCACTCAACCAAAGCATCAGAGGTACCATCTAAGGGCAATGGAACAGGTTTCTATTCTCCTACCACACATGGTTATCAATATATAGTGAGTTTTTTTTCAGAAAAATTTCTCAAGACTACCTAAGAACTATGCCTGCCTAAGAAATGCTTTTCCTAAATGTAAATGGTCATACTTGAAAAACAAACTGTAAGATTTTACATCCTAGATTAGAAATTGGTGTCATATGTTCTATCAGAAGCACACAAATTTTGTCAAGAATATTTATATATACATAAATATACGTATATCTATATATAAACATAGGTATATGTATACACATATATACATATACATTTATGCATCTGCACACATACAAACACAAACATAGACAAACTGTTATACATATATACATCTACACACATACAAACACAAACATACACAAACTGACATATATATTTCATTTGTATACTTTTCTGCTTCTTCTTAACAGTGACTCCTTAACACTGACGAAATTACAGGAAAGGCTAAACTTCCATCTTCGATCTGCCTCTCATTGTGGACTTAGTTGTTTATTACTCTACTGCTGACTTCTTTCTCACACCACCCCCCACCTTAAACAGAGCCATGGAGATATGTGGGACAGTTCATATTCTTAATCTGACAATGATTGTTTTAGAGACAGGAATTTGACACAAATATTTCCAGCTAGAACTTAAGGGTGGCTTTTGGGATGATATGCAAAAGTAGGAATTATCCTAGCTGCATCTGACCATTGACTTGTGTCAAAGAGAAGAGATGCTCCTGAGATCAAGCTGGTAGGATCCTGGTGATGTGATTTCGTCAGCAAATCAGACCATACTTGAAGTCTGTTCTCATTTAAGCTCTACCTACTTTAACTAATGAATGAATCATCTTCATTTCATGCTAGAATTTCTGTGTGTGTCTGTGTTTCTATGTGTGTGGTATGGTATGTATGTTCCTATGTCTGTGAGAGTGGGTGATGTGTGTGTTTCCTTGTGTGCATGTGGTGGGTCTGTTAGTTTGTGTGTCTCTATGTATGTGTGTGTTTGTATGTGTATATATGCAGTGTAGTATTTATGTGTATTATGTGTGGTATTGTGTGTGTGTGCATGTGTATGTGGTGTGTGTGTGTGCACATGTGTATGTGTTCTGTCTGTGTTGTGTGTGGTGTGTGTTTAATATACAGTGTGTTGGTGTGGTATGTTGTATTGTGCTGTCTGGGGCAATGATGTATGTGTGGTCTGGGGTGTGTATGGAGGTGGTATGGCTATTGTCTCCTTGAACTTTTTCAGTGTTCTCATTGTAGACAGCCTTGAGCTTGTGAATTGCTGAGGTAAATATGAGAAGATGTGAAGGATCACTGAGACATGGCTGTCTGGGCCATGTGTTAGCTACTTTTCTATTGGTGTGATAAAATACCATGATCCAGGAAATCTAGAAAGTAAGAGTTTACTTTGGGATTATGCTGCCAGAAGGTCAAGACTGCACCACTGTCAGAACTACAGCAGCAGACAGGCATTGTGGCATGACCAGTTCATTGCTTATATTTCCAATCACAAAAAGCCAACTAAGAGGCCTCACTGGAAAATGTACATGGTTTTTGAAATCTCAACAAATGTCTCCAGTGATATACTTCCTTCAACAAGACTAGACCTCCTAACCATACTCAAACTGTCCCAAACCCTGGGTTACCAAATATTCCATCACCTAAGACAATGGGGGGCATCTTACACAGAAAGCTGATATCTCAGGCTGGCATCTCAAGTTGAAGATTCTGACAGTTATTGGCTCTTTGTTTCTCTGATGAGAAATTTATTAATCTTGACCTCTTCTTCTTGCAGAGCTACAGTTCCATTTAATATGGATGGTGAAATATATTTGTTGTAGGGAGTCATTGAAACTTGGATTCTTTGTTGCTTCAACAAAGCTAATCAACATTCAGAAAATCAAGAGTGACCATTTCATATTGCATAGAGTAAGAGAATGGGCAAATGTATAGCCTAAACACAGCCCTTGCTCAACTTGGTGATGTTTGGGTTTGGTTCCTTTCCAAGAACAGCTAAAGGGTTTCTTCTTTTGATCACTAACATACAGAATCTGGCTTAATCTGTATCTCTCATATATTAATAGTGAGGAAGAAAAAGAGAGAGCTGTATCATACATAACACAGCACAATTTGTATTATTCTGGTTTCCCTTTAGGTTCTTTAGAGGAACAAAAAAGACAGAAAGAATATATGCTAAAAGGTAATAGATTAACTGGCTTATTTGAGGGGGCCCATAATTGTTTTCACATTGGAGAGGCTGAGAACCTGGTAGCTACTATCTGCAAAGCTGGGCAATACAGTGGTTCTAATTTGACACTGAATATTGGAAGATTCCTTGAGGAAAGGCATTGTTTTCAATGTGAATAGAAGCCTAATTTAGGTTCTGATATCACTGAAGGCATCAGCCACAGTGGCTACTTTTCAGTATGATACAAATGCAAGAAGCAAAAAGCATAGCTTTTCTCTCATACTTTATTTATTTATTTATTTATTTATTTATTTATTTATTTATTTATTGGGACTGCAATATCTATACTCAGTGTGAGTAGTCCTACTTTAAAAACCCTGACCAAGAAACCCCTCATAGTTGTGCCTAACAGTTTATCAAAGAGTTAGCTACAGATACAGTTAAGATGTCTACTGTGGTTCACCATCACCATCACCATCACCATCACCATCACCATCACCATCACAAGCTCCTTAGCACTTACACATTTTTAAAAGCATCTCACTTTGATTATGAGTGTTGAGTAAATAAGAACATAGCCATGTCCAGAAGAGGCCAGTGTGTCATCTCTGTTTTAACAACTGAAGAGTAATTATC
Organism: Grammomys surdaster; assembly: GCF_004785775.1. Lineage (NCBI taxonomy): Eukaryota > Metazoa > Chordata > Mammalia > Rodentia > Muridae > Grammomys > Grammomys surdaster. The sequence continues at coordinate 6,302,797 of NW_021605171.1, read as the reverse complement.
AGAGTATTCAGGAGTGAGCCTTCCAAGGAACCAGCACCTCAATCACAGTGACTCCTCAGTGAGTCCTCAGGGCTGACACAGGTTGAATGTGAATGAGAAGCATAAAAGGCTAGTTGGCTGTGCTTAATCTTTGTATGGGTAATTCTTTATTCTCTTACATTGTCTGTAATTAACTCACTGAAGGGATGTAAGCAAGATGCTGAACTAGTTAGAATTTACTTTTAATAATAATTTAACATTGAAACAGAGACTCTGAAAGCTGCTTGTGTTAGTGTGGTACACATACATTGCTGATAAAACAGCCATACTCATAAAATAAATCTAAAAAAGAGAAAACAAGTTTGTGAAAAATAAACATTATATTTCCAATTCTTCCTGCTACTAGATGGCTAATGAAACAAGTTATAGACTGGCTTTTCCTGACAAGTTATTTAAAGTACTGATTCAGGTGGAAGGACTTCCCTTCCATTATTCTTACATCACCATTTTCCTGTAATGTAAGGGAAAGGTTGAAGTCCCATGAAAAAGTTCTATGAAAAAGCAAAAGAGCTGTCTGACTCTCCAGTTCAAAGGCTTTGGTTACTACAGTCAAAGCTTAACCTGTTTAACCTGCTTGTGAAAAAATAAGCCATTGAAATCCATATTGTCAGGTCTTTGTTTTTATCAGTTGAATGTGATTATAACTTGACAAAGTACCATACCAGGTGAGTCAGGGTGGTAGAGTGTAGTAGAACATCCCCCATCACTATGCATGGAGCTATTTTTGTTTGTTTTTTTTTTTTTTTTAGAGGAAACACAAAACCAGGCACACATACTAAATATAACATGTGTCTATATTTCCCTTCTACTCTTTGTTCCAGTGTCCCAATTAAATGTTGCCCTTTATAAGAGTTGCTTAGGTCATAGTGTTTATTCATATCAACAAACCCAAACTAAGACAGCACATATACCACCACAAAATAATGCAGACTGTAAGAAAGAGCAAGACAATATAGCTTTCCTAATGTCTACCAGTCCTATAGATATTCCCTCTAATGGGAATTACTTAAATGGAACCCAGAATATATGATTTAAAATAACAATAAAAATATGATCATAAAATTCAAGGATATCAATTTGTCAAGGAGAGAGACAAACAACTGAAAGAAAATGTAACAGGGAAAAATAAACTGGCATTTGAAGTTGAAGAACACCTAAAAAACCAATGAATGACATTATGAGGTCAATGTAGGATTTGAAAACTGATTTCAAGAAAAGAGAGATACTGAAGAGAACTCAGGCTGAAATGAAGATACAACAGTGGACTTGAAAAGCCCAGAACTTGGGATAAAGCCTTACCAGTAGAATAAATCAAATACATAAAATAATATCAAGATGTGAAGATATAATAGAGGAATTAGACAAGTTAGTGAAAGAAAACGATATGATACTCACCTTTAAACAAATAAAGGCAATATACAGGAACCTTGGGGTATCCTGAAAAGAACAACTACCAAAACAAAACACCAATATCCATGATGAACATAGAAGTAAAATTATTTTATAACTTTTTGAAAACTCAATACAGACATAAATCAAAAAGGTCATCTAAACACTACTATCAAGTTGGCTTTAATGCACATCTTCAGTGATGTTTCAAACTATGTAACTTTATAAATTTAATAAACCTTACAAATGGACTTAAATATAGACCCATCTCTTGGAAACTAAAAAGTGAAATGCAGAAGAAAATTAGTTTCATGGCTCCATAATCCTCTTCTAAGGTAGTGACTGTGTTCACTATACTAGGTTGAACCTTCAGTTCCAAAATCTTACAAAGTACCACAGACTGGAATGCGAGCTTCAAACAATTAAGACTGTAGGAAGGTTCCAACGCTAGCAAATGAGAAAGCATGTCACATTATCCCATAATATAATCTATGAATTAGACCCAGGGAATTTCATTCTGCCTTGCACCAATTTTAATGATTTTGCTACAATGTTATAGAAGACTAAGAATCTTGGGGACCATAGTAAGAGGTAACAACCAAGCATGTAAAGTGGTACCTCTCCTCACCAAGCATCTGAAAAGACAATCAAAAACCACAGAGGCAAACTAACTACATGCTGTCTAGAAGGATTCAAACCAGAAGAACTCATAAAACAGTACACTAGAGAGGATACAAGTAATTGAGCATCTAGAACTTAAAAGTACTCAAGATGTAAGAGAAAAAACTATTCTGATTCTCTCAAACTACTTATCATATGCTTCATAAAGCCTTTCATTTTGTTGTTGATGTTGTTGTTATTGACATCTAGGAAAGGAAGACAGTGATGTAGCTAAATGTTTATGATAACCATTATGTATGTACTTATACTTTACATCTCTAGATCACATCTCAACTAAATCCAATGTTAATTGCAGCAGATAGTAATTAGGTAAGTTGTGGTAGTCCTACAGAGATCTCTAAATCCTGAAATGACTTGACATAGAGAAGATCCTATTCAGGTCTATTCCAGAGACTCCTGGCTGCTACATTGCTAAGCTGTCAGAGGACAGCTTGGCATGACCCAGCCTATCCCAAAAGCGTCTCTGTGTTCAGTCTAAGTTTTCTTAGCAACTCGTTCCTCTACTCTTGTGTTCTAGGGTATGAGAACCAGGATGCTGTGCAGCCCTTGGACTGAGTAGATTTTCTCTTCTTTGTCTTCCATAACCTTTCTCCCAATTCCTCAATTCTTTGCCATGACTAATTCCTCCTGACATCTACTTCCCTTCCTAGAACATACAAATTAGCAAAATCTTGCCTTAGGCTTAGGTTAAATTCAATTTTTTAAGGGAACAGAAAAATAGTCTAACAATAAATATATTCACTTGAAAAAGCTTATAGAAATGTCCACTTCAAGTGTTTCATTCCTTAGAAAACTGATTAAAGACTCATCCCATAAGGGGTCCATGACTGACTTGTCAGGATAGGCACTAGTGGGTGCTTGCCATGCACAGATTATAAAGCTATCTATACAAAATCACCAAACATATCCAGTTCACTTACTTAGCAGATGCATTTAGAGGCAGCTGGGAACCAAATCTTTCCTTTTAAAGACATGCAAATGTATATAGGGTCAGTTCTTTGTAAGTAGGCACAAAATGGTAGAATGGTAGAGTACTTAAGTACAAAATGGCTGTATAAGGGGTGACATTTGAAGGAGACAGATGTATTGGCTTTATGAATGGCTTTGGGGCGGAGAAGATAGATTTTTTCATGTAGCCTTGTAGTCTGGAAATTACTTACCCCCTATATAACTTAAATGTTATCTGAAGTCTGAACCAGTAACAATGCTGGAGGTTGAGGAGGTGACATGTTAAGAAACAGACATTTAAGGAGATCTACAGTCCCAGCACCATCAGAGAATTACTTTTATTCTTCTCAGTGAACATCTTTCCCCCAGACTGTGCCCTCCTTTTTGGTGACAACAGATTCTGAATTCCTCTTGTTTCTAGATTAGCTTTCATACAATGAACAGGTGGTATCGTTTTATTATATGAATTATTGAATGAACGATAACTTCCATGACATTCTCATTTGTAATAGGTAAATAACGGTTCAAAGAACACCACATGTCTTCCCTCCTCCAGAAAAGCTGAGCACCTGCAATGACAAGGGCATTTCATTGTTCTTCTTCATTTATTTTTTTCTTTAAGTTAGGTCTCTGAAGACAGACAAGCAGTATCAGTGGATTCTGTTATTACCAATAGGTCAGAGCACTTCTGTTTGTATGATATACATGCAGAGGGTCGGGTTTGGCATTTAATCAAATGTAATGCTCTTCTAATCTGTGTGTCATCAATCTTTTCTAGGATAGTCAACCTTTCCAGGTAAATTACCAATGTCAAAACCTTGTGAGTATGGGATATTCCTCAAATACCTCTGAATGTCTTTATAGTGGTACAATATAAAGAAAACCCAGAATTATTCCTGTCTATAGGAAATGCAGGGACAAAAACGGAATAGAGACTGAAGGAAAGGCCACCCAGAGACCACTCCAACTTGGGATCCATTCTATGTAGAGACATCAAACCCTAACACAGTGCTTGCAGGCAGGAGTCTAGGATAGCTATCCTCTGAGAGGGTCTACCATCACATGACTGAGACAGCTGCAGACACTTAAAGCCACCCATTGGACCAAATCTGGGGACCACTATGGAAGAGTTAGATAAAGGACTGAGGAGCTGAAAGAGATTGATACCCCACAAGAATCACAACAGAATCAACTAACCAGACACCTCAGATCTCCTAGGGACTAAACTATCAACCAAAGATCATATATGGGCTGGTCCATCGCCTCTTCTACATATTTACCAGAGGACTGCTCTGGTTGGCCTCAGTGGCAGGGTATGTGCTTAGTCCTATGGAGGCTTGACATGCCAGAGAAAGGGGTTGCTAAAGGGGTTAGGTGGAAGTGGAGGGGGAGCAACCTCTTAGAGACAAAGCAGATGAGGGATTAAGTAGGAGGATCATGGAGGAAAGATCAGGAAGGAGAACAACATTTGAAATTTAAGTAAATAAATAATAAAAATATGATGATTAAATATGCTATTACAAAGAGAAATAAATTTAACTTTATAATGATGTTTAATTAATAGAAAAATGTAAGACAACAGAGATTTAAGCTTATTTATTTATACTAATTTTCATGATCATAGTTCATGGTACTGTGCTAGATAAGGACATTTTTATACATGAATATAATATATTTCTTCAAGAAGACCCTATCCTTCCCATTTCAACATCCCTCTATCCTTTTGCTAGTACCCTTTGCTTCCATAGTCTAAACAGTTTTCTTTCTACTTTAATGAAATTGTTTTGATAATTTCATACTTGTGTGTGAGATGTACTATGACTACTGTTTACCCTTCAGTACTTTCAGCATTCCTCTTCTGCTCCCTTCAAACACAGGTTCTTTCCAACAAATGCCCTTCATTCTTTATGCTCCTCTATCTCACCTTGCCTGTCTATTAAACTGCAGGACTTAGGAAGGTTGTCACAACTTCTGTGTCCATAATGGCATCAGCTATGTAACATCCAAAAGCAGAGTGTCTCTTCACTTCTCCTCACCTCCTAGCTTCCATGGTCTTTTGCGCTGTCTTTTCAGAGTAAGAGCAGGTGAGATGTCATATTTATAGTGCAACACTCAGAGATGGCATGTTCTCAGCACTAAGACTAGTTACAAGTTTGTCTTGTCTGTTTGACAATTACCCACTGCCAAAAGAAATTTCTCTGAAGGAAATGGAAAGCTAAACTAGTCTATGTGTATAAGCATAAGTATTTTTAAAGCAGTTTACTATTTATCCATTCAGTAAAACATAGGTAAAGGTCCCCAGGTACGAACAGCAACCTCTCTAGTTACAGAGTTTTACTAGGATTCCAGTGCCTTCCTATAAAGTGGGCCTCAAGTCAAATCAGCAAGCCATTGATTACCCCCATTAAAGCTATCCCCCTGTTGGATCAAGGGCTTTTTCTTACCAGAGAAGTCAGTATTATAGCAGTCAGGGTATACATATGTGAAAGATCATTGATGCTTTTTCTCTTTTATGAGCCTGCTTAGCACTTCTAGCACAACAAGTCCTCATTTCTATCTTGGATTTCTGTGTCCTCTATCTATGTCACATTGGATCTTCAGCGATAGGTTCTTACTGTCAATTTAAAGCAGCCATCCACAAACAGTGACAATAGCCTATACTTGTTTTGGAAGTCTCTTGAGAATGTATACCAACTGTACATAAAGGTATTTTCTCAAACCAGGCACTGGAATTTGCTATGAAAATCATTGACTTCTGAGAGCAGCAATACTCATTGATGTCCTTGATGTGGAGAATCTCTTTTGAAGGACCTCCCTCATTTTTAAAAATAAAGATTATATATTTAAGTTTGGTTATTAATTGACAGATTCATATATGGCTTTTTATAGTCTTCTTGATACCTTTACCTCCCATCCCAACTTTCTCCCATCTCTTTCCCTCACCTTTCCAATCCCATGGCCACTGAAATATTTATACCCATCATATTCATCCCCTCTGCTTTTTTCCATGTTTTTTTTTAATTCCTACACTCAGTTCTCCTTCTTCCTCCCTTGTCACAACTTCTTTGCTTAATTCTGGACTCCATAGACAGTTCCACCAACTAAAACACTAAATTCCAAATCGTCAACTCTGAGATCCATCTATGAGAGAGAATACTTGGCATTTGTCTTTATGGACCTAGATTGCCACCCTTGTTATATTATTATCAAGCTTAACACATTTTCCTAAAATTTTCAAAATTTAATTTGTCTTAGCACTTATAAAGTTGAATTGTATAATATACTACATTTCATTATTGTTCTGTCAGTTGATTGACATTTAGGCTGATTCTACCTTTTTCTTATAGTGGGTAGAGAAGCAGTAGGCATCTATGTGTGGGTTTCTCTGTCATAAGCTTTGAAATTGTTTGTTTAAATGTCTAGACTTTCTCTAGCTGAATCATGTGGTAGTTCTGCATTTAGCCATAAATGGTTTCTGTGGTGGATGCATAACTCATATTCCTTCAGTAGTACATGAAGATTTCATTTTCCCCACATCTTCACCAGCGTTTGTTGTTGTTCTCTTGATAATGCCCATTCTAGCTAAGGTAAGGTGAAATGTCAAAGAACGTTTTTATTCCAATGAGGTATAAATGTTATTGAAGATTTAAAAAAAAAACTTATTAGGCATTTTGAATTTTTTTGAGAACTTTGTTAGTTACATAATCAGTTTTTGACCAGGCTATTACTTAGCTAATAGTCCTCGGTTGGATGTATAGCTGACTAAAAGTTTCTCTTATTTTTCAGGTTGTATATATGTCAGTTTATTTATAAGAGTTTGGACTTTTTACTCATTTCAGTTATTTATGTTTTTTTGTTTTCAGTTCTATCTGATATGATCACTAACTTTTGCAGCCTGACATGCTCTCGCTCTCTGTTTTCTGATTGCATCCCTCTATTCTGGTATTTAAGGTACCTCTGATCCATCTTGTCTGTCCCTAAATCCAGTTTAGTCATTTGCCATTCTCCAAAGGGACCTGCTATTTTCTGTTATTCACACCAGCACATTTCACTCCCTGATCCCCATACACTTGTAGCCATATGATAATAAAGATTCACTTAGTTTATTTTAAAAGTCACTAGAGTCTAACATTCTCAAACTTATTTAAAAGTGCAAAGTTCAAAGTCTCTTCTGAGACTAATGTGATTTTTTTAAACTGGAACACCGATAAAAATCAAAATGAAAAAGTAAATCACATACTTTCACCATACAATGGCACAGGATATACATTGCATATATACATATGGAGCATACATGTATACTGTGTTCCTAAAGAAAGCATAGTGAGGAAATATTGAAACAAAGAAAGCCTAAAAAACAGATGGGCAAACTATATACACTGTGTCTCAGTATCTGATGTCAAAACACTCTTCAGATCACCAACTTCTTTCAACTTTGCTGACTTAAATATACTTTATCTTCTGGGCTGGTTCCACTCCCTGTTAACAGCTTTCCTCAGCAAGTTTCCCACAGCTCTGGCATATCCATCATACTGGACTCTCCAAGGCAATCCATGTTTCACCTTCACAGCTTTACGCAGTGAAGGCTTGCATGCAGGGTCATGACAGACACACAACTAGCCTCAGCTGCTTTCTATATTTGAATAGAGAGATTCCATAATTCCTTTCTTCTATCCAAGTCTGTAAGTCAACAATCTGCTAGACCAATCTATCAAGATCTGCTGATTGCTGGAGCAGGCATACAGTACCCTCATGCAGTTTTATCTCCACCACTTTTCTAATTGTGATGTTTTCTTTCTGTGCATAAACTTGATATTCCTGGAACTTGCTATATAGACCAGGCTGGCCTTGTTCACAGAGAACTGCATATCTGTCTCCTACTTGATGAGAAGAAAAGTGTACTCCACCATGCCCAGCCACAAACTTTTCTTTAATTTCATTTCACTTCTCTTTTATTCCTTTTCACAAGCTGGAAGCCTAGCAGGGTAGAGTCTTGCTCTGAGTTCACAACTCCATTTATTTTATTTAGTATCAGGATTTTATTCAGTCTGTTTGACTCCTTGAACACAGGTCTCCATTCTACTTAATGACACTTGTTTCATCTCAAATTATACATTTTGTAACACCTTTTGATCATTTTGCTACTTTTCATTATAGATCTGCATTAAAAAACCACTGGGAATATTCCAGATCAAGATTTTTATATTCTCCTCTTTACACACAACTAATCCAAAACTCTTTCATTTAGTCCCAGGCCAAATCTTTGGACAACTGCTAAAAACAGCCACCTTCTTCATGAAAATATCACAGGAATAGTCTCTATGCCACATAGTAACATTCTTCTTTTCTGAAACCTCTTGAACTAGGACCCCATGGTTCAAATCACCTTCATTCCCTCTTTCTTTCATGTTGCTACTACGTGGTCCATGATACCCTACTTAGTGTTCAACGGCTTTCCTAATCCAAATTCAGAACGTTCACATTTCTTCAAACATAAGCATGATCAGGCCTTTCATAGCAATATTTCTGTTTCTGGTACCAAGTTCTGTATTAGTTAGAGTTTTCTTGTTGGGAAGATGTATCATGACCATAGCAGCTCTTCTAAAGGAAAACATTTAATTGTGAGTGACTTACAGTTTCAGAGGTTTAGTTCATTATCATCATGGCAGGAAATATGGATTTATGTAGACAGACATGGTGCTGAAGTTCTACGTCTAGATCTAAAGGCATCTGGAACAGACACCAAACCACTAGACTTGGTTTGAGATCTTAAGTCCTGCCCCAAGAGATAGATTTCCTCTATCAATGTCACATATATTCCAACAAAACCAAACCTCCTAATAGATGTTCTCCCTATTGACTTCTGGAGGCCATTATTATGCAAAGATTATAGAAGCATAATTTGTATCAAGGACCCTGCTTAGAGCATGGATTACAATATAAAAAACATTTCAGTTCCCATACTGAATATTATCCTGTCAAATATCTTGATGCCATTCCTTCTGATGACATCACCTGTGTCTCTAGAGCAAAAAAAAAATCAGAATAAATTTGTTTTGATATCTTAACTACTGTTCTACTTCTGTGAAGAGACACCATAACAAAGGCAACTCTTATAAAATAAAGCATTTAATTGAGGACTCAGTTAGAGTTTCCTGGAGTTAGTTATGATCATCACAATGAGAAGAAGAAAAACATGTCCCTGAAGTATTAGCTGAGAGACATAAATTCTGATATGCAGACAGCAGATAGGGAAAGAGACTGAGTCTGAGGTAGACTTTGGAAATTTCAAATTCACTGCCAGTGACACATCGCCAAAAATGCTACATCTCCTAATCTTTTTCCAAGCAGTTCCATTTACTATGGACCAAACATTCAAACTTAGGAGTCTATGGGGGCTATTCTCTTTAAAACAACCACACATGCTGTTGGATGTCTTTGGTTCTCTAGGTTAGCAAGTCACCCCTATTTTCAAAAGTGCTATAAGTACTCCAATGTTACAGTGGCAGTAATTCCTGCATGCCAAAGTACCAATACCATTGAAATTCCTTATAGAAAAGAAACAACCTGATAACTATTCTTCATAATATCCTATTTTTACAGAATCTTCACGTTTTTAATTGCACATTGTGAAAATAAAGCAATGCATTCTAAAACAGATTCATGTTTGGTTTTACTTCTATAAGTGCTTAAATATAAATATTGCACATGCATTTTTACAAGAAGGATATTGACATGGTAGAGTTCTTTATTAGCCTACATGCTTCACATCCTCTATTTCCATGTGAAATTTATCTTGTTGTTATAGCCACACAATTGGAAATTGTGTGACCTGCAACAAACAGGTGGTTTACTTTATCTAATTTAACGTTACCTATCTTCAAAACTTAAAAAAAAAATTTGGATTTCTATTACAGAAAGCTGATGCAGACATTAAACAAGATAAAATATATGAACAGCTTTAAACATTCACTTCCAGAGAGTAAGCCCTGGATGAAGGTTACCTACAGTCAGGGGCTAAATATATCCCCAAGAGCAGTGTAAAGCTACCATCAGAATTTCAAATTAAACAGCCACATTCTTGCTCTGGTAGAATTTGTGCTATCCTGTTAAAATGATGTGGTTGAGAAGAAATTTATCTGGACATCTCTATTAGTTATCGGGAGACTAAACTCCCTACATTAGTCTCTGCTTCTGAGTGGATAACTAATAACTAATGTGCTAATAACTAATGTCTACTTTTGAGATAATCTGATTAAAAACTAAGAGCAGGTCCTTATGAGCATTTATTCTACCTCAATGTAAGTGGCTTCTAGGGGGTGCCAGCTATAATTATGATGATCAAGATGTTTTTGTGTGATATTATTATGTTAGAAGAAAGACTTTTTATTCATTAATTAATAGGTATTTGCATGCATTACCATTTTAACCTGAACATTCAAGTTTCAAGTTGCTGAGTTTGGTGAATTTTTTTTCTTATTGTGAGACAGCTTTATTAGGAATCTAGAAAGTAATTTATAAAACAACAGAAATGGTTGAAATGGCCTGTTTCTACAGCTGGACCTCCATTGTAGGAATGCACCAAGGAAAGCTGTACAGCTCAACACCATCACTCAAATCACTGTTCAGATAGTAATTTGGAATTTGGCTCCTCAGACACCCAGGGAGAAGTGGGATGCATAGCAATTTACAAACGCTTGTATGTAGATGATCAACAAAGGTTAAGATCTCATCAGCAATCTCTTACTACAATTCTCATTTTCTCTGCTTAGACTTATCAGTATCCAAGAAAAAAAACAGGACAGCTGAGTTGACAAGATCAGTAGTCAATATAACCAAGATGTTGTTTCTCAGATCATTGACTTAAACAGCCTTTGCTATAAGTCAAATTTTATTATCAAATTAAGTTAAGATTAGATGCTAATTTAGATCACATCACCAGGAAAACCTGATAATTGGATACAAATGAAATGTACTAGCATTAACCATTTGATGTTTATATTAGTCTTGTTGCTTCATTAATTCATTAAAGCTATGGAGTCAGATGACAATACCTTAGCCGCTGTTATATTTTTGTGAAGAGACATCATGAACAAGTTACTTCTTGCAAAATAAACCATTCAATCAGGAGCTTGTTTATAATTTGGCAGACAGTAGTATATTATCATCATGGTAGCCCTCTGACAGGGATTGAAACACTATCTGAGACCTTTACATCCTGATCTTTTTGCAGAAAGAGAGAAAGAGAGAAAGAGAGAGAGAGAGAGAGAGAGAGACAGAGACAGAGACAGAGACAGAGAGACAGAGAAAGAGACAGAGAAACAGAGAGAGACAGAGACAGAGAGACAGAGACAGAGACCAAGACAGGTTAGCTGGGCCTGGCATGGTGTTTGAAATCTCAAGGACCATTTCTAGTATCACAGCCTCTTCAACAATGCCACACCTACTCCAACATTGACCTACCTCCTAATTCTTCCCTGACAGCTCACTAGCTAGTGACCAAGCATTGAAATATTTGAGCTTATGGCAGTCATACTTATTCAAACTACCACAGCCACATTTATTATTTGGGCAGTGGACTGAAATGCACTCAGAAAATCTGACTTACTAACAGATTCATTAACTAATTTTATATTACATGGGAGTAAAATATTTATTGTAGAACATTGCATTCTCAGGTACACACATTTCTAGTGAGCTACAGGATGTAGGGAGTGATGGATTTTCTTTTTTTGTCTTAAAACACTTTTTTTTTTTAATCTTTCTTCCCCAGAGCTGAGGATTGAACTCACAGCCATGAGCTTGCTAGGCAAGTGCTCTATCACTGATCTAAATCCCCAACTGGTTAAAGCACTCCTTATTGGGTAAGTATACATGAAAGCCCCTAGAATCAGAATCTTTGCTGCATCAGGGCTAAGTCTAAAGTTAAAATCTATTTGAAACAATCTGTTAATCAGGGTTTCCTCAGAGAATTGAAGCTACTCTCCTGTTGCCAAAATTTGTTACCAATTAATGTGTTTAAATTCTGCAATGTCAATAATTAACACAGAAACTTAGTGTAGGGAAAGAAGGAGAAGCAAACACCTTCTCAAGTAATTCATCTATGTACACCAGATAAAAAAAATCTTAATCCCTGTCTTTCTAACACCACAGTAGCTTCAATTCTTTTTACATAAGAAGGATGGCCATGTGCTCCTCAGACTGATAGCAAAGGCTCTCAGGCTGGGTAATCTCGGCTGTTTCCATATCCATCTTAGGTACAAGTGTACTTGTGATTGTTTCAAGGGAGGCTGTTCAAGGGAACTCTATTCTTTGTATATGCACAGATAACTCTTCACATAACCTTTACCCAGAAAGGGACCAATAATGCAAGCTACTTTTTGAGATCCCCAATAAACCTTGAAATTCTAATATTCTTTTTCTCCTTTTAATTTTATTAATCCAGAATTCTTCCTGTCAAAATGAAATGCAGGGTCAAAGAGTGGAGTAGAAACTGAAGGAAAGGCCATCCAGAGACTGCTCCACCTAGGCACCCATCCCATCTGCTGATCCCAAACTCAGACATTATTGCTGATGCCAAGAAGTGTTTACTGACAGTAGCCCAGTATAGCTGCCCCTGAGAGGATCTGCCAGAGCCAGACCAATACATATGCAGAGGTACACAGTCAAAGATTGGATTGCGAATGGGGTCTCCAATGGGGAAGTTAGAGCAAGGTATGTAGGAGCTGAAGGGGTTTGCAACTTCATAGGAAGAACAACAATATCTACCAACCAGACTAAACAACCAACCAAAAGAATTCACAGCGGGTACCCATGGCTCTAGCTGGATATGTATCAGAGGATTGCTTTAACTGGCATCACAAAGAGGGGAGCCCCCTTGGTCCCGTGAAGTCTCGATGTCCCAGGATAGAGGAACACTAAGCTTCTGAGGCAGCAATGGGTGGGCTGGTGGGGGAAAACCCTCATAGAGGCAGGGGAAGAGAGGAGGAGATATGGTCTCCTGTAGGGGAAACTGGAAAAGGGGATACGAAACATTTTAAATGTAGATAAATAAAATAACCAACAAAAACTTAAAATTCATAAGCATTAAAAAAGAAAATAAATAAATATTTTTTTATACAATGTATACCAAATACAGTTTTTCCTCCCTTTATGTCTCCCAGTTCCTCCCATTTCCACCTCCCCTGCTATAAACTTAATTGGTAACTTCTGTGTCATGGTGGTGGAATAAGTGCATGACCATGTAGCACAGCTACTTTTCAACTTGACAGGGGCCTTGGAGTTATTTCTGAGATTGCAAAAGGAACAACTGGAAAGTATATGATTTAATAATAAATAAACAAACAAATGAATACTTTGAAAAATAAGAAGGAATCAGTTAGGAAGATTAATGCACTTATAATTGAATGAAAAAGCTTAAAATTATTTTTAATTGAAGGTATATTTAGGGAGGTAAGATTTTTATTTGTAGAACTACTACAAACCATCTAGGAATAAGAAATAGGAAATTATGGTGAGTTTACCTCATTTTGGGGAGGAAACCAATTCAAATAAGAGAATTTCAGCTAACAACACCTCATCACTTGAAGAATATTCAGACCTCTGTGCATTCATTTTGACTGATATTACTGCCTACTTTTTCATCAGTAGAAGATGCTTCTTCCATGAGACTAATAACATATATAGTTTCCTGGACAATACTATGTGCCATGTTATACAACTTTTAACAAAAAAAAAAAAAAATCTGGGCTGTGATTGCAATAAAAAAAATGCTTTTGTCTTTTCATGGTACCTTGACACTAAAATTGACCTGTTTTGCCGGAAATATGTAACTGGAAATCTTCTGGTCACAGTGTCACAGGAATCTTTTTTTTTATTATGTATTTTTTATTATTTTATAATTTATTTTTTATCTTATTTCTCTTATTTGATTAATTTGACAAACTTCAGTGGAGCTAATCTGTTACTGTTCTGTCTTTTTACCTTACGGTTTCAATATGATGATGATGGGCTTGAAAATAAAGCTTATACCTTGCTGCGAAAGCAAGAAATAGATACCTCAGTGAGAAAACCAGGAACTTCCTTTGTAGTATTATCCATTTTGTTGTTGAAACATGCTATATTATCAAAGCAATATGTAGAAATATTGTGTTACATTTCTATGTGTAAAATTACTTCAAAGAAGCCATCAGTGGTCTTTACAGATTTCCCAATGGTGATCCAGAAGATAAAATATAAATTAATATTTATTATTTTGCAAATCCCACATGTATCATATACTTGAAAACTCCTAAACAAGCAAAACCACTGAGTTTATTTTGTATTATGTCTGTTGTTTTTTATCTTTCCAGAGCCTGGCCTCCAGGCTTTCTCTCTTGCTCACAATCTGATATGCCTAGAAAAAGAAAACAAATCAAGATGAACAGAAGCTACAAGAGAGCATTTGGCATTAGACTGTTACATGTGAATTGAATAGGAATAACTGGACAGAATATCTGAGCTCTACTTTTGATACTCAGTGTAGTTGGGAAAAGACATTTTGTTAAGGTTTACTTTGAGGGGTTTGAGGTCTTGCATTTAGAAATATTTATGTTTTCCTGGTAAAATTAATGAAAATATCTTAACAGTGGCTGTGGATTAACCAGATATTTCCAGAATTACATAGAAATTTTATAGGTATAGCTTAGTAAAATTAGGCTTACACATATATCTTCCTTCTCAGTCATTTGAGTTAAAATTTTCCGTTAATGCAAATGCATACACATAGACATATGGACTATGATCACAATAGTATTGCATACCTAATTGTCCAGCAATAGGTGGAAAACAAACAAAAAATAAACCAAAACAAAACCCAAGTCTAAAACTAAACAACAAAGCCTTCTTTTACATAATAGAGATCCAAATAAACTCAGAGTATAGAGCAATTAGCAAAGTTTATAATCTAAATGATCATAGTAACACCAGAGTAGAACAGTTGCCGCCACCAGCGTGGAAGTGTATTTAAAAAGTATCTGTCAAGAACACAGTATTTCTGTTAGACAAAGTGAATAAGTTCAAAAGATATTCCATGCAAGATGATAAGTCTGGAGATTAGCAACCTTATATTCTTAAAAATCCAGAAAGACAGACATAAATGTTAAGTAGGCGAGGAAGGTACATATGAGGTGGTCTGAATTAAACATTTAGTGGTATCAATGAATTTCAAGTCATCACTTGTATAATACAAATATAAAATGCTGTCAATTAAAAATATTTAATTTTAAAATCAAATATATATGGACAAGAAGACATTTGATCAAGTAAGAATGTTTGTTTCCAAGCATGAAGGCCTGATTTGATTCCCAGAATATACATGATGGAAAGGAAGAGGGGACACCTGAAAATTGTCTTCTGACTTCAACAAAGCATCTCTCATTGTACACAATAAATAAATGGAAAACTTTTTGATGTAAATAAATAAAGTTTGCTTTTAGGAATGTATACTCTTTGCCTGCTAAGGACACTACAACTTTGAAAAATCTAATTTGGAACAACATACTCTTACTTATACCAGGATATCTTCTCCATCTTTCATTTTTCTGCTTACTGTTTTAGCTGGCATACTTCCCTATAACCATACTTTAGTACAGCTTGGACTCTACATTATTTATTTTCATCTGACAATATATCCTGCAGTTTGTGAACTGTTTGTCTAATTGTTTCTCAAGCCAAAACATAAAGTGATTTAGTACCTGCTTCTGCTAAGTGATTGATTCAAAGAATAGAGCTCTACACAACTCATGCAGCTTATGAAAAACAGATGATTATCTTGACTGACTATATATATATATATATATATATATATATATATATATATATATATGCATATACACATACATATACATATATCTCTGATAGAATGACCTAAGCAGATATAGATATAAGTATGTCTTCGAGGATGTTTCCAGAGGAACATAAGTGAGGAGGGAAGACCTACACTAAAGTGCAAACAGCACTACCCACAAGGGCTCTGTCTCCCAAACTAGGTTAAAAGGAAATCCAAGTTGATATTCATCATTTCTTTCTAAGCACAGTCTACAGATCCAATGAGATATGCTGCCTCACCCTCTTGCCACTCTTCTGTATCTGCTGTGATGGATTCCATCTCTTAATCCAGGAGCCATAATCAGCCTTCTGCTCATTAAGTTGAGCTTGTCAGATATTCTGTTACAGTGATGAGAGAAAAAATTGATACCAAAAACCAGTACCAAGAAGTGAGACATTGTATCATGGACCTCTGAAAATGGCTTGTGGGAGAACTCTGAAGGTGCTGTGAAATATGGGTTAGAGAAATCTGAGAGTTCTACAAACAGGTATTGCTGAATCAGCTTAGTGGGAATTTGAAAGATCAGAATGCCTAGAGAAAATCAGACATCAGAGGTCTGGGTTGTAAGGTTTCAGAGAAAATCATGGATGCCATTGTTAACTGACTTCAGACTTGACTACATTTTCACAAAGAGTCTATTGTCACTATTCTCATGGCCTGGGAACTTAAGTGAGAGTGAGTACAAAAGAAACAATCCAGTCAGTTTGTGGAGATGATTGCAAGACAAGAAAGCACTAGAATTGTGATGCTGCTACTATGTAATCCTATTAGATATAATGGGAGTGAGAAGATAATATGAAAAAAATGCAGTTTAGTGAAGAGAGTATTGTTAGTGAGTGTTAGTACACTAGAGAGGTGCAGAGAAAGCAGGTACTGCTATTAGAAAGATTAATACAGTGAAGGAGAAGCTTTACAGTTTTCACTAGGATGATTTAAAAGGTACATTAAGGGCAACTCCACCCTTAGAAGACTCTAGACTATAAAAACATAAATTCATTTTAAAGGTAAGTAATTTAGCTAAGGATTCACCAGCAACTTCTTATATTGTATCTAAACCAAGAAGCAGAGAGACCAAATGTCAATCATTCTCTCCCTTTACTTCAGTCTCAGATGGTACCTTCCACTTTTAGCTAAAAGTCTCTGGAAACCCAGATACAGCCAGAGATGAAAGAGTCTATGATACAAGTGTCTGACAAGAGAATTGCTCTGTCAGGTTTTTTGGTCAAAACTTACAAAGGTCAGAACAGCTCTTGTAAAGGGTGGACTGACTGTACATGGAACAGGCTGGATAACTTCTCAAAATGGTCCACATTCACACTGGTTTATCAGGCATACAAAAGTTAAGGGGCTGAAGGCTTACACCAAGGTCTCAAAACAGCTAATGCTAGGCAATATGAAATAAAGTTGAAGTATCTGCAAGGTGGCTCTGAGACATAGTTATATGAAGCTGTGAAATGGAAATGTAACTTTGAGGGTGTTGATAACACCATCAACATGAGGTATCTAGGATAACTGCAAGCATAGAATGAAACTAGCCCAAGAGAGAGGGGTGAGATGTGGTCCTAATAGCAGACCTAAAGTATTGGGATTTCCCAGGTCCATCAGAGTCCAGGTTATGGCAGCAAGAGCCCAGAGTACTGGGGTGGAGGAATTTGTGGTTTGCTTGTCTGTCTTCCAGCCTTACTTTAGTCCAGCTTTTCTTTGCAATGCCCTCATTCTTCCTGTGCATAGTGAGAATGTCTATTGTATATGTTGGTATTGGTAATTTACAGCTTACTTTTTGGTTTTCAGGGACTCACAGTTAAGAAATGTGTGGGGCAGTGGACTGTAAGAAGCAGTTGTGTACCTGGTCGAGCAAAAGTCTTGAATCCTGGACCCTTATCGGATGGTAGGTGTTCGGCTCTCTCCAAGGTCCTGTTTTTTTCTTTTAGCTTTAGACCTCAACAGCCCCTACCACAGAGAGGTCTATGGGCATCAGTCATGAGGAACAGTGCCTCAAGCTCTCCCACATGTAGATGAGGTATCTCCAAGCTCTCAGACCAAGCCAATGGTTGTTATCTGCTGCCAGTGAAACTGTATATGAGGGCTGTATTCAGGAGAAGTAAAGGTGTGTGAGAATCTTCCTGGTGTCTGAGAGTTTCTGTCACAACAGCTGTAACACTTGGGCAAAGATCTGCTCTCCTGGAACCTGCCTGCAACAGAAAGCTGCCTTCTTGTCAGCTAGTCAACTCCTTATCAGCCCAGCCTGGGACAGCTCTGTGCAGGGAGCCAGGTGCAGCACCTAGGAGTGACCAGGAGGTGACAGTGGAGACATGAGCAGAGGCACCAGTGGAGGCAGGTGATCTCCCCTCCTTGCTTGAAATATGCTGCCTTGGCCCGGACTCCCCCTCCCCCACACCAGACTGGGCTGAAGATGGGACACTCTCCAATACAGGGGTCCTACAGCTGGTGACCAACATCTGGCTATAACAGCAACACAGCTGCAAGAACTGATACCTCAGGAAGGTGAGCCCCCAACTCTGGAGACTAACAACCTGTCCTTTTTCCGACTGTGCTCTTTAAGTCAGAGCCATCTCATGGATTTAGATAAGCTAAAAGAACAACTGAAGCCTTCTGGACAGAGCTACTCTCTGGTGCTGACTGAGGGTCCCTCTGGCCTCTGTGCAAATCCAACAACCTGCAACAAATGTTGGCAAAGACTCTCTATCTAGACTCTCTTTAAAACAAAAGAAAAACTTGGTAATGCAGCAGCCACTTATAAGCCACAGGGCAGCTGATAGTACTTAAATCTTTGGGAAGCCTTAGTGTTTTTGACCTATTTGAAATCCCCTAAGCCAATAGGCCGAGGGAATATTCCCATTGGACAAAGCTTCTCTCCTCTTTTCTGTCATGGGTAACTCAACAACACATAAGAAATAACCCTAGGCCAGGCAAATAGGTGCCCTACTAAAATCCCATGGAATAAAAATAGTCAAGAAAAAAGCCTCCTTGTTTTGGGAGGAAGTCCTTCAGATATCACCATGCATGGCTGAGGACAATATTTACAGTCCAGACTCATAGAGCAGAGTAGCTTCCCTCATCAAAAACAGAGATAAGGAAAAAAAAAAACCCTCATGGCTTTTTGCCAATGTTACCTGCAATTCGGCTATGTATAGGGCCCTCTAAAATAGGACAGACTGAGAAAAACACAGCTTCTGGCCTCCATCAGTCAAATGAGCCCAAAGATTAAGGTCCCAAAAATCACCCTATTTCAGACCTCACATCCCTCACTCAACTAATAATAGAAATAAAATCCATCTACCCACCCCTCCCACCTTATGACTTGGAAGAAATGCCAAACAAAAAGTTTGCTCCTCCTGCTTCTCTCTCCCCCATCCAAAAGCAAGGAACTATTAAAATATCAAAGGAGCTCTTGCCAGCCTCTCCCCTTACTCCAACAAAGAGAGATAGATCCCTTCCCCCTTCTCCAAGCTGGTAAAGTGAAAGACCTTCATAGTTCCTAGATAAATCCCTGCCAAACTCCATAGTCCCTTACACTCAACCATCAACCACTCAACAGCTCTGCAATTTCCAGAGCTCTTGTGCAAAAACTAACCCTGCCTCCCATGCTACTCAGGAGTTTGATACAGAACTTGCAACCCAAACTGCTTGAGCATTCCCAGTTAATATCAACCCCACTTGAGTTAAATCACTTAACTGGTACTCACTCTAAGCCTCAGTCCTAAAAGAATTCAGGCAAGTTGTGAAGGAAGATGGTATTTACATACTGTGGACAAAAATCTCTACTACAGAGCTTATTGCCAACTTAAAAACCTCCAAAGACTGGAGAGATATTTGCTGTTCTGCTCTTCCTGTCTCAATGTTTCTAGAGTGGGAAGCCTACTTTTGAGATGTATGTCTTCAACAAGTCAAACAAAACCAGGAGGGAGGCAAGGTTGCCACTTGGGTTTTTAATGAACTCTTTGGCCAGGAAGGTTTCTCTACTGGAGCACATCAGGCAATTCAGCCAGCAGTACACTATGAGCATGTTCACCTCTGTGCAATATAAGTTTGGGATAGGCTCACCCCACCCTCGGGGGTCACCAGACCCCACATACTCCCTGCTTTCCAGAAGCCCAGAGAATCCCTATCTGATTTTATTCTCAGAACAGAAATGAGCTTAGAAAGTAAAATCTCCAATCCCACAGCCAGGGACCTTCTTCTTAAACTCATTGTTTGGGAAGGCATGACTTCTGAGTCTAGACTAGCTTTCCAAGGTCTCTGGGAAGAGCATCATGATAGGTGGATTGTGGCAACTCAAGAAATAGGAGTTGAATCACACCAGGTTGGATCCATGGCTCAGGCATTTGCAGCAGGAGTAAAAACAGAAGGAATCTGCTTCAAATGTGGAGAGGCAGGACATTGGGGAGATGAATGCCCACAAAACTTCCCTCCTATAACAGATTCTAATCCACCTAAGGCCATCTGTTCCTGCTACAGAAAAGGTTTCCACTGGATGAAGCACTGTACTGCTCCATAACATAAGGATGGTAAGCCTTTAAACTTCAAATGGGGCAACCCTCAGCCCTGACAGTAAGAGGAACAACTACTTCCATAGAAGCCTTATGGGTGTCCAGCATCTCAGAAGGCTCCCACACAAAGTTAAGTATTAAAATATATGATAAACCATTCAAGTGTCTTATTGATACTCGGGAGCAGATAGAACAATTTTAAGACAGCAAGAGGTTCTACAAGACTGGCTACTAATCCCTGGGCCTCAGCTCCTAGGCATAGGGGGTAACTCTCACACATGCTTCACCAAACATACCTATAGGTGGCAAGACCCAGATCAAGCTAGGGGCCTCAAATTCCCCCTGGTGGCTTAAGTAGCCACCAATCTTTTAGGGAGAGATATTTTACAAGACTTAGACATGGTTCCTACCACCCAAGCAGAAAGAGACTTCATTAAGACAGAGGATATTACTTATGAAGAAAATAGTACCCAAGGAGACCCAAGAAAACCTCCTCCAAATCACCCTCAATTCTAGGGGCCACTATTAGATTTAATACTCCTTGCCTTTGATTGACTCTCTGGTAAAGCCATCTGGGTTCCTCAGAGCCCTCTAAAAAGGAAGAAGTTTAGAGGCCTCAGAGGCCTC
The DNA here is from genome assembly GCF_004785775.1 of Grammomys surdaster. Taxonomy (NCBI): domain Eukaryota; kingdom Metazoa; phylum Chordata; class Mammalia; order Rodentia; family Muridae; genus Grammomys; species Grammomys surdaster. The sequence continues at coordinate 6,281,734 of NW_021605171.1, read as the reverse complement.
AGATAACTGGTAGGAAAACAGCTGTCTCTACAACACATGTGCCCCTCCTGAAGTCCCTGAAACATCCCTGTGTTTGCTATATAAAAAAAAGAAAAAAAAAACAGCTGAGGGAGACAGAGACTATTGCAAGATTTGAGGGCAATTAACAAAACCATGCAAATCTGAGGCTCCCTGCAAAGAGGGCTACCCCAAATCTCAGCCATTCCTGCCAATGTTCCCCTAATAGCAATAGACACAAAAGACTGCTTTTTTTCATCCCTCTCCACCCCAGGGACTGTGAATGCTTTACATTCTCAGTGTCCCTTATTAACAACTCTGGCATAGCTTCAAGATGTGAATGGACCATTCTTCCAAAAGGAATAACTGACAGTCCTACCATTTGTCAGGAGGTGGTAGCCACTGCATTAAAACCCTATTTAGACAAAGGACTCAACATCTATCATTACATGAATGACATTCTTGTATGGGGAGATGCTTCTTCCCTCCCCTCCCAACTTAAAGACCAGCTCTTCCCTATCTGCCCTAGGATTCAAAATAGTCCCTCACAAAATCCAATTTATTTTTCCTATTGCATATTTAGTAACAGAGATCTCCCTAACTTCAATATGCCTCATCAAGCCCACCCTTTCCTTCCCTCAAAAATTAACTCTGGCCTCCCTACAGAGCTTTTTGGACAACCTCAATTGGCTTTGACCCTGCTTCCACCTTCTCACAAGCACCCTTCAACCCCTCTTGAACCTCCTGAAAGGAGATAAAAAGTCCATCCTCCCCAAGAACACTGTTCCCAAAAACAGTCAAAGCCCTAAATTTTGTCAATTCAGCCCTAAAAGATATAGATCTTGCTAGGTATCAACCAACCATACCTGTATATTTCCTTATCTTTAACTTCTCCCCTATGCTTGTAGGAGCCCTTTACCAGCCTTAGGAGGTGCTGAAGTGGCTCTATACCCCAGTGGGTGGTACAAACCGAATTTTAAATGAAGTAGATTCACTTGCCAACATGATTAAAAATGGCAGGGATAGAGCCCAACAAACCCTAAGAGAAGAACCTGATATTCTTGTCACCCCCTTCTCACTCTCCGATGTTTAGTGGCTGATCAAAAATCATGCCCACAGCGCTATCAGCTTAATAAGATTCCCAAGACAAATTGATAACCACTATCCTGATGAAAAGTGAGTCTCTGCCCTCCCTCTGTTGTGATGGCTATCCCACAAACTATTCCCAAGGGAGTCCATAACAGGAGCCTCCTCAATATTTACCAATGGGTGGAATAGGGAGCTGCAGCAGTAGTATACTTCTTCTCAGAGGATGAACCCCCTATCCTCTGATTCAAAGAGCTTCCCCAGCACTCCCCCTAATATAAAGAACTATATGCCATTTACCTTGCTCTAAAAGAAGTCAAGCACCCCCTTAACCTCTTTTCAGATAGTGTATATGCTGTCAATTTGCTGCCCTGGTTGTCAAGATCACTTGTCAAACTAGATGACAACCCACTCTCCCATCTCCTCTTACAGGTCTCCACCCTCCTACAGGTCAGAGGCTCCCTCATCTGTATCCAGCAATCTGATCTCATAGTCCCCTGCCAGGTCCTATATCTGAGGGAATGCACTAGCTGACAAAACCACTTCAACAGGAGCATTCATATCCTACACACACACACACACACACACACACAGAGAGAGAGAGAGAGAGAGAGAGAGAGAGAGAGAGAGAGAGAGAGA
>NW_021605171.1:6242977-6280002 GCF_004785775.1 Grammomys surdaster | reverse complement strand
AGAGAGAGAGAGAGAGAGAGAGAGAGAGAGAGAGAGAGAGAGAGAGAGAGAGAGAGAGAGGTTTCATGGTCATTTCCCTCACATCCCTCTTGCTCAGATCCAAAGGATGATAAAAACATGTGCCCATTGTGCATCCCTCATTACCACCCCAGCTTTACAAACCACGGACAGCAATCCCCAAGGCCTCAAATCAAATGCATTATGGCAAATTGATGTCACCCATGTTCCCCAATTCAGTAGACAAAAATATGTTTTTGTCAATGTAGATACTTACTCACATTTTATGTGGGCTACAGCTCAGACAGGTAAAAACTCAAAAAGTTTAATTTACCATATGCTCTCTACCTTTGCCATCATGGGCATTCCTCAACAGATAAAAACTGATAATGGTCCTGAGTTTACCTGGTCTCAATAAAAAAACCATTGCCCATCATACAGGAATTCCTCACAACCCTCAGGGCCAAGGAATAATAGAAAGAACATATCAGATCCTGAAAGTCCAACTCCTGAAAAAACAAACCACTACTTATCCCCTTAATGTACAATTAATGATGGCCTTGACTACTCTAAACATATTTAACATCTATAAAAACACCAATCACCCTCCTGTTTCCCTTCATAGGCACACACCAAAATTAGCTCCCCCTATCCTAGTATTATGGCAAGTACTTTGGATGGAATTTCGAAAGGACCAGACCCCGTCCTTGAAATCAGGAGGATTTTCACTTGTGTTTTTTCACAGGACCATCGCTAAGCCTATTTGGGTCCCTGCCAGAAATGTTTGACACCACCCCACCAACCAAGAAGATGGCCAGCCTCTCACTGACAGATCAAGAACCAAGGAAGGGGAAGAGAAGACAGAGAGACACCATGCCCAGAGAACAGCAGGATCTCCTAGAAGGACATCCATGACCTGGTAACATCTCCCCAGGCCATGTGCCCTCCACAAGTGCCCCCTCTCCTCTAATCTCTTGGCTGTTTTTTTTTTTTTTATCTTCCATGCTAACTCTGCTACCACCCAGCCTTTCCCTAGCCTTCCCAACACTTAGCAGTGGAGATTCTATGCTAGGGAAACCTACAATGGACACAACAAAGTTACAGGTACCCAAGACTCCCCACTTGAAGGATGTCAAACCAGGATTGGGATTCTGCTACACCCAGAATCCATCTCCACTATCTTTAGCCCTTTTCTCTGCTTTCCTTACTGAAACACAGCTGAATGTCTCCAGGAGGTCTCCACATATGGAGGTTGCAGATATTGTTCTGCAGGATGGAATCTACCAATTGAGGTGGCACCATGCTCACCAACCTTAAAACTCATTTTCAGCTTTCCATCAGATATCCTTGGAATGAACTTTGGCAAACCAGAGTCACGGGTAAACTTTACACCAATGGCTGTGCCAGATACCCCATAGCTGACCTACACATCTCCCGCGAACTTGTCCCTGCCCCAAAATCAGCCTTTACCCATGCGAATATTTCCTAACAGGAAAACCAGTCTCATGAGCTACTCTCTCCTGGCCACAGAACATCCAATATGCAGTGGATCTCCTTAATGATCCACCCCAGTTCTTCCCAATGATTTTCTGTGCCTCTCTCTCCCAACCATTATTATTATTATTATTATTATCATTATTTTGGTTTTTCGAGACAGGGTTTCTCTGTGTAGTCCTGGCTATCCTGGATCTCACTCTGTAGACCAGGCTGTCCTGGAACTCAGAAATCCACCTTATCTGCCTCCCAAGTGCTGGGATTAAAGGTGTGTGTCACCACTGCTGGGCTCTCTCAACAATTATTAACAGCCATTCCCATTAACTTTTCCCTTTATGACTTCCATGAACCCTTGCCCATGAGGAAAGCACAGGGTATTCCTCTCTTTGATCTACCCTCACCCCTTTGCCTTGCAGAGCCCTCCTCAAAACCCGATCTCACATGTGCCTGTGACATTACCATTACCAAATCAGTATGTGTTAACACTTCTGCCCTCCTCTGGTGCAAAGGTATTACAAATGCCTGTATCAACCCTCATTTGCAAAATTACTGTGCCTCTGTGTTTGTTGTCCCACAGGTTTATCTCTAAGAATCTGAACAACTCGCCTTGCAGATAGGAGGAAGCCAAAAGAAGAGAGAGATCTTCCTCCCTCTGCTAATTGGACTAGGCCTTGCTGTTTTATTGGTGCTACTGGAAATACTGGACCAGCTGTTGTCCAAACACAACATCTGGCCAGTGATTTCCTAGACAAGCTTGACCAGGTAATGGCTTCTACTACAGACAGCCTTGAATCTCTTCAACGCCAGATAACCTCTTTAGCAGGAGTTGCTCTCCAAAAACGGATGTTCCTGGACTTGTTGACTGCTGAACATGGAGGGACTCATGTTTGGCTGGAAGAGGAATGTTGTTTCTATGTCAATGAATATGGCCTGGTAGAACAAGATGTACAAATGCTCAAAGAGGTCCGGGGGAACCTACAGGCTTGCTAAACTCCTAATACCCCTACCCCTTGGTACTCTAGCCCCTTGATAGGCTGTATTCTTCCCCTGCTTGGACCCATAGTAGCCATTGTAATCTTGCTTCTCTTTGCACCCTACCTCATTCAGCTTCTAAACCAACAGATAAGTACCAATGCAAAGGTTACTACCAATCAGGTATTGGTTCAGTTTCAATCTGTTGTTAACATAGGAGACATTTATTCTGATGACACCTTTCCTTTATAAAAGAAAAGGGTGGAGTTGGGGTGTGATGAGTTATGAGAAGCAGCTAGGAGCCTGCTTGAGCATAGGCCTCAAACCCTGGACCCTGATTTCATGGCAGGTGTTAGACTCTACTCCCGGGCCCTGGTTCTTTTCTTTTAGCTTCATCCCTCAACAGCCCCTCCAACAGAGAGGTCTATTGCCATCAGTCACAAGGAACAGTGCCTCAGGCTCTCCCACATGTAGATGAGGTATCTCCAAATTCTCAGACCAAGCCAATGGGTGTTATCTGCTGTCAGACACTAACCCACCCTGAAAATGTATATGAGGGCTCTATTCAGGAGAAGTAAAGGTGTGTGAGAATCATCCTGGTGTCTGAGAGCTTCTGTCACAAGAGCTGTAACACTTGGGAAAAGATCTGCTCTCCTGGAACCTGCCTGCAACAGCAAGCTGCCTTCTTGCCAGATATCTGGCTTCTTATCAGCCCAGCCTGGGCCAGCTCAGTGCAGAGAGACAGATGCAGCACCTAGGAGTGATCAGGCAGTGACAGTGGAGACATGAGCAGAGGCAGCAATGGAGGCAGGTGATCTCCCCTCCCTGCTTGCACTCTTCTGTCTTGGCCTGGAACCTGGCACCTCTCCAGGCTAAAGATTGTCATGGGATGCCCCCCAGAATAGGGGAACCACTGAAATGGTCTTGAATATCAGAAGAAACATTGGCATCCAACTTTTTAATAGTTAGCAGTGTTCAATTTTGTGACACTTTCACATATGAACTAAAAGTAATTTAAGCTTATAAGATGTTTGTGAGCCTTTGATGACCAAGAATGGAACTTTATGTCTTAAAGTGATGTATCTGTGTCTTAAATGGACAAGGTGTAGCAGTGTGATGGTTAACTTGGATAGGATTTAGAATCACTTAGGAAACATATTTCTGGCTGTGTCTGTGTTCCCAGAGACTTTTAGCTAAAAGTAGAAGGTACCATCTGAGGCTGAAGTAAAAGGAGAGAATGAGTGACATCTGGTCTATCTGCCTCCTGATTTAGATACTATATAAGGAACTGCTGGTCAATCTATCCTTCTTTACCTCTTTGGTAAGACTATACACTCTCTCCCCCCCATCCCCCAAAAAAGTCAGGAACCACAAGGAACTCTTCTTTCTCAAACTACTTATTTTTTCCAAAATAATGAGCTTTAAGTTCATTGAAAGGATGATTCCACCTCAAGGCAATAATAGAGACAACAACAAACAACAAAAGAAAACATCTGGCATACTCCTGACACCTGCTTGTGTTCCTGTGGGCACATGAGCGCCCACACATGCAGCACCCACAACTCACACAAACAGACAAATAAAACTGAAAATGAAAGCTCATTGTGAACACTCACCTACAGTAACTATGAAAAGAGAAAAATGGGGTTTGACTCAGAACAAAATTAAAAGTTGTCACTCTTGGAAAAGTGTTGTACATTGAGGCGATACCTTTCAAACGTCGATTAAGTGTTCCAGTTAATATTTAAAATGGTGGGACCCAATCTGGCTTGTTCTTAAGCAGCATCCATGTTCCTGAGTAGACAAAGCCTGAGGCCAAGAGCCATGGCTTGCTCAACCACAGCTCAGACTGGCCAGAAGCACCAGCCCTGGCACCCACTAGACACCATCATGGTGGCTAGATCAGCCAATCCACCATGCTGTCCATAATGCTTGGCTGAGCCCAGACCATTCTGACATCCATGTGGTATCCGGTAAAAATGAAAATCTTAATACTCAAATATTCTCCAATGTTTATATATTTGAAAATGCTAAATTAATAAGATGCCCACACAATTAGAATTGTTACCCAACTCTAATTTTGTCATACCTTAGACAAAATTTGGAACCCAGAACTGTTCTTTAAGCACCCATAGTTCTCTATTGCTGCTCTATCTCTTCTTTCTCCTCCTAGGTCCTCCTTTACCTTCTCCTCTTCCTTTCCTTCTCTCTCTTCACTCCTCCCACATTAGCTCCACTGCAAACAATGTAGCAGCATCAGGAAACCATCCTGCTACAGTTAAGAAACAGGCTATACTGAGCCTTTACAGCCCAGCTTCAGCCAGTTATTTGATGCACTATCAGGTGTAACACAGGCTTTCACATAGAAACATAGCCACTGTGAGGTCTCTTATGGGAAAGGCTGGGTAATGTTCCCTGTATTCAGCTTCCTGGGTCCAGCAAGAGGCCTCAGGAGTGTTCCAGTGGCTTATCAACGAAGGCCATGAAGTAACAGCATATTTTCCTGTTCTTTATGCTTAATTTTACCTGTATATATTGGCATTTGAAAAATTAATTTTTTTCAGAAATGAATTTTTAGATTATGTTAAAAAGCAAAGCAAGTCAATAAGTTTTCCTCAATAAATTGATAGGTGTTGGTAAGTCTGCCAATCCCCCCTGATTCTCTTTACTTTTCTATATGTGTATTAATGGGGAAAGATTTATGCAGCCACACTGTTAACCTTGTTGGTAATAGCAAAACAACACAGAGTTTTCAGAGGAGAAAGTCTATTGTGCCACCAAAGTTAGGAACTATAATTTTTAGCACATAAGGACCCTTGGACATCATCTACAAGACCAAGAGGTTGAGGTGCTTAGAACACAGAAGATTCTTAAAGCATACCCATTATTCAGTCCCTTGTTGAATGAGTTGCCTCCTAACAGAACAGTCCAATTACATGAAATCTTAATGTTACCAAAGTCTGACAGTCAGGCTTGAGAAATAAGGGCAGGGCCATTACTAATGAGCACTATCTCCTATACGCCAGTGTTACTGACACAACAAAACTGAGCAATCAGAGTGCTAGTGACAGTTTGGATACAGGATCCTAAAACTCAAGAAGAAAAACACGACTGACATGCTGATATTTGTCAGTTGAAATGTATTCTGAATCTGCTGATTCAAAGAAAGTGCCAGGAGGAAACTGAAATTATTACTATCCTGAAAATAAAACACGCTATAGCATCCTGTTTTAAGTAGAAGGTATCATTAGTCTCAGAGAGGTACAGGAAGCTTCTTTAAATGGAGTTATTACTGAAGCATGAAGATGAAGTTTTCTTTCCCTTAAGAAAAAGTTAATAAGGACCTGAGGGCAGATGCTCAGATGGAATACCTGCATGGAAGCTGGATTTCAATAAACAAACATACAGAACTGAAAATAAGCTGCTTTCAGTGGTCAGATGAAAGGCATAGAAAGTAGTCATATGGGTAAAGATGTTTTAACAGGCTCGTCGTAATCCAGAGAGGCCATTAGACTGGTGTACAAGCACAAAGTTTCCCATAGCATACATCTGAACAGTGATGATGGGACCAAGTTTCACTTAAGTATTTCAACAACAAAGAAACAGTGGCCAGAATTCTCTTTTGAGTCCTGCTGATTCTCCTCAATTCAGTGTTGGTTTGAAAAGTGCTGGATTTGTTTGCAGGCTAACTTCTTTTTCATTGGCTTAAAACTGTTAGTCAAAACAAACTCTATTCTGTAACTCTACTAAAGAAAATGTAAAGCAAAGGGATTTCTGGCTGAACAAAGAGAGGGGTGCTCCATTTCATGCATCCCATGAGCTGCTGAAAGTCAGGAACAAGTCTGATCTCCAAAAAATGTCGGCTAGAATTGGTTATACACCTAATTCACAGCTCAGGAGCAGCCTGTCCTCAAGTAGGAGGACTGGACTGCAAGCATGTCTACCTCATAGTCAGCTGGATCATCACTTTTCTATGTGAACAACTACATTAGCTAATTGGTTTTAGCCAGAGGACAACTTTTCACTGCGAGGGGGGGGGCGGGGGGGGAGCAGCTGTGAACCTTCAGGGTGCCATCAGGGCTGCTAGTCATTCTGCCTGCTGCTCTAGCACACAAGTTCTGTTGTATGACATGACCTGTCCTGAGCTGAGTTCACAGTTATGACTGCTAGGCTGTTCAGAAACTGAATGCTTAGTGATAAACTTGACACATTATCTATTTTTCAAAACATTTTGTATATATTTCAGAGATGAAAACATTCAATTTCAAGTTCATAGAGAAAATTCCTTAAGTTGAAGTAACAGGAAGTGAACCACCTTCCTTTGGTGCTATACAGGGATGAACACTCAAAACTTGTGTTTTCTCCTTTCCTTTGCCCACTCTCTGTACCTTCCTTATTAGTCATACATTTTGGAAACTACGTCTTATGGAACCTTAATCATTAACAATGGGATTCTCAATGGAGGAGTTAGAGTCAAGACTGAAGGAGCTGAAAGGATTTGAGGCAACATGAAGGGAGCAACAATACCAACCAACCACAGCTCCCAGGGTCTAAACCACCAGCCTGGGAGCACTTATGGAGGGATCCAGGGCTTTAGCTGAATATGTACGTGTGGAGGGCCCTGCTGGGCATAGGTGGAAGAAGAGAACCTTGACCTCATAAAGGCTGGATGCCCCAGGGGGTGGGAATTTTGAGGGTGGGGAGGTGGGAGTGGGGGGTAGATAGAGGTTACATCCACAGAGAAGAAGAAGGGAGGGGTGAGGGGTTGGGGGTTCCTGGGTGGGTGGGGGATGGGGTAAGGGGACAACATATGAAATGTAAATGAAACATCCAATAAAAAAATTAAAAAATATCCAGTAACATTTAAAATGCACATGACATTTACATATTTAGTATCCTCTTGTTGAGAAATATATACTGATCAAACACTAATGTGATACAGATAATCTTTAAATCAGTGTTTTCTACTCTACACATTTATAACTACTAGTATCTATAATGGAACATATAATAGGCAAAATGTCACAGTCTTAAAAATAAACTGTCTTCTTGCTTAAGTTACAGAAGTATATTAGTAACATAAACAGCTACTAATCAGTTAGGTTTGTTTGGTTTTGTTCTTTGTTTGGTTATTCATGAGAGCTAAATCTAGCTTAGCCTGAATCTATCTTTGAGGCTGAGGTTAGTCTTGAGTATTTTATTCTTCTGACTCAGCCTCCCATGTGGTAAGATTATAGACATTCACTGCAATATGCAATGAGACTTTCCAAGTTTAAAATAGTTTATAATTATTCTTTGTAGTTCTAGGGCTTGCACCCATGACTTGCTGGTGACTATGAGCTAAATGTTCATCTCTAACTAAAATAAAAACAAAAGCTATTTCAAAAGGCATTGATGTCACTACAGGTAATTTAAACAGATTTATTATATGAAAACTCAGACCATTTTAGGGAGGACTGGCAACAGTCCATAGTACCAGGATAAAAATATAGACTGTTGCATGTCCTTGATGTTGCTGCATTGGAGACTGTTATCTGTGATTGTTAGAGTAATGAGTTGGATCCCCAGAAAATACTAACACTACCCAGAAATTTTGCCCCACTAAAAATATAAGTAATGAAAAAAATTCAAACTGGTAGGTTTTTATCTTAGGAGACATGAAATAACTAGGATGCTTTTCTTTCCCTGTTACAAAACCAATAAGTCACATATGAAACTTGCTCATTAAGTGCAAATGATATAAGCTATTTTAAATTGTATAGTTATCATGTGGTGCCAGTAAAAATGAAATTACACTGTGTTTCTTTATAAGACAGTGGTGTACATCTCTTCACTCAGGATGGAAGTAGGTTTGCCCCATGGTCCTGAACTCAGCTAGGGTTTGCAGCTATGGTTTTCCTCAGGCATTATTAGAAGTTATATTCCTTGGACATACACATAGCTTGGAAATTACCAAGCAAACTATGCCACTTTGTTTAATTTTCCAACTCTTTATGTCTGTTCACCCACAAGAGTTTGCAGAAAACTTTGGTGCAGCTAGTGATCCTGTAACACAATGTAGTTCAAAAGAAGTTCAGTTGCATCCATGTACGCCAAAGTAAAGAAGGAAAGCACATACTCAAAAATGTAGAAATGATCCAGCTGTTCAGAAAGATACTAACTTTGGTGTTTTAAAAATCACGAGATGTGCAGTTCTGAGGGGTTTCAAATTACATTGTTCAATGAGTACAATAGATAGCAAGTTTTAAGGGTTAATAACTACAATTTATGTAACAGTGTAGTGTTCTCATTTCTTCTGCATGGATTCCTTTTGTAAGCTAGATTGTGAGCATTTTATAAGGCCTGTTGCTTAGGTTTATACTGACAAAAGTGTTCTAATGACAAATAATATAATCAAAGGTCACTCAGCTTAAAAGGTACATTTAATACATTTAAGTACATTTAAAGATAAACCTTAATCATGGTTTATTAGACATGTTAGTAGTATTTCCTAAGATACGTCTTAGTAAGGAGAGAGTGGCTTTATGAATGAGTCATCTGTAGTTGTTTGGAGAGTTCTGTCAAAATTCTTTAATATCAGTTCACCAATCTGTAGGGGTGTTGGCTGATTTCCAGTCTGTCTTAATTTTCTGTCTTTCTATACTGCCTTCATGAGATGTGGTATGCCTAAAGCCTTTATTCGCCAAGTGCAGTAGTCACATAGACTTTGAACAAAATATTCATTAGCCATTATTTAGCATAAAAATCGAGAGAAAACTTAATTGGACAGAAAAGTGAATTGGGTACTAACAAAACTGTTGGAAAACTAGAAGCCTGAATCTTAAAACACTGGATCAGCTCCATTAGTAACATAGAGCTGACTATTCAAAGAATCATTGGTATCTGACAGCATTCTGGCCTTTGGTGGCCAGGATCTAACAGAACAAGTAGCTCTACTCATTTCTCTGCAAATCCAATGGAATTGGAGAGAACTTAGATGAATTCCCCAACACTAGGAAGAGGGAACTTGTAGAATCCACATCTAGTAGAAAGACATGGCATCAAGTGAAGGGATGGTGTTGCCATTCCACTGTCAAAGATTCTGGCCCAGAATTGTTCCTGTCTAAAATAACTTGAGGGAAAAAAGTGGAGAAGAGACTGAGGGGAAGGAGTGACCAGCTCAAATTGGGATCCAGCTCAAGGGGACGCTCCAATGCCAGACTATATTACTGATGCTATGTTGTGATTACAGACAGGAACCTAGCAAGGCTGATCTCAAAGAGACAGAGAAAGTGGCTGGAAGAGTCACATGCACATCTTTATACCCAACCAGTGGACAGAATCCTGGGACCTCTGGGCCTGAACTAGGGAAAGGCTGGAAGAAGCTGAGGAGGTGGGCAACCCCATTAGAAGACCAGCAATTTCACTTAACCTGAACCTCTGAGATCTCTCAAACACTGAGCAACATACCAGGCAGCATACATTAACTGATATTAGGCTCTGAACACACATACAGCAGAGGACTGCCTGGTCTGGCCTCAGTGAGAGAAGATGCACCTAATCCTCCAGAGACTTGAGGGGCCCCGGGAATGGGGAGATCTGGTGGAGATCTGGGGAGATGGGGATGGAAGGTGGATGGGTGGGGAAATACTCTTGGAGATGAGGGAGTGTTGGTGTAATAATTAAAATGCAGCAACAGTCCAGCTTGTTTTTAGCAGCTGACATGTTCTGGACTAGATACAGCCAGAGGCCAAGAGCTCCTGGTGCTGCTCAGCTCAGACTGCAGCTCTGGCCAGGCAGAAGCACCAACTCTGGGATCCTTGAGACACCAGTGTGGTGGCTGGCTCTGCCAATCCACCATGCTGACCATAATGCTTGGCTGAGCCCAGACCATCCTACTATGACTGAAGTTCCTGGTAGAAACGAGACTCTTAGTGCTTAAAGGTTATCCAGTATTTACATATTTGGAAATGATCAATTAACAAGATGCCCACACAATTAGAATTGTTACCTAGTACTTAACCTTATATATAATTTGTTAACCAGGACTGTTTTTGATCCATCCATAGTTCCCCATGGCTGCTACATCTCTCTCTCTCTCTCTCTGCCATTGCTAGCCTCCCCTTTTTCTCTCCTTCCCTCTCTTCACTCATCCCCAATTAGCTCCTTTACAATTATCGAGATTATTGCAAATAATGTAACAGTATCAGGAAATTATCCTGCTACAGGGGAGGAGGAATGTGATGAGGAATTATTAGAGGGAGAAATGGGAGGGGGAAAATGACAGGACTGTCAAAAGAGATTAAAAATAATAATTAAAAAAAGAAAAGAAAAAAGAAAGTACAGAAAAAGAAAATTACAGACTCCATAGAAAGGAGAGATTTAGAATGATTAAAAACAAAAATATTTTCCATATGAAGAACTGGAAACACTGAAAAGGAAGGCATTTTGACCCATCTATGTTTGTTTTATTTTTTACTGTCAACATAAAAACAGTTATATATTCAGTAGTGATTATAATTTGGATATCCCCTTTAAGAGTGATGAGAATAAAAGAGACTATGAAAAAGAGAAGACTAAAAAAATTAATGCTAGATTGAAGTCCACAGAATATTCTTTATTTTTTGCATCAAAATAAAGAATCTTCTAAAACTCCAATGTGGAAACTAAAATAAGAGCAAAAAAATTTTAATTCCTATTGAAAAATCCAAAAAAAAATTGAGAAATTAGAATAGCAACACACAGAAATGCAATGTACTGAATTAGAAATACAGATTCTGTTTAATATAGTCACATGAAAGCAATTTGAAAGTACAATAGGTTAAATGTTAAATGTTATAGAGTGAAACTTAAAATATGAATACATGATGATATACTAAACTATTGGTACACATTCAGAATTACAATGAGCTTTTGTTTAGAGTTCTGAAAAGGCCGATTCTGAGATTGTACATTGAGTAGAAATGATAGATATCTTGGAATACCTTTGTAGTTGGAGGCTGATGACGCTTCAGTATATGTATCCAATAAAGCAAAACAGGTTTTTAGACATTATGGTATAAAACATGTTCCTGACCTATCTCATAATCATATGAGACAAGTAATTATAAAAAGATCTAAGAGAATTTTAAAAGAAATACTCATAAACAAAAGGGGCTATACATAGCCCAGGAGATAGATTAAATAATGCTTTATTAACTAAAATGTTTTAAATGTCAATGAGACAAAAAAACATTGATGTTGTCAAATACTGTATTTTAGAACGAACTGATGAAGTAGATCAGCCTATATAGGCTATAACTTCAGAATTGAAGGAAGACAATAGTCTATGCTGGAGAAGATGTTTTGCATTTATTCTCCTGGAAAAGAAATATATGGACACCTTTAAAATGAACAAAAATCAGATTTGACCAGGAGAGAGCTACTGAAAATCCTGACTGTAAGAAAATCCAAAGACCAATAGAATAGTCAACACATATTAATGATCCTTCTACAAAGGAACAGGTTTTTGATTTGCTGAGACAAGAAAATTTCTCCATCTAGTACTTCAGCTAACCATAGTCAATAAATCTTGTTGACTAAAGGATCCTCAAGACGTATCATTCTATCCTCTCAAATGGCATAAATACTAATTTATATTAGAGTATTTTATACAGTTCAAATCAACTTATAAAAGATAGACATGTGCCATAACATTCAAAGAGAGAGAGAGAGCAGAGAATCATTAGCTAATTTTGCACACCATATATTCCATACATATGCTGATAAAGAGAAGTATATTACCTATGAAAGTTTACATGCTTACATACACCAGTAAAGATATAGAGGCCCTAACAAGATTCACCTTTGGAGATGCTAAAAAGATGCTTAGATGCCGAGATATATTTATTCTAACTCACCAAACCTCAGACTAGCATATTAACTGTTTCATCAAAATTTGCATCCTGTACAGCTAAAATGATACTGACTCCTATGGGTCCAGACTCTCAGACTATTTCATTGAGGTCTTCTTTCAATCTCTAAACCTTCTTACCACTTAGAGATTGTACAAAAAAAACCCATGTTATAATTGGTAAAGATCTTTTCTTAATCTGTTTATTGACATTTTGTCCTATAGACAGTGTCCTTTGCCTTAAAAGAAGATTTGAAATTTTATGAGGTCCCATTCATCAATTCTTTTTTTTTTTTTTTTGAGGCAGGGATTCTCTTTGTAGCCCTGGCTGTCCTGGAAGTCACTCTGTAGACCAGGCTGGCCTCGAACTCAGAAATCCACCTGCCTCTGCCTCCCATGTGCTGGGATTGAAGGCGTGCGCCACCACCGCCCAGCCACATTCATCAATTCTTGATCTTAGAGCATAAGCCACTGGTGTTCTGCTCAGGAAATTTTCCCCTGTGTCTTACATATTCGAGGTTCTTCCTCACCTTCTCTTCTATTAGTCTCAGTGTAAATGGTTTTATGTGAAGGTCTTTTATCCACTTGGACATGAGCTTTATGCAAGGAGGTAAAAATGGATTGATTTGAATTCTTCTACATGCTGACCTCCAGTTGAACCACCATCATTTTTTGAAAATGCTCTCTTTTTTCCACTGGATGGTTTTAGCTCCTTTGTCAAAGATCAAGTGGCCATAGGTGTATAGGTTCATTTCTGGGTCTTCAATTCTTTTCCATTGATCTTCTTGCCTGTCTCTGTAGCTTTTTGAGTCACTAAAGCATACGATCATATTATCTGCAAATAGCGATATTTTGAATTGAGGGCTAATATTCAATATACACATAGAACTCAAGAAATTAAACTCCAGACAATCAAATAACCACATTTAAAATGGGGTACAGAGCAAAGAATTTTCAACTGAGGAAACTTGAATGGCCAAGGAGCACCTAGATAAATGTTCAACATCCTCAATCATCAGGGAAATGCAAATCAAAACAACCCTGAGATTCCATCTCACACCAGTCAGAATGGCAAAGATAAAACAATTCAGATAATAACAGATGCTGGTGAGGATGTAGAGAAAGAAGACGACTACTCAATTGTTGGTGAGATTACAAGTTGGTACAACCACTCTGGAAATCAGTCTGGTAGTTCCTCAGAAAATTGGACATAGTATTACCTGAGGACTCAGCTATACCACTCCTGTGCCTACACCCAGGAGATGCTCCAAGATATAACAAGGACATATGCTCAACTATGTTCATACTGGCTTTATTTATAATATCCAGAAGTTGGAAAGAACCCAGATGTCTTTGAACAGAGGAATGGATACAGAAAATGTGGTACATTTACACAATGGAGTATTACTCAGCTATTAAAAACAATGAATTCGTGAAATTCTTAGGCAAATGGATGGGACTAGAAAATATTATCCTGAGTGAGGTAACCCAATCACAAAAGAACACACATGCTATGCACTCAACTAATAAATGGATATTAGCTCCAGAACTCAAAATACCCAAGATACAACTCACAGATCACATAAAGCTCATGAAGAATGAAGACCAAAGTATGGGTGCTTCAGTCCTTCTTAGAAGGAGTAACAAAATACTCATGAAAGCAAATATGGAGACAAATTATAGGTCAGAAACTGAAGGAGGGGTCATCCAGAGACTGTACCACCTGGGTATTCATCCCTTGTGCATTCACCAAAAGTAGAAGCTGATATGGATCCCAAGAAGTACATACTGACAGGAGCCTGATATAGTTGTCTCCTTAGGGATCTGCCAGAGCCTGACATATTCATGGGGAATGCTCACAGTGAACCATTGAACCGATCATGAGCTTCCCAATAAAAGAATTAGAGAGAAGACTGAAGGAGCTGAAAGAATTTGTGACCCCATGGAGAGATACAATACCAACCCAGAGCTACCAGGGTCTAAATTACCAGCTTGAAGCACATAGGGAGGGACCAATGGTTCCAGCTGTATATGTAGGGGAGAATTTTCTTGTTGGGTATAGGTAGGAAAGGAGGCCCTTGGTCCTGTGATGGCTGGTTGCCCCTGTGTGGGTAAAATCCAGGGTGGGGATTTGGGAGTGGGTGGGTGGGTGGGTGTGGGCCCACCATACCCTTCTATATGAGGATAGAAGCAGGAGGAAGAGGGACTGGATAGGGAGCTTCTGAGTCTGTAGGGGGAAATAGGGAAATGGGATAACATTTGAAATGTAAAGAAAATATCCAATATGAAAATAATTTTTTTAAAAAAACTGCAGATTTAATATTCTCCCTGCAAATCTGTGGCTTTGTTTGGAATCCTCTCACCTATTAATTTTCCTTATCTTTGCTTACAATGAAATTTTTTATGTGAAAGAATGAATCCCGTAGAACAAATAGAGACAATCCCCTTTCTTGTGTTTCAGCAACATCAGCTCTTGTCATTGCATCTACTTTGGCCAGAAGAAAACACAAATCTGCCATTGATAACTAACACTTGGCTCAGATTTTTAAGTCCTACAAAAGGAAATAAGAAATCAGATTGACATTTTGGAAACAGAAGTAAATAAGCTTAGCATTTTGAAATTCCCAGTCACTCACTCTCATTCATTAATTCTTTTTATAGCTTGAATCTATGTGAAGGAAAAATAAACCACAGGAGAAATGAAGTCATTCATTAATGAGAGAGATATAAGAATATTCCTGCTTATCACAACATGTTCTAAACTTAACCTAGAACAATCAACATAAACAGAGGTGCCGGATTTCCCACCACATCACAGGTGCAGGATCTTCCATCACATCAGCCCAGGATAGTTCCTCTGCAGATTGATGGTGAATGACACACACACACACATATGCAGAAAACTAGCAAAACATAGCAACCAAAAGTAGGATTCTTTGGTTGTGAGCATCCATGCATAATTCTCAGAAGCCCAGATAAGCACAACTGCCAGGAGGCTATATTGTTTATTCTGTTGTGTCCAGGGTGGCTCTGTGGATTCAGATCACCATGGTAGAGTACTGGGTAATTCAAGATTACTTAGTGAGGGATTAATGTTAACTATTTTTGAGAGCAACAGGCACTGGTATAGAGTGTCCATAGCCAGGTGGTTGAACCAACACATGTGCACATAGTGAAACAGTAATTGTATATTACTGGGAAACAAAATGTAGCTGATCTTTGATTATTTATGAGTTCTTCTTCCATCTGTGTTTATCCTTTCAACTCTCTAATACTACATAGGAAAAGAAAAGATAGATGGAAAGAGGACAGAGAGTTCTGAATCTAATATCTAACTTCTTTTACTCTTGTTTCATATTTAAGCAATACATTTAACATATCACAACCAATCCAGCTGAATGCTGAATGACCAAGACTCATGACCAACAGAAATGACCATCACCAAACACTGCCTCTCAAGAACCTAGTATTTATACACTCCCTGAAAAGGTCCCTGAATTCCAAATGCAGCACAACTGCAAAAACTATTTGCAGCTGACAAAATCATGACCCTGCTAGCTGAAGAGGGAAATGATGGTCAGTTACTGTGGACAATCTGAAGCAGCTGCACACCTGGTATTAACTGAAAGCAGGTTCTCATAATATTTCTCTGTGTTTTCAAGAAACAAAAATTGGAAAATTTTCATTTAAATGAAGCTGAAAAGAAGATATGAGATATCTGTGAGAGAATTTTTGGAATCTGAGTGGAGAATGTGACAGTGGCTATGATCATGATACACTATATAATTATATGAACATTTAAAACAATATGTAGAACCCCTCCATTAAAAAATACATTCTAGCCTACAAATTTGCAAATACTTCAATTTATTGAGAGGAGATTTTCAAAATTGTTCTCAATTATGTTTGATATTCATTGGCTTTATTAGTCACTGTTGTATTGTCTGAAAGAGATATTAAGTCCAAGGTAGTTATTATAAGAAAAACAGCCTAATTGGGTTTTGCTTACATTTTCAGAGATTTATTCTATTATAATAATGGGAGATAGCACAACAGTAGAGAGGTAGAGAATATGGTAATTGGCAAGGCTTGCAAAGGTGGTTATTGGAAGGTGATTGAAAGAGAACGAGATCTTACACATGGAAGTTTAACAAGTGGAAATCAGAGGTCTTAAGATCACTTATATTCCACGTAGTAGACATGACTCTTTGGCCAGTATTAAATAGTCTCCAAATATGGGTGTTTTGGTGTGCAGAGTAAAATGAATGTAGACTCACATGTTTTATTAACCTTGCATAAGTAACTTCATTTTTGTAGTTGAAAGTCAATATATATTTGCATTAAGTGTTTCACTATTACACATTTATTTGGGGATGACTCTTAATATAATGGAAACTGAACTAATTTGACATCTGCAGAGTAAATGTGTTATATATCATATATTTTACTAATAGATTTTTCTCTTTTAAAGTCATTGTACTATGGTCAACATGTGAGATAATATTGTTATTAACTGTAATATACAATTTTACATTATAGAACCAAAAATTACTTTACCTGACTAGGAAAATAATGTCAATGTGATCCACATATAGAAATTTTTTATAGTAAACTGGAATTAACAGGTAGCACTTAGACCTTGCTCTTATTTAAACGTGAGAATAATGCTAGTCAACATTAATGTTCTTGGAGTATTTCAAGAAAACGATCCTCTTTTTGGGTACAGTGTCACCAAACCAGCTTGCTCTTCTGGACTATTTTTCTGTATGATAACAATTCAGAAACATTTGTATTACACTTCACTGAATTTTAATCCCATGGATTAAAATAAAGCAATGCCAGAATCTTACCAATAATTCCACACAGCCTGCCAAAATGTTTTGAAAATTAAAAAAGGGGGGTGGGGGGGAGTGAATTAACAGGTTCATTGTACATTGTGTAAACTTAAATGCTTTGTGAGCCTCTTCAGTTCACCACTTGACCAGCAGCTGATCACCTCTACTCTTCTGTTCTAGAAGAAAGAGAAAATCTGGAAGATGAAGTTTCTTGTCCTTGTGATATCCTGTTTGGTTTCTGCTGCTGAGGAAGAGGAACCCTTACCGGTACATGAAGGGGGTCTTAGGAGTTTTGTAGGAAAAAAGTTGTCTGTGGTGAATTTATCACAGCTTGACCTGACAATCAGAGTGATTCCATAAATATATTGATTCTGTTTTGGGTTTTGTACTTGGAATATGTCCCATGTCTTAAAACATTATTTGTTTTACTTTAGGTTATAATTACCTCATTACATCTTCTTATATTGCTTAATATTGTTGTACCTGAGTAAAGGGTTTGAAAATGAACATCTTAATAATGCCATGTTTTATTAACCTTGCATAAGTAACTTCATTTTTGTAGTTGAAAGTCAATATATATTTGCATTAAATGTTTCACTATTCCACGTTTATTTGGGGATGATTCTTAATCAATATAATAGAAACTGAATCAATTTGACATCTGCAGAGTAAATGCGTTATATATCATAAATTTGACAAATAGAATTTTCTCTTTTAAAGTCATTGTAATATAGTCAACATGTGAGATAATATTGTTATTAATTGTAATCCAGAAATATTTCCAAAACTGTGACTTACTTTTTGAAGTTAAATTTTGCACATTTGTGTGTGTGTGTGTGTGTGTGTGTGTATGTTTTTGTTGTTGTATGTCTGTGCCTTCAGGTTTTGAATGGAATGTTGTAGCAAACATGTAGAATACAGAGGAAAGCCACACAATGGATACAGTTTTATCTCTTACACCTTCTGATTCGAGTGATTTCTAATAGGAAATCTGGTCCTAATGCATTGGCATAAAAAGAATGTTGACATCAAAATACTGTGGCTTACTTTACTTATGTTGAATGCATTTATATGTAGATTTTTATTACAATTTTTATGTAATAGAACATTTTATGTTGATGCTGCTTCCTAGCAGGGACCTATAATCTATTTTTGTACTTTTTTTTCTTAATCATATTTTGTATGATATAAAATTATTATCATGTATATATGTTTTCAAATATGATTCTAGGGATTTATGAGGTAAAACCAGAAATAAACAGGCTGGAGAGGGTTCATTGGTTAAGAGCACTGACTGCTCTTCCAAATGTTCTCAGTTTAATTTCTAGCAACCACAAAGTGGCTCACAACCATCTGTAATGGGATCCAATGCCTTCTTCCAGTATGTCTCAAGAGAGTGACAGTGAGCTCACATATATTAAATAAATAAATAAATAAATAAATAAAACAGAACTATAGATTGATGCTGTTAGCACATTATATTTAAATTTTTTTATCACAGTATTACATAATTTCTATGTCTTTGCTTGAAAATCTATCTATAACTTACATTTCTAAACATTGATTTACCTTAAATTTTAATTAAATTTATTCTATTGTTTTATAAGTGTGGGTGTTTGATCTGCCTGGTGCACTATGTGTCTGTAGTACCCACTAAGGTCATAAGATTTCCATCAGAAAAGAAGTTAGAGAAGATTATGCACAAACATATGAGGGTGGAGACTCAAACTCATATGCTCTGACTAATGAATTTAATTCATATTAAATTTTAGCTTTCAGGGAAATTTAATACCATCTACCTAGCAGGCAACTCTGTGAGTACAACAGCAGAAAATAGTCAAGTGAGGATGCTGATGCGTGAGGTTAAGTATTTTAACGAAGACAGAGTCATGAGCATGACGTTCTATGTCAGGTAAGAAAAGTTATAGAGGAAACAATTTATTGAAATGGGAATCAAGTCGTTACAATATATCTCTGGAAATGAGAAGATGGAGATGTATTATTAATTTGAAAACAAGCTGGAGTTGGGAGTTAATGCATATAAAATCCATTAAGCTTGCGTTTTCTTGGTGTTTTAATCTCTTTCTTTCTTTCTTTCTTTCTTTCTTTCTTTCTTTCTTTGTTTCTTTGTTTCTTTCTTTCTTTTTATTTTTTTGAAGCAGATTAATTCCTCCACAGCCTGCATTGATTTCAGACAGAGTCAGCCAATATAATCTTTCTTTATATTAAATTTGTGAAAATATTAATACAGTAAAAAATACATCATGTAATGAAATCTGTGTTTGCTAAAAGTAAAATATTAATAAGTGTTAATAAGAATAAAGGAAAATCTGAACTCAAATATGACAAAAAGCAGTGTTAAAATCTCACTGAGAAGAATGATCCTCCTCTTGAAAACCATCCTGATAACTGGATACCTAGCATTGCATCAATGAGGTCACTTGCTTTGCTTTGATGACTTGGGAAGTCCTGTCGATTAAGGGTCTGAGCCCCATTCCCATCTATAAGTCTTGATGCACACAGGAAGTCAGTCTAATCCTGGCAGGAATCATAGACTGAGAAAATAATTAATGAAGATCTTTATAAGCCTAAGAATAGCATCATAGAAGACAGGATCAAGCCAGGAGTGTGTCTCACTTTCAGAAAGAAGTGTTTTCTTAGGGGACAAATAGACATGTAGTGATAAATGTGAAATGAGAGTTTGTTGTTTAATATGTATTGTTTAGGAAAAACGGGAAGTGCCAGCTACAGACAATTTGGGTTGAAAAAATTCCAGTCCCGTATTGCTCAACGGAATGTGAGTTCAGGATTGACTGCATTATTTACATGTTTTGTAAGGGTTCGATGTTAATAAAGAGTGTCGTCCTTGGATAAATGGTCCATTGTGTCTCATTTTACAGGGCGTTTGTACCTAACTATATGTCCCAAAAGAAATGGGACGTATTACAAACCTAGCTCATGGAGAGTGCGTGATGCTAGTCGTCATTTTCCTAAACTCTACTTTTATCCAGAACCTTATGGAGGCATCAAACAAAGTGAGTAAAATATACATTATATAATATATACCAGTATAGGGTCAGGGGTGTAATATACTTATGAATGAATCTTGCTAGGTGGCACAAAACAAACAAAAATGAAACAAATAAATAAATACAGTGTGTTTTTCTAAAGTTGATCAAAAACAGGCATACAGTTGATTTTTAAATTTCGTTTTAGAAGATGAGAAAATGTTTCCCTTACTCAATAATTTAATGCAGAAATGATAATATATATTGCAGTGTGCTAGGAATAACGGGATTATTATGAAAGGATTTACAATGATTAAAAATAATATAATTAAAAACAAACATGAGATATATCTAGGTAATATAATATTGACTGACAGTGATATATTTGTGAATACATATTTCATGTCACATAAATTACTATATTATATAAACAATACAAGGTTTTCATAATATAAAAATATACAATACCTATTAAAATAATGTGATACATATAAGCATATGGTGATAATCAGTAAAAATCCATGTCATGAATTTGAAGGAGGGTGTGGGTGGGCACACACTCAGATTTTTATGGGGGAAAGAGAAGTTTCAAATGGTGTAACTAAATGAAATCTCAAAACTAAACAATAAGTAAGTAAATAATACATAGGAAATTCTTCATCATGTTGTTAAGTAGGTTTATTTATTTATTAACAGGCCCAAGTGATTTTATTATTGTACTACATTTTGTCTCAAACACCACCATCCTATTTGAAGCCCTGTTTATTAATGATTTGAATTACTTCCAGATTCTGGCAGGAGCACTGGGTATGTAAATCTTTTGTGGGAGGAAACTTTTTTTTCTTTTTGTTAATTGCAACATAAATGTGTCCCTTGCATTTAGTTTCATGGCACACTGGTATAGGAATGTGTTTTGTTTACTAATATATTTCATGGATAATCATTATTTTGTTAAATTTAGGTTGAATTGTTCAGAATAATTTTAATAATAATGCAATGTTAATTTTAATATTCCTGATTATAAGTTAGTATCTTAGGTATGATGGGATGAAGAGTTATTGTCTTATCCACTGTAAAAATGTCTGACCTGACTTCAGGATGTTTCCCTGACTGGTTTCTCCATTCTGGTAGGAGGGTGGGGTAAAATAGCAGAGGTTACACACTGAGGAGAAGACCTGATGAACTTAGACTATTAGGTGTGATTATAATGGCTGTCTCTTCTGACCTTTCTTCTGTGAAATGCAGCAACTGGAACAAATATCACTAAAGAAATGTGGGAAGAATACGTGAACCTGACTCAGTACCTCAGCATTCCTACCAAAAATATTGAAAATGTCTATAAAACAGGTAAGTTGATTCCGGTAAAAGTGGCTTGAAATTAGAGCAAAGGATAAAGATTATTAATTTGCATATTGGAAATATAAAATCCTTACATGAAAATATAAAGAAAATCTAATAGTATTTTTGTGTCCCTCTTTGTCTCACCTCACAGATGCATGCCCTAAATGGGACCCTTGATCTTCTAAGCAGAGACATCCCATTAGTAACTATTCTTGATTCTCTGGAATTAAATTTTGAGATCTACTGAATATTGTAAATACAAGATATTCAGAATTGTCACTCAGGAATTTATGCAGACAATACTGTTATTGAAGATCATAATTGACTTTATGTATGATTAATTGCCTTGATTTCAATAATGCAAATGATTTTTCAATAAAGTACCCGATGTAGATCATGCTGCGAAACTTATTAGGAGCCGGATATTCTTAAGAAAGAATTTTTTAATTGGCCAGTATCTCAGAATAGCATGAGACCATGAACTGGAGAACTCCCAAAAGAGGGCCCCAAGACAAGATATGCCAATTATTTTTGAGAAACTGCAGCTACTGTCCCAGCCCTGTGTGTGTTGATAAGAGAATGAACTTCTAAAACTTCCTGTCTCATAAGTTTCCCAGCCCTGTGTGGCAATAAGAAGTAAAACCAAAAACTTCCCACCTAAGAAGTCCCTATTACTCAGCACCCCTCCCATCCTGTGACTTAACCAGTGTATTTAAATGTACTGGGCTCACTCTCTTTCCTCCTTGTGGAGGTATGAGACTAAGTCCCAGCATGCTGATATACTAGTAAAAGCCTCTTGCTAATTACATCAAGTGGCTACTTCTGTGGTCATTGCGGGCAAGCACTGGTCCCTGGGACTTGAGGAGAGGGGCATGTCCAGCCTCTTCTGGGCCTTATATTTTGGCAAGCCAGCCTGGAGCTGGTGGTTGCTCCCTGCCCACTAACTTGACTTTGGAGGTAAGAAAGGCGCCAAAAAAGTGTCCATTCTGTTTGTCTGTCTTTTTCACTATCTAAAGAGCTTTCAGTCTGATTTGCAGCTACTCTGATCACTGGTGAGAGTGGCAGTGGTGGGGGTTTTGGCGTGGGGAGAAGAAGATGTACCAGGAAGGCCCTCAGGCTGCTGTCTCAAGGGATGCCTTGGGAGGTATGGAGAGCCAAGGATGCTTGGTAATCTCCGTTGTAAGGGATTTGGATCAGGTCTTGCTGGTTTAGAGTGCCACCTCTCTGTGGTGAAGTAGGCACAGCCATCTGTGTCTTTTCAGTGTTTCTGTTTTATATTTATTTTTCTCTGTTTTTGGTGTTCTTGACTTTCTGACTGACAACCAGGACAGACTGTGACCACCCAACCCCTAGTTTGACACTTGACTACTGGACAGAAGTAAAGTGTAGGGCCACAATCTGTCCTTTAAAATCTGGAAGGGACCAGCAGCCCAGCAGCTCCCAGAACAGGGGCCCTGGAGCTCAGCCATGGCCTGGGAAATGGCAGCAGGGTGGAGCATGTGGTCCCGAGAGCCGGGCTGGACGCTGAGAGGCAGTGGAAGCACCGGGGAGCCGGGCCACTTGGCAGCGTAATTGCTGCCGCCAGGTGCATCGTTGGCCTAGGCCCCTTAGTTCTGGAGCGCACCCCCTCGCCACCCACTTCCCTGCTGTCGCGCGGCAGCTGAATCTCTTCCTAGCCAGAGGCAGTTAAACCCAGCGCCTAATACCTGCCTGGGAGATTCAACATGGAGGCAAGTGTCCAGCTGTGCCAGCTGTCCCATCGGATCTTTCCTGCTCCCGATTCCTCCCGACCCCTCCACCCGCGGGTCGTTCCTTCCTCCCCCAGAGGGTCAGCGGGCGGGGGTGTGGTGGGGTCACGCACCTGTGGGGCCAGGGGTGGGGTCGGCGGGGGACCGCCCCCAGCAGGCGACCAGCCCCTGCTGGGCGCACTTCCACGGTAGGAAGGGTGACCCAATGGAGGCTAAACTTCTGAGCCTGCAGCTGGCAGTCTGGGAGAGCGCAGAGAGCACTCCTGAATCTTGAGAAGAAGCATAGGGCCATCTCTGCTCTCAACAGCTAGAGCTCAGTTCTACTACAGGAAAAAGACTTTAGAAACTTGCTCCTGAATTAGATGACAAGCAGTTACAACTCAGGTGCAGACATTGGAGTGGAAGCTGACTGGTTGTGTGACAGTGAGATTAAAAAAAAAAAAAAAAAAAAAAAGGTCACAGGGAGTCATGGACACAGAGTTCTTGAAAGAACAAGAACTCTGGGCACTACAGCTCAAAGTTTTCTATAAAACTATCTATTGAAAAAGAAATCGAGTAGAGAAAAAGAGGGCAAATAAAGAAAGAAAAAAAAAGGTCAGAAAAAAAGCTTGCAAAGAGAAAAGGGGAGAAAAGACAAAGATCAAAAAAAATAAAAGATTTATATTGCTTTTTAAAAAGGAAATAAATTGTGAGTTTCCTTTTAGTGACCTTTAGTTAATTGTTTATACAACCTCATTGGAATGTGCTCTGAGCAGGTAAAAGTCTGGTTATTATCTGAGGACAATTAACTGATGTCACTGAAGAGACTGGCAGAGTTCTCATTGCAGTTTTGACTACCAGAAAAGGACCTAATAGCAGTCCTGTTATAAAAAAGCTTGATAATTATTGATATAATTTTTAGAAATTCTTATAAGATCATCATTAAGACCTAAAAAGTCATCTAAATGTCTATATAGCGTCACTACAAGACAGTATATCTTCATGGATCTGCAGAGATCTGCTCCAAAGGGGTGTGCTATTGCTTAGTGATTATATATATATATATATATATATATATATATATATATATATATATATATACATACATATATACATACATATATACATACATATATATATACATACATATATATATAATAAAAAATATATTGATAACAGGAATCCTAAAACATCTGAACATCTGGAAAAAGATTGGAAGGGCCCAGATGGTTAAGAACCTGGCAGAGGAGGAGGGCAACTCCCTGAGAAATCGCAGCTAAATAAAACAGCACTAGCGAGAATATTCAACTGAGAGTTATAGTTATATATTTTAAATAAATAAATAAATAAATAAATAAATAAATAAATAAATAAATAAATGAATAAATAAATAGATTCGGTGTCAGGACCTAGATTTAGGTCCAGGATGAGTAACCAAAAAGCAGCCTGCAGAGAAGAGCTGAGACAGTGATAGTAAAGGCCTGCTCAGGTACAGTGTTGTCCTGTGGGATTCTGGGACATACTGTGAAGGACAAAGCTGGGTTTGACACTCACCCTATCCATTCCAGGTTTGCATAGGGACACTGGTTTTCTGACTCTACACTGAGATGGGTAAGAACTGTAAAGTGTCACTTGCGTTCATATGTATGGCCCTTCCTTGTGTTGTCATTTCCCTTAATGCATACACAGACTGCTCTGTAACCAACTCTCACTTCTCAGGTAATCTCAGAGCCAATGCCCAGAGAGAGAGCAGCTAAAAACACAGTGAGACCTGGTTGGGCTCTTCTAGGACCTACTGTGTGGACTCCTTGGGTCAGCAGATACCTGCTGTGGTGACTGCAGCCAACTTTCTGGGCTCTTGATACCAGCTTTCTAAAGATGGAAAAAGTACATGTAAGAGACTGCCTTTCTTTCTGGCTGTCTCAAATGTATTCTGCCCGGCTTACTCTTATGAGTGTCCTCCTGGGGCATTTCTTGAGTCTCTGTCATTATAGGACTCCAATGCTATTTGGTACTTTGACGTAGAGCTTCATGCTGAGGTTCTGGGCATCCTCCATGACTTTTACCAGCTGAGCTGTACAATGAGAAGTGTCATTAATAGGAGAAGTGTCATTAAATAGGAGCCTAGAAGGCATGTTGCACTACAGAGTGAGCTTCCAGTTCCCATGTGTGAGGGCAGCCTGAGCCAACACTCCTGATCTGCTTTTGTATGTTATGGTGACTGGATATGGTCTAGACTGTTATGGTCTAGACTGTGCCTTATCTTTAGACCTTACTTGGTTATGGCTTTGTGTGTGTGTATGAGTGTGAACATGTGTGTGCACATGTATGTGTGTGTTTGTGTAGAGCTTTATAAAAGTGCAGATGACATACAAGAATCTCCTATGGTCTTAGTGCAGTTTTGCTAGACTGCTATATACACATCCCTGTACTCACCCCCAGTCTAGATAATAAGCTTCCTGTCACCTGAACACTTCTGCTGTTCCCCCATTCTCTAGTGTTTGCCTGTTTGTCAGCATTCTATCACCTGGAGTTGAGTCCTAAAACATAAAAGTATATAGTGTAGACCTTTTCCTGGCTACTTTGATTCAGTGTTGACATTTGAGGGTCATCTGTGTTGTATCTGTGGCTCATTCTTTATCTCTGAATACTCTTCCATTATGTAGATACCTTACATGTTGTCTCTCTGTTAATATACTTTGTTATTCCTAGTTTTGGGCTGTCAGAAATAAGACTGCTTCAGTTAGTTCAGGTCCAACTCTCTCTGAGGTAGACTGGAGTAGAAGACTGCACCCCATCGTGGGATGGGCCTAAGATTACAAGATTGTGTCAGGGGCTAAAATGTGCTGCTGGGAGTTCTCTGCCCACATCACCAGTTAGGTTTGGTCTCCTTTCAGCTGGACTGTGGGTAGCACCATATGGTAGATGTAATTTGCAGTTTTCTTGCTAGCATGTGACACTGAGCTTAGTTGTTGGTGTAGGGTGTGCCTTTATCGCTGGAAAGTGGCTGTTCAGATATTTTGCCTACTTTTAATTTTCTTGCTAAAATCTGAGAGATCAGTGAGTGTGTATGTTCTGTATGCTGGCTTTCTCTGTTTGCTCTGGTATGGGGACCAGGACTTCCTTTCAGCTTCTGAAGAAAACCACCCTTCCCTGAGAAAACCCTTTCTTCCCCAAGACCCTTGTAGGTTTTGGTCATCAGGAGTGCTCTTCAGGACTAAAGACCAAGAAAAGATAATGTTCCCTCAGACATGAGACATCATCAATTTACCAGGCCATGGTCAACAACAGATTGCTTCTGACCAGATCTGACTTCATGAGGCAGAAGGTAAGAGGCATCAAAAGCACAAACAAGATCCCATTGGCAGGTCTCAAAGGTCTTATAAGGCCCGACTAATTATGACCAAAACACCTGAGGATAAGCAGGGATCAGATGAGTTACCCACAGCCTTTCTAAAAGAGCTCACAGAGACATTCTGTCAGTATAGAAAAGGGTATTAGATAAAAAGAAAAAGCTTCAGAGGCTAGAGAGACTACAAGATAAGTCATTAAAGGGTTTAGTGTAAGTTTCTGAAAAAGTCTACCATAACAGTTACACATAGAAAGAAAAAAAGACAGAGAGAGATATAAAAGAGAGATGAGAAAAAGAAAGATGACATGAAAGGAATTTTCAAAAAAAAAAAAAACCACTTGGCTATAGTAGTTAAAAGAAAGCAGAAAAGAGAGACTTCAATCAAAGAGAGATAAAAAAAAAAACCTCCTTGAAAAGGACCAGTGTGCACATTGCAAGTAAAAGAGCCAGCTGCAGAGCCTGAGAGTACCCTAACAAATGAAAAATGGGGTTAAGAAAATCCCAGGCCTTGAAAAAAAACACCCTCAAATGGCAAAGATACTAGTTCTGAGTGAAAATTAAAGGACTACATGAAAAATAGTGGACCAAGAGATGGGCTGGGTATCCCATTGATTTATGGTCATCCTAGACTGTCCCTAACCTCTGTTGGGTCCAGACTTACTCCCCATGATGGGGGCAGAGATACACTTCCTGCCAGATGGGCTACAACTAACTGGCCCAAAAGGAGAATCCAGGGGTAGAAAAAAGACTTCTCTTCCTGACTTCTACCGGGGAGCCCAGGCAACCTGCTTTACAGTTTTCTCCATGCTGGTCAGAGACAAACTGGTGCTCCTGTGGTGGATGGTTCAAATGTCATCAGGGCTGAACTTCTACTCCCCATCCCCGGGCTCATCAGCTCAGAAAACAGCCTTGGAACTTGGAGCTGACAAGAAAATTACAAGTATCCTTTTGCTACAGCCCATGTCCACAGGGCTATATACCAAGAGAAAGGACTGCTCATGTCAGAAGAAATCTTAGATCTCTTGGATGCCCTGATAAAGCCAGCAACTGTGAGTATTCACTGCCCAGGACACCAGAAGGGAAGAGACTCAGTGGTCTGAGGCAATAATCAGACAGATCAAGTGGCTTAAAAAATGGCTATACAAGAGCCTGTCCTGCTTATGGGCCTACAAGAGACATCCACTAGAAATTGAGACTAGATTAAGAGATGACCTCACTTAGAACACACAGAAGAAAAAAAAGGACCCAGACTGCTAACCACCCTGCCAACTATTACCTAGAGAAAAAGGGGCAATGGTGCACACAAGAAGAGAGAACTATACTCCTCAGAAAGCAAACAAAAGGCTTACTGGGCTAAATGCACAGATGAACTCTTGTGAGATAAACATAAGAAATCTAAGGTGTATAATCGACCTCATGTTTTGGGCCAGAAAAATAATAGAACAGATTAAAGTATGCCAGCAAGCAAAGGCTTATAAAGTTTAGGGCCAACGAGAAAAATACTTAGGAGAGGACAGGCTGAAATATATTAAGAGATCAATTTTACAGAAGTTAGGCCAAAAAAACACAGATACCTTCTAATATTTATAGATACTATCTCTAAATAATTTGGGACTTTTCCCCACCAAGCAAGGAATACCTATTGTGGTAACCAAGAAGATATTTAAAGGAATCTTCCCTAGGTTTCAGTGCCAGAGGTAATTAGATCAGATTATCGTCTTGGCTTTGTTTCTAAGATAAGTTATCTAACTTATCTAAGATAAGTTAAAGACTGTCAGAGATATTGGGACTAATTGGAAGCTCCATTGTTCATACTGTCCCCAGAGCTCAAGACAAGTAAAAAACATAAACAAAATCCTAAAAAGAGACCTTAACTAAATTGCCCTCAGAGACTGGCTCTGGCTATAGTGTCCCTTGTCTTATCCCTGTTCCGAGCATGGAACACCCCTCTTGTGCGGGACCCTCACTCCCTTGACTCCAGCTCTTGACTTACCCTCCTCTCAGAAATGACTTTTTCAGGTTAATGGGAGCCTGTTCCTGGTGCTGCTAGACTTCCTGACCTCCATTGGTGTTGATAGTGTAACTGCCTGACTTCATATGACTCAGACAAGCAACTGCACCTGATGCCTGTTAGAGAACAGCCAGATACCTGAACAACTCCCTCAAACTCAAGATCACCTGCTGTTCTGCAAGTCCAAAGAACACCAGGCCTTGACTCTTGAAATATCCCCACCCTAGATACACAGGAGTGGAGATTACCCAAATGTCAGAGAAATCTAAACTGTGTCCCAGATGTGGCCTTTAAGGGTGGGCTTAGGGTGCCTACACGTACACCCAAAGTTAAAAGACAGCTTGTGATCACAGGATTGGAATCACCCACAAGAAAAAAAGGAGGGAATGTTAGAAAGAATTTTTTAATTGTCCAGTATCTCAGAATGACATGAGAACATGAACTAATGAAGTCCAGAAAGAGGGCCCCAAGGCAGGACATGCCAATTATTTTTAAGAAACTGCAGCTGTTGTCCCAGCCCTGTGTGTATATCAATAAAAGAATGCACTCCTGAAACTTCCTGGCTCATAAGTTTCCTAGCCCTCTTTGTCAATAAGAAACACAACCAAAAGCTTCCAGCCTAAGAAGTCCCTATCATGCAGCCCTCCTCCCTATCCTGTGGCTTCTGTCTTTATAAATCTGTGTATTTTAATGTATGAGGTACACTCTCTGTCCTCCTTGTGGAGGTATGAGACTGAGCCCCAGCATGCTGGTATACTAGTAAAAGCCTCTTGCTAATTACATCAAGTGCTGACTTCTGTGGTCATTGGGGGTGAGCACTGGTCCCGGGGACTTGGAGAAGGGAGGTGTCCAGCTTCTTCTTGGCCTTACAATATCAAAGTCAGATTCATCACCCTCTCATGAATGGGAATATTTTGAGTATTTCAAAATGTAGGAGTTACAAATACATAAAATTCCTAAAGATATAGGGTACTTCAATTACTTTTCTGTTGTTGTATGGTTTATTTCTGGAAATGTCAAAGTTTTCTTTAAGGGACATGTTGAAGGCCAGCCTTGTCAAGTTAGTGAAACTGAGGTGCACATAGTTGGCAATTTATCACACATCAGAGTGTTCTGTGTGGTACTAAAGCTTGATTCAGTGGAGCCAGCACTTTCTCTGACATACAAGAGTCTACTGGAACTCTTTGAGGGCTGGAGAGAAGGCACACACACACACACAATTATTCAATGAAGCATGACAAGCTCCAAAATTTTACTTTTCCTTCCACTGCTTATATATCCCAGCAAAGTCTTTCAGGTAGCATGCACATTACAATGTGATTACATTCTATTTTTATTTAATGAATGATTATTTCTAACAAGCATGTTTTCAAATACCTTTACTTGAAAAACAACTTCCATATTACACATGAAGGAGAAAACAAGTCATTCCTAACCCCCCACACACAATCATAACTAAGACACTTGTTATAAATTAAGAACATATGAAAAAGCCATGTAATTTTCTCAGCCATTTTATTTATACTGACAGGTTGCAATTTGTGGTTAATCAAGAGAGAATCAATTTATTTATTTAAAAATTAATATCACATAATGTTGGGAGACGACTCCTAGCCAAAAGCGGCTATCATCTTTGCAGCCATCTCGAGCCATATACGCTGACAAGAGACGTGTTTTCAACAGCCCACAACAGCTGAGTGCACTCTGATAATGATCATGTTTTTCTCACACATCTAGTTTTGCTATTTAGTGCCCCAGCTGCAAGGCGTATGTGGTCTCCACGCTGCTAGCTAGGCGTATGTGATATCTACTCTGCAAGGCACATGACATAGTGTCTTCAGCTGTGCTTGTCCACGAGGGCAAGGCACGTGGTAAAGGGTTTAAATACCCAGGATTTCCCTTCAATAAATAAAACTTGATCAGACACTCTATGTTGTCTCCCTTCTTCGCGTCTCTTTCCCCTCCATCCCCACTCTCTCTCTTGCTAGACACTGACCTGCGATCCAGACCAGCAAAATGGGGCCATTACAAAGTGGCCCCCGAACGTGGGGCAGCTCGGGCAGTTACAACATAAATCTTAAAAGAATCACAAATCTAAAATCTATATAAAAGACTATCAATCACTTCTACTATAATTCCTCCGTTTGCATATCTATTAATTACCAATATTTTGTGGAATCATCTGGAAGCTGAGGGGAATAATGGGTACAAGAATTTAATCAGCACCTTGATCACCTGCCCGGTTCTAGAAAGGGTCATGTCAGGTAGTGCTGGTAGGACTGCCATTGTTCTTGTTCACTGACAATAAAAAATCCCTAGTTCAACAGTTATGAATTTGTCTTTCTAATCTTCAAATTAATACATAAGATTTTGTCAGTAGAGCCATGGACAAAATCATCTTACCCTAACTTAACTAAAAACGTTGGTCATTGCTGCCAATGTACATCTCTCAATTTTTTTTAAGTGCAGTGTGTGAATAATTAATCTGTTCTAGCAGCAATGCTTAACAAAAATCAAGCTATATTACTGTGGGTGCTAATAATACTGCCCAGTAAAGGGCTGCAAGCCTCCTCTTAGTTTTCACACAACACTTCAATTAGGAAGGATGTGAAGACAGAGAGTACAACAAGCAGAGCTAGGCTCCATAGCAGCATGAAGTCCTCAGTGTTCTGCCTGTCTGGACATGGCCTTGTTAGTTATGCTACTGACTGAGCCATAGTCCATGAGTTCTAAAGCAGTTTGTTGCTCCTCTCAAATGGGCCTCTATAAGGACACAGATCATACAGTGTCTCCTTGATGGCAGATTCTCATATTTACTTGTCTGACCTTGGTTTATTTCAAATCATGACATAACTTTTTTATAAAAAAAAAAAACAAGTAAATGAATGAGTAAATAAGTTACATATGCAGCTGGGCAGTGGTGGCACACACTTTTAATCCCTGCACTTAGGAGGCAGAGGCAGGCAGATTTCTGAGTTTGAGGCCAGCCTGGTCTAGAGAGTGAGTTCCAGGACACCCAGGACTACACAGAGAAACCATGTCTCGAAAAACTAAAAAACAAAAATGTTATATATGCATTATATGTTAAATATACTATATATTTTATATAATATATTAAAGTATTTACAGTACCTACGCATGTTGTAACCAATTCTGAAATATTGTTATGTTAGAACTTCATGGGAGAATTGTTTGACCAACTGTACCTTTTACAATAATTTATTGGAACAACACAAGAGGGCTCATATGGTAGGATTTAGATGTGGAAAGAAACAGTGATATAATTATAGTATAATAGAGAATATTAAATAAACAAAAAAACCTGTTGTTCACCAAAAAATAGCAGGAAGTACCATTTCTGTATCATCAATCCTAGCACTGGATAGAGAAGTGTAGATACCGGGGCTGTAATCATGACAATAGCTCAGAGGACTCTTGCACTCAGGTGACAAGAGACCCTCTCTCAAATAGATGGTGAGTCTTGGTAAAGGTGCTTCTGAGGTATGGGTGAACTTGCCTCTCGGGGTAAAAACACATTTCTAACCTGACTACTGAGATACATTTATGCTAACTCACCCAACCCCAGACTCTCACATTAGCTGTTTCACCAAAATTTGCATCCAGTACAGCTTCAAAGGTGCTGACCCCAGTGGGTTGACCCTCTCAGACTGTTTCAATCAGGACTTCTTTTTATCTCTAAACCTACACACCACACAGAGAGTGGACAACAAATGTTATAGCCAACTTTTTAAGACTGGCCAAAATCCCAATTATCTTTGGGCCAGCAAAAGAAAACTATGTTCAGGCCGACACACTCACTCTTACTCCTGACAGAAGGAAACAATTTCAAGAGAATTAGGCTCCATTCTGAAAAAGTATGGCAGGTGGATTTTGGTATTTTCGTGGGTTATTTGTTAATGGTATAGGTCAGAGGGACAACTAGATAAGGGGGTTATATTCAGTAATATCGTTCTCTCTTTCTATTTCTTTTGTCTTTCCTTCTTCCTCTCCCATCTAACATTAAAAGAAATTGAAGATGAAAAAGAAAAACAGAGATAGCAGCGATATGCTAAAAGTTTCATTATTGAGTCTGCTTTTAGGCCAAAGGGTATCAAAAAAGCCAAATATTTTTATTTGGCATAGATTTTCTATATTTTACTGATATTTTTATATTAAATATTTAAAGTTTTATTTTGTTACAACATAGTATGTATACGTGTTGAAATTTTTTAAGGTATAGTAGCTAAGTAATTCTTTAAAATATATGTTAAATTCTAGGTCATTTGAAAGACTCTTTACAACTGTTTAAGATAAACAAGAACTGCAAGGTAGTAATTACTGAATCAATCTTATTGGTCATGTTATATATTAGTTCAGTTAATTTTAAAAATAAGCTTTACTTAACTTCCGTAGATGCTTTCAAACTTAAGTAGGTATTAGATATCTACAGACAAGTGGATCAGATATACTGCAGATAGAATCATAAATGGTCTTCAGAAACCTCAGAGATCTACAGACAATGTAATATAAAGATGCATTATTAATAAAAGGCATTTTATGACAATGATGTCTCCTCCTGGCTGCACCACCATCCTACTGCAAAGATGGTGATGAGCTTTGAAGAATATCCCTATGATGTTTGGTGCAAATGTGGCAAGCCATTCACTTGTGGAGGGGAGATCACAAAGAACAAAAATACAAATATAAAACCCAAGTAGGTGGGTTTGCAAACTGGTACAACCTCTCTGGAAAGGAATCTGTAGGTTCCTCAGAAAAGTTAAATTAGCCAGTCCTTCCTCCTTGATAAAAAATTATAACTATAAACAATATACAGGTTCTCTTCAGGAAAGTTACCTTAGCTCTGCACACGTAAAGCAGTTTAAACAATGATAGAAATATTTAGCAAGTTAAATTATTTCAGTGCTTAGACACTGATTATTAAAATTTTGTTATTCAACCGTCCAATCTGTTCTAAGATAGTTAAATTCCACACAGCTTTAATGA
Source organism: Grammomys surdaster (assembly GCF_004785775.1). Classification (NCBI taxonomy): domain Eukaryota; kingdom Metazoa; phylum Chordata; class Mammalia; order Rodentia; family Muridae; genus Grammomys; species Grammomys surdaster. Next base: position 6,246,390 of record NW_021605171.1, on the reverse strand, counting down.
TGAGTTAGTTTCAATGGTATGCTAGAAAAGTGATTTTGGTAGAGTCCAGATATAGCATTTTAATATTTGGATGTGATAGAATTAGCATTTGTTTGTTCCCAGTGGAGGTTATTCCCCATGTGGCTAAGACTCAAGGGCAAGGTATTTACAAGTACCAGCAAAGCAGATTCTCTGATGAGGGAGAGGCACCAAAAATGGTCCCATTAGTTTTCTCTGTTTTGATGATGAAGCACTGAAAACATAATATACAACTAAACTAATTAATTATACTAATATGAAGGTTAATGCTGTCAGCATGGCAGAGGTAGAGTTTATGTAGCTAAACAATGACAGCAAGGAAAATTTCTCATGAAAAAAAGTATATTTTTATGGCAAAGTATTTATGACTATTTCTAAAAAATTGTTCGAAAAATTTATTACTGTCATTTATTTTTTATTATATGTTTTCAAATATATCTCTTTAAACATAAATATATTCCACTTGAAGAAATGTTTATATTATAAGATTTCAAGTAAACATTTGAAATTTTAGAATTGTTTTTCATTTATAGAAAAATGAGGTTCATATTTTCTGTATAGCTCATAATTAGTTTTTATGTTACACATAATTCACATTAGTCAGAGCTATTCAACATAATTAAAGTAAGTTCTATTGTCATTATTCTATTATTGTTTTGGAGGTTTTTTTGAGACAGAGTCTAACTATATAACACAAGAGGCCTTGGAGTCATTATGTAGACAGGATATGAATGACCCTCATAGCTTAGCCTCTTGAGTCCTGAAATAACAGGCATGTGTCATCATAACCCATTTCAATGCATTGCTTCCTAAAATAAACATTTCCTTTTTATTTCTTGAAAATAGATCCTTTTATAAAATGTGCTTTGATTATCATTTTTCAACTCCTACTCTACTCAGCTCTTTCCCTACACCACACCTCCCTTCCAGAGATGCATTATTTCTGTCTCTCCTTAAAAACAACAAATAGATATCTCTGGAATAAAATAAATAAATAAATAAATAAATAAATAAATAAATATAAATCTGAATATGACGAAGCAACCAAACATGAAAAAGAGTCAAAGTAAAATCATAGAAAACATATATAAACAAAGAGACAAACGTGTTTATACCATCAGGATTTGCATAAAACACAAAACCAGAAGGAATGGTCTATTTACAAAAAGCCTATAATATATGAAAAAAAAATAGTCCTTAGTGAACATTGTGATACAAATAATCTCCAAGATGCTGTTGAGTTCCTTTTATGTTGGCCATCTTTTAGAGGGCATAGGGCCTACCTTAAGAGTGGTTTGGTTCTGCTGCAATACTCCCTTGTAGAAAACAATTTTTTTCTATAGATATTTATTAAATCCATTTGGTTCATAACTTCTGTTAGTTTCCTTGTGTCTGTTTAGTTTCTGTTTCCATGACCTGTCTGTTGAGGGTAATAGTTAAAACCACAGCACCTGATCTGGCTTGTTCTTAAGCAGCCTCCATCTTCCCAACTAGACAAGGCCTGAGGCCAAGAGCAGCATAGATCCGCTCTGACCACTACTCAGGCCGGCCAGAAGCACCTCCCCTGACACCCACGAGATGCAATCCTGGTGGCTAGTTCAGCCAGTCCACCATACTGTCTGCAATGCTTGGCTGAGCCCAGATAATACCTGCCATCCCACGGTACCCGCTAGAATGAAGACTCTTAATACTTAAAGGCAAACCAATTGGTACATATATTTGGAAACAAAGAATTCTCAACTGAGGAAATTCAACTGGCAGAGAAGCACCTAAAGAAATGTTCAACATCTTTAGTGATCAGGGAAATGCAAATCAAAACAACCCTGAGATTCCACCTCACACCAGTCAGAATGGCTAAGTTCAAAAACTCAGGTAGATGCTGAAGAGGATGTGGAGAAAGACGAACGTGCCTGCTTTGTTGGTAGAATTGCAAGATGGTACTCCATGGTATGTACTTACTTATAAGTGAATGTTAACCATAAAACACAGGTACCATGCTACACTCCACAAACCCAAAGAAGCTAAATCAGAATAACAGGAAAAGGAAGGAAGCTTGAATCTCACTTAGAAGGGGAAATAAAATAATCATAAGATGTAAATAGAGGAAAGGAACTGGGAGGAAGGTGTGGGAAGGGGAATGGGAGGTTTAGGATCAGGTGTAGGGTAGGATGGTGGAGATCTCAGATGGCCACGGACATCTGCAACTCAGTGCTGTGCGGAGGTCAGGGATATCTCCAGGACAGGACAGAGACCTGGGATAAAGTAGGTGCCCAAGAATCAATGGGGGTGATCTCAGCTATGACTCACAACAGTTCATTTCTTCCCATTACTTTTGTTAACAGAGTAAAGTATAAGTGTCCATAATTAATTATGTATTCATATGTATGAGTATCTATAAGAAAGTATGCAAATATATATGTATTAATGGTGCTGTCTCAAGCTCTTACTAGCACATGAATTATTCTATATTTTCCCCGTTGCTTATGATCTCACTTTAAAACTGAAAATGTTTGGTCCGCCCATTGCCATCTATTTACCTAGATGTTTAGTTCACAATACATGGGCAAACTGAGCTTAGGCCTCGATGTTTCACTTTTGTCCATGTGAGTGATTAAATTAGAAGTTTAGCTGGGGAAATTTCTAAGTGTTGAGAGCATAGTCTAGTTTCTTTTGTTTCTTTTTACAAAATGCAATAGAAAAGTAAAATGATGGTGGTTGATCAGTAAAGGAAACAATCAGAGCTAGAAGAAAAGTGTGACCTGTTCATATTGCAGAAGACTGAGAGATGGGGAAAATACAATTTTATACTCTTTTTATTGGATATTTTATTTATATTTCAGATGTTATCCCCTTGCCCCATTTTGGCCCCACCCAAGAACATCCTGCTTCTGTGAGGATGTGTCTCCACCCACCCATTCCTGCTTCCCTACCCGCGAATTCCCCCACAATGGGCATGCAGCTTTCACTGGACCAAGGATCTCTGGAGAGATTATTCTTATCTTAATAAGACATTGTAGTGTGACTGGAAACAGGGAGGAGCCATTGCAGTGATAATGTCAGTATGATGATGTAAGAGGGTAAAAAATTAGGCAATGATGACTGGTCAGGGATTAAGAAGTTAGATTGGCTATATAAAAATTTGTATCTCATTAGTTTTCTGAAATGATTACTTACAATTAGTTTCCTGCATGAACCATTGTCTGAAGGATGACAATTTATTTTTGTATTCTTCATAGGATATTTGCAAAAATTCCAGAAAACACACAGAGGGAGAGAGGTTAAAAGTAATTTTCCAAACCCAAAGCAGCTTCAATCTCATTTTTGACAGGCACTTTGTTTTTCTTTTTTAGAGAGAGAGAGAGAGAGAGAGAGAGAGAGAGAGAGAGAGAGAGAGA
>NW_021605171.1:6157549-6242967 GCF_004785775.1 Grammomys surdaster | reverse complement strand
AGAGAGAGAGAGAGAGAGAGAGAGAGAGAGAGAGAGAGAGAGAGAGAAAGAGGGAGAGAGAGAGATGAATTATGTAGTTTTCCTGCATTTTATATCTATGTGCCTGGCTGCTGAAGAAATAGTGTAGACACTTATATTCATGACTGCAGAAATGAGAATCTTGGCATGGCTGGGGAATTGACAATTAGTAGTAAATCAAAAGGATTGAAATAGCCTAATGCTGATGTCATCATTAAAATGAGCAAGAAGATTACATGGGTCAGATGACAAAAAGAAGCTTAGAACAATGAATCTCTGTGTTTCTGAAGATTATCAGCTTAGAAGGCTGTATGACCACTTCTCCTTCTCAACTAATTGCCAACATTCAAATTATTCTAGCTTCAAATGCAGCTTATTTAAAACAAACTATGTGTTCTCTTTCCTGTTCTCTACATTCTGAAGTTAGAGTTTAAGACTTCAAAAAAATCTTAGCACTTTTTGAACATTCTTTTCTTTAAATTTATTTTTAAATTTTTTATGTAACAATTTCAGTTGTACTCTTTCTCCTCCCCCACCCAATTTCATATTCTTTCTCTATCTTTAAAAAATGGGCCAATTTCTTCTCCAGGGCCTAACACAGTGAGTCTCTCTGATCTCTCAATCCAGAACTTTTTCCTAACCTATTGGATCTATACTGAGTCTCATATTCTATGCTCTTGTCTAGTCAGGCCATCTTTCCTATACTACAACTAAGCTCTAACCATCTACCAGGATGGGCCCTACCTGCCAGTATGCAAAGGTCCCTTCTGTTCTTCATTGTCTCTGTTCAGAAAGATTTGAACTTGCTTCTGCATAGTGAGTCTCCATAATACTCTTAGTTCAGGAACCCTTTCAAACCCTCCATATCTAGTCCAGGTCCTCAAACCAACATCTATGAATACTCTGACCTCCCATATCTGTGCCTCAACCAATCTTTAGTCTTCTGTCAGGACCCTCCCAGCCCTGTCTCCAAACCTACTGGCTTCTTCCACAGTATATTCAACTTTTCCACAAAGGCAGATCAATTACCACATACTTGCTTGGAACAGAAAACAGATCCTCAAAATGTGCTGAGTATCCTCTATCTACATCACATCATACACCCCAAACCATTTTTAATACCTAAGCACAAACTTTCTGTATATTTTCTCGTCTGCCACCAACATGCTTTGCCTATATCAGACTTAAAACTGACAAAAGAAGTTCACATGCACAGATCTCATTGCAAAAAAATGCCAATAATATGAAACATCAAACTAGTGACTTATCTCTAAATTGTTACAGTCATGTAGAAATGTTTGCCAATGACAATTACCTAAATGAACCCCAAGACACAGAATTTAAAAGAATAGTGATAAACTTCATGAAAGAACTTAAGGAGTTTAAATAACAAAAATCAATGAAACAACTCAATGAAATTAATGGGAGAGCTTAAGGAGAATAAATGTCTGAATGATGCTCAGAAACATGTAGTTCTTGAAGACGATGAAGACAATATGAAATTTGAGATTGGAATTTAGTAAAGAAATAGGTACACTGAAGAGAAGTCAATTTGAAATGAAGATGGAATTGAAAACCCAACAACTCACCTAGAAAACTCAAGAAAAAGCCTTAGAGTAGAATGAATTATGTAGAAGTTAGAGTATCAGACACAAAGAAAAAAATTGAAGCTCTACACTAAATAAGTTTTTCCCTTCTTCTTTAATTTAATTTTTTTAATTTTATAAAATTAAAATCAATCAAACAAAACGCAATGGAAAGTAATATACAGAAATGTGTATTTTCACACTAAGTGTTTTTTTACAAAATGGAAAAAAAATCAAACCATTGTCAGGACACTCAGCAAGCTCACGGTTCAGCATGATTCGTTGACCAGGCATCAGCATGTTTCACCAGTCACTCAGGCAGCCACCATGCTCCTCCAGCATGTTACAGAAAAAAACACAAACATGACCTCTTCGCCATGTTAAATACATGATTCAAATCATGTCATATGCCAGTAAGTGGATCCTTCCATTTCACCTAGGCATAAATACCTAGTTGTATGGTGCTATAAACACTCAGCAGAAAGTTTCTTGGCATCCAAATTAAAAAAAAATTAAAAAGAGCATGATTTAAATAAATTTGTAGTGTACTGTATATACCTCCCCCTTTTAATTTCATGAAGGCATAGTTTTAAAGTTCCATGGGTCCCTCCTACAGTCCCTTGTCCTTGAGGATTATATTGATTCTCAGTAAATTGGGTAATATTAAATTGTTGACAAAAAGTTTCAAATGCTCCACTCCAAGAGCTAGTTCCATTACGTGTTTTTTTTCTTTCTTTCTTTTTATAGGATAATTTATTTATCTAAAGTTCAGATGTTATCCACTTTCCCCATTACACCCTCCAAGAAACCCCTTATCCCATCCCCCTCCTCCCTGCTTCTATGAGGGTGTGCACCAACCCATCCACCCACTCCCACCTACCCCACCTTGAATGTCTCCCACACTGGGGCATCCAGCCTTCTCAGAACCAAGGCCCTCCTCTCCCACTGATGCCCAACAAGTCCATCCTCCATTACATATACAGCTGGAGTCATGAGTCCTCTATGTTTGTTCCCAGGCTTTCTGTTTAGCATGTAGGAGCTCTGGTTGATTGGTACTGTAGCTCTTCCCATGGGGCTGCAAGCCCCTTCAGCTCCTTTGCTCTTCTCTCTAACTCCTCCACTGGGGTTCTCAAGATCAGTTCAATGGTTAGCTGTGAGCATCCACCTCTGCATATGGCAAGCTCTGGCAGAGACACTCAGGAGACAGGTATATCATGGTCCTGTCAGCATGCACTTCCTGGCATCCACAACAATGTTTTCATTTGGTGATCACACATGGGATGCATCCCCAGGTGGTACAGTCTCTGGATGGTCCCTCCTTCAGTTTCTGCTCCACACTTGGTCTCCTTATCATCTTCTGTGAGTTTTTTTTACTCTTACTAAGAAGGACGGAAGAACTCACACTTTGATCTTTCTTTTTCTTGAGCTTCAAGTGTCTGTGAGTTATACCTTGTGTATTGTGAGCATTTGGGCTAATATCCACTTGTTAGTGAGTGCATACCATGTATGTTCTTTTGTGACTGGGTTAGCTCACTCAGGATAACATTCTCTAGTTCCAACCATTTGCCTAAGAATTTCATGAATTCATTGTTTTTAATAGCTGAGTAGTCCTCTACTGTGTAAACTTATCAAATTATCTCTATCCATTTCTCTTTTGGAGGACATCTGGGTTCTTTCAATGTTCTGACAATTATAAATAAGGCTGCTATGAACATAGTGGAACATGAGTCCCTGTTATATGTTGGTGCATCTTTTTGGTATAAGCAGCACACACATTTAATCTTCAACAATGGAAGTAAAGTTAGTTGGTAGAAGGAAGCGCCCATCTTTGAAGTGATGTGTAACTGAGGGGCAGACAAAGTGATGAACCATAGAACAATAAAATCCAGAAGATCCTGGACAGATGTCATACAGACACTAAGAGGACACAAATGCCAGCCCAGGCTACTATACCCTGCAAAAGTCTCAATTACCATAGATGGAGAAACCAAGATATTCCATGACTAAACCAAATTTACACAATATCTTTCCACAAATACAGCCCTACAAAGGATAAGAGAGGAGTAACTCCAACATAAGGAGACAAATTATACCATAGAGAAACCAAGAAGGTAATCTTCTTCCAACAGACTCAAAAGAAGGTAGCCACACAAACATAACTGCAGAAACCAAAAGAACTATACAAAGAATCAATAAAACCAGGAGCTAGTTCTTTGAGAAAATCAACAATATAGATAAATCCTTAGCCAGACTAACCAGAGGGCAGAGAGGCAGTATCCAAATTAACAAAAGCAGAACTGAAAAGTGAGACATAGAAACAGAATCTGAGGAAATTAAAAAAAAAAAAAACACATCAGATCCTACTGCAAAAGCCTATATCAACAAAACTGAAAAATCTATGAATTGGACAATTTTCTATGCTGATAACAGGTACCAAAGTTAAATCAAAATCAGAGAAAATACCTAAACAATCCTGTAACCCCTAAAAATGGTAGCAGTCATTCAAAGTCTCCCAACCAAAAAAAGGCCAGGACAAGATCTTTTAGTGCAGAATTCTATTGATACTTACAAGAAGACCTAATACCAATTTTCTATAAACTACTCCACTAAATAGAAACAGAAGCCACAAACACACTCATACCTAAACTACACAAAGACACAATAAAGAGCTTCAGACTAATCTTCCTTTTGAATATCCATGCAAAAACACTCAATAAAATTCTTACAAACCGAATCCAAGAACACAACAAAACAATCATCCATCATGATAGAGTAGGTGTAATCCAAGGAAAGCAAGGATGGTTCAATATAGGGTAATCCACAAAGTAATCCAGTATATAAACAAAAGCAAAGGAAAAAAAAACACATGACCAACTGACTAGATGCTGAGAAAGCACTGGTCAAGATTCAACACACTTTCATAGGAAAAGTCTTGGAAAGACTAGACATTCAAGGCCTATATGTAAACATTGTGAAAACAATATACAGCAAACCAGTAGCCAACTTCAAACTTAATAGAGAGAAACTTGAAACAATCCCATTAAATTAAGGACTAGACAATGCTGGCTACTCTCTCCCTACCTATTCAATATAGTACTCAAAGCTCTAGCAAGAGCAATAGGACAACAAATGTAGGACAGAGGGGTAAAAATAGGAAAGGAAGAAGGGATATTTTAAGTCAATTGTCTTTTTATTTTTAACTAAAAGTACGAATTGAAATCTAATCTTGTAATTTTATAGAAAAAAGGTGATAAAAGTTTTTTTATTATTATTAAGTCAATTCTTTCTACTCCCTGGTCACCCCAAGTCTGTTCATAACTCAGTATTGATGTTTATCTTATTTCATTTATGATTTATGCACAAATTGAGGCTAACTTAGCAACTCAGAACCTCTCTGGATCTTCTCCTTACAAGATGGTCTTGGAACGGTTGTTATCAGGGCCACAGCAATTCTGTGTGGTTAGCTGGGATTATAGAACATTCAAAACTTCTATTTAAGTTGCAAAATATTTTATTTTCTTAGTATTAAATGTTTAGGATATAAAATTATTTTGAAAGCAACTCACTAAAGAAATTAAATAATATCCAATGTGCCTAAATTGGCACCAGCTTAATATGTATGACACTTAGAATTTAAATCAAAAATATGTGCTTTCACATTGTGGATATAACAGGCTGTGTATTTAATATTCTTGTGATCATATATATTTCCCAGAATCACCTGACTCTAGGAACAACTCTACCAGAAGCTCCAAAAGTTTCATATAACTGTGTAATTCTATCTGACTGTGACTATCTTCTATTCATGCCTCATTAGTGAAAATTATCTTTTCTAAAATGAGTTGCCAAGTGTCTCACTGAATTTATTCCTGGCTCAGATGTTAGATTAAAAGGGTATGTGTTTTTTGGTGCGTGGGTAATGATGACAAAGGGTAATAATCAGTTACCTGAGCCTCTTGTGACATTAGGGATAAACCATTTCCACTGGAACATTTGGAGCACGAATCGAGGTTCATATATTTGCTTAAGGAGCACTGCATTTGCATTGCCAAATCACAGGTATGTTTAAGCAGCATGGCTTGGCCTCCACCCTTAAGCCTTGGGTCCTGGCACCCTGACAAGTGTCACTAACCAAAGAAGGAGAAACACACATACAATAAAGCTAGGATCAGATGGGAATTTTCTACTACTAACCTGAAACCTCATCCTGTTTATTAGGTTCAGTACACTGGTATAATTTAGGTATGGTTTAATCTAATCTCAGTAGGAAGCTAGCCAGAAGCTGCAATCATGTGGGAGGAGAAAGCATGGTTGCTTTTCTTTGTACATATTGATCCTTTGTTCATAAACAGTCCTGTTGAAGCCCTGGAGGAAAATGAAAGCTTTACTAACCCTCTTAATCTTGAAGCCCTGGGGGAGATGGCATTGTTGATGCCCAAGTAGGACCAAGGTCTTAAAGTCTTGTGTAAATGTCAACAATACACATTTAATCTGGGACCTTGTCACTCCGAGCTTTTCCACTCTACAGAAATCCCAGGTCACAAGTGTGCTTATATAACATGATTTTGCTGTTCAAAGATTGTAACTATGTTTGAAATATAAATATAAATGAAGCATAAGCTTTAACATATGTTAATAAGAAGCATAATGACCAGTGCAGAAGATAGTAGTAGGAACATTTAAATTGATCTGTGTTATAAGCAGAAGTGAAGCAGAGAACAGGATTTCCTGTGTACTTGGCCAGTCCTCTCTTTATGGACAATGTTCTTTATTCTGAGTCAGCCTTCTCTGACCTTTGACATTTGCTGTACTAATGGAACATTTGTCACAGCAGTGGGACACAATGTTTGTTGTTTGACTTGGGCTTGGTTATAAGGATGTTTATGGCATTATTCTTTTCTGATAAAGCTTATGGGATAATGGGCATTTCCTGCCCCAAATACTAACATGGATATTTAATAACAGTTTGATTTGAGAATGCATATTGAAACTGACTAACTTATTTAGTATCTTTTCTAACTTATACCAAAGGTACGTTTCACATCAAATGTAATAAACTTACTGTAGGTGGGCAAGTGAATCATTTTTCCCATTTCTCTGCTATCATAAAGAAGAAGGCGCCTTGGATCATGCCTCATGTGAGTTGCAATTTTAATTTTGCAGAGGTCCTATTTCAGGGTCACTACAGAGTTTTCACACATATCTCTAAGTGGTGAAGGCTAGTTGCTTCCATAAGTGATTTGAATGTCCTGTAGCTAGATATTTAATGAGACTAACCTTGAAAGTAGATCTCCATTTGCAGAGAAGGTAGAAAAGGTTCTATTCATCCCAGAGATTGCAATAGTCTTCAGATAAGACAGCACAAAAGTCAGTTATAAATATTGAAAGACTGAAAATTTTATAATTATAACTCTTATAGGTTAACATATTATGTTTCTTTCAATGTAGATATTTAACTAACTTCTCAAGGAAACAGGGGCATCAAATTTTCATTTGGAAGAGTCATTGATGTTCTAAAGCTCATATATCACAATCCTTTCTTCTCCTTAATGTATCACCACCACTTTATAAAAGACACTGTCAGATCAGTTTTAAGCAACCTAAATAAATATTAAGCTTTCCTTTTAATCCTTCAAATATTATCACTTTGTTAACCCATGTTAAGATTCCAAGACGTTTTAGTTTAAATTTATTCCATGTAAAGAATACCTAAAAATCATCTTTGCAACTCTGAATGTGTCTATTTATTGGTAGAAACAAATATTCAAGACTTGCAAGAACCTATACATTTAATTTTTAATAATACTTAATAATATTCATCTAATCTACACCTACTACTTTTCTGCTTAAGAAGGGTGAGACATGAAGGAATGAAGAGCAGGTTCTGGATCTCTAGGGAATTAGTCAAGCTTTGGTATTCATAGAACTGAAGGATAGCAATGTAAAACAGAATTATACAAGTGGGATGTTGGAGATACCAGATGTTCAACATAATGTTAAAGAAAGCTCAGTCTCTCTCTCTCTCTCTCTCTCTCTCTCTCTCTCTCTCTCTCTCTCTCTCTCTCTGTATATATATATGTATATATATATGTGTATATATATACTGAATATATATATATATATATTCAGTAACTTTATTCAGGAAGTATAGCAAGAAGGATTTAGTAGAGGACTGGATACCATTATGAATGCAGCATAAACAATAAACAACTAGGGCTTTCTAACCCTAGGACTAGGTCAATGGATGGAAGGATGAAGTACAAGGGACTAAGGAGAAACTAAGTAACGTGCAGATTCTATGGACAGAGAATAAGGAGTTAAATCACACATTGAACATGGAAGAACTTGATAAGAAGTTTGCAATGAATGCACATTGCTATATTCAGTTTTAATTTCTTTCTTCATTTATCCCAATGTTCGTTGAGATTCCTTCAGATTCTTCCTTGTTTTTTCCCTATATAATAAACACGTCCCACATTTGAAGAAGCATTTGGAAGGGGTATTTTAAAACCATTTTCCCCAGTGGTGTAATGAATAGATTTTTGCATATTCTAGTAAGTTTACCTCTTGTTGACAGGTTTATAGGAAATGAGATTATTATGTATTTCAACCCTCCTCATCTTATAGTTTCCTAGACAACCAGCAGAATTTCTTTCTTGACTTAGTAATGGTGAAGGACAAGATTATGTAGAAGTGGGGTTCAAGAGAAACCAGTTTCAAGGCTCTTGAATTTAATGATTAGGTGCTCAAATGGTGAAACTTTGTATTTGAATATACATGCAAATATTAATCTCAATTAATTCAAAATTTCTTGCTGAAAGTTTAATGAATTATTGAAAATAAATCTGTGCAATATAATTTTTAAGGAAGGACAATATAAAGAGTTAAGTTAAGGACTTCATGATTTCAGAGGAGTGAGTTCATTTAGGTCACATCTTTATTTCTAACAGAAAGACAACTTTTCAAATCTGTGTTCAGAATTTGCTTGTTCTGATAAGCTTCCAATCTCATCACTTTATGGGAAATCTGGCTCGTATCAAAAGTCATCATTTGATTTGGTGCTTCCAGTGTTTCATTCTGTTGTTTGTTGAGTCCTAGAAAATACATATTGCCTTGAATATGATTTATTTCATTATTAATACATTCTTAAAATTTCTACTATATTGAGATGTTCTATTTCTTCTTATGTTGTTTAATAAAACATATTAATGACAAACATGTGATTAGTCTAACTTTCAGGAGAGTGAAAGATAATATTTAACTTTCAGAAATGCTGATCCTTTTAGTGGGGTTGCCCTCTACTCTTCGTATTATTATGATATGGAAACATTTTGACTAAGGAATGTCTGTTTCATTACATGTCATACTCAGGATCCAAGCCATTTGTTCTTTATCCAACAATAATTTCCAACTGAACATCCTGTCCCTAGCTTGAAACAGCTGAGAACTCTAAGAGACAAAGAACAGTGTTGCTTTTGTCTTACTGTTTGTTTTGATCTCAATGCTGCTCACTAATATTTAGCAAACATTTGGGTGCTTCTATCATTCCAGATAACAAATCAACTTACTTGTCTTATTAAACTCATGTTTTTGACAAGCTTCATTCTACATATTATTGATTTTACCTAAAGCACTAAAAGATTCTTTGTATATTCTGGTAGGCCCACAGATTCTTGGTGTATTCCTGTAGGACCAGAAGTTAAATTCCTGGCTAGTTATCGTAGTTTGTTCATTTTAAATAGCAAGACATCATCCTTCTAAATAGTGACTATAAATATAGGTTTAAGCACAGTGGTCATTTTAAAGAAAGCCAAAGCATTTTTAGGAAGATAAACTAACAAATGAACAAATGATGAAAGAGCTTTTAAGTGTCTCTAAGATGATCTTTGAATAAACATATGCACATGAAAGAGGGAACAAACACTGAAATTTTTCTAGTGGGTAATGGATATATTCACATTTTTAAAAGACATGTTGCTATCAGATTATATCCATAAAACAAAAAGATCTTTGAATGTTTAGTCACAAGACTACCAAATACCTTCTCTCTGAAGTTTTGCATCTGTAATATTCTTATAATTACTTAGTTCATCTTTTAGGATGAAGGCTGATACTGCTGTTCATGGTTGCCTCTAAACTCATTTATGATTGTTGGCAAGTACAAATACTGATGCAGGTTGTTAGTAATAATAGAAAAATTCACATTAATGTTTAAAGAAATGAACAACACTTAGCTCTAAAATCTCACTGGGAACATGAAATGAAAAGAAAGAATAAAAGCAGAAAAACAAAACAAGTAGTTTTCAAATGAACTGCAAGTGATAATCACCTGGGAATATCAAAGTATATTCCTGGCTAAGTTTCAATTGTTATGGCAGGTCCAGGAATTTGCATGTTTTATCTTCCATGGAGTATTATGGAGTCTGTATCACCAGTTTCTAATTCTAGTGTATTTTCAAAATATCCAAATAATTTTGTGAACAATTTGGAACTGGGTTGAAATGCGATGTTAAATGATCATCTGTGGTACCCATTTAGTTTTAGTTTGAAATGGAAACTCTCAGAATCTCATTGTTTTGATTGACATTTTATTTAAAGCTCCTATAACCACTTTTGATGCACTTGAAGGTATAGTGCAGCCAAGTAAAGACCTCTCCTCTAAGTGGCCACTTCTTTGTGGAAAACACCAGTCTTCTCTTTATTCTCACAATCTCACACTGAGCTTCCTCATCATCTGAGCTCAGGTCACTCTGAGCTGTACAGACACTTTATCCATTAACATTCAGTTCTAGGAACCCTTTGGTTCCTTGAAGTTCCTGGTGTCTAGGTTTTTGTGTACCCCTACAGCATTGTCATTGGAATTATGGGAGTGTTGCAGAAACCTTAATATAGTCATATCAATGTCTTCAGTGATACTCAAACTTTATTGAAATTCCAAATTCTCACTAGATGAATTCTTTATTTTAAGTGGATATGTCAGCGTCTTATCATTGTATACCTTTAAATCTTCAAGAATATTATATAAAACATAGAATTATGCAGCACAGAAATAATGATAATATGCTGTGAAACATTTCTGAGAGAGATACAATGTGTGTTGACTCACATACAATTTTGTTCATCTAGAAAATTAACTGATTCATGGCATATCTTTCTGGTAATTAGTATGAATAATTCAAGGAGGCTATGTTCCATGTCAGTGCAACAGAGATGATCACATAAAGTTGTCAGTATTCTAAGCTATTATTAGAAAGGAATAGAAACAGGTAATCTATAATCACTTATATTCATGTTTAGAATATAGCTTCTTATTTTCCTTGGAATTATTGTTGCTGATGTTCTAGGAATTCCAAATATTTCATGTAAAAGACTGAAGCTACTTCTTAAAGCCTTTTTCTCTTGAAGATATTCTTCTGCTTAACTATTTCACCTACTCCCCATATGACCTTCATTTCCAAGGGTGGAAAACAGAAAGAAAAGCAGAAAGGGAGAAAGGAAAAGTCTTGATACCTGTGGCACTAATAGGTGTTTTAGTCTACAACTGCCTCCCTTCTGAAGTAATTTATGTTGTTATCTTATGTCTGTCTATACCAAATAAAGAATATTCTGCTTATGTTAATTCAGAAAACTAGGCTGTGGTATATAAAGGGTCTCCACTCAACGAAAGCATCAGAGGTACCATCTCAGGGCCATGGAACAGGTTTCTATTCTCCGACCACACATGGTTATCAATATATAGTGTGATTTTTTTTTCAGAAAATTTTCTCAAGACTACCTAAGAACTAGGAGTGCCTAAGAAATGCTTTTGCTAAATGTAAGTGGTCATACTTGAAAAACAAACTGCAAGATATTACATCCTAGATTAGAAATAGGTGTCATATGTTCTATCAGAAGCACACAAATTTTGTCAAGGATATTCATATAGACATAAATATACATATACATATACATATACATATACATATACATATACATATACATATACATATACATATACATATACATATATATAAACATAGGTATATGTATACACATATATACATATACATATATGCATCTACACACATACAAAAACGAACATAGACAAACTGTTATACATATATACATCTACACACATACAAACACATACATACACAAACTGACATATATATTTCATTTGTATACTTTTCTGCTTCTTCTTGACAGTGACTCCTTAACACTGACGAAATTATAGGAAAGGCTAAACTTCCATCTTCGATCTGCCTCTCATTGTGGACTTAGTTGTTTATTACTCTACTGTTGACTTCTTTCTCACACCACCCCCTACCTTAAACAGAGCCATGGGGATATATGGGCCAGTTCATATTCTTAATCTGACAATGATTGTTTTAGAGACAGGAATTTGACACAAATATTTCCAGCTAGAACTTAAGGGTGGCTTTTGGATTGATATGCAAATGTCTGAATTATCCTAGCTGCATCTGGCCATTGACTTGTGACAAAGAGAAGTGATGCTCCTCAGATCAAGCTGGTAGGATCTTGGTGATGTGATTTCGTCAGCAAATCAGACCATACTTGAAGTCTGTTCTCATTTAAGGTCTTTCTACTTTAACTAATGAATGAATCATCTTCATTTCATTCTAGAATTTCTGTATGTGTCTGTCTTTCTATGTGTGTGGTATGGTATGTATGTTCCTATGTCTGTGAGAATGGGTGATTTGTATGTATCTTTGTGTGTGTGTGGTAGGTCTATGTAGTTTGCGTGTCTCTACGAATGTATGTATGTATGTATGTATATATGTTTGTATGTGTGTGTATGTGTATATATACAGTGTAGTATTTATGTGAATTATGTGTGGTATTGTGTGTGTGCATGTGTATGTGGCATGTGTGTATGTGCACATGTGTATGTGTTCTGTCTCTGTGATGTGTGTGGTGTGTGTTTAATATACATTGTGTTGGTGTGGTATGGTGTATTGTGGTGTCTTGGGTAATGATATATGTGTGGTCTGTAGTGTTTATGAAGGTGGTATGGCTATTGTATCCTTGAACATTTGAGTGTTCTCATTGTAGACAGCCTTGACCTTGTGAATTGCTGAGGTAAATATGAAGAGATGTGAAGGATCACTGAGACATGGCTGTCAGGGACATTTGTTAGCTACTTTGCTATTGGTGTGATAAAATGACATAATCCAAGAAATCTAGAAAGCAAGAGTTTACTTTGGGATTATATTGCCAGAAGGTCAAGAATGCACCACTGTCAGAACTGTAGCAGCAGACAGGCATTGTGGCAGGACCAGTTGATTGCTCATATCTCCAACCACAAAAAGCCAACTAAGAGGCCTCACTGGAAAATGTACATGGTTTTTGAAATCTCAACGAATGTCTCCAGTGATATACTTCCTTCAACAAGACTAGACCTCCTAACCCTACCCAAACAGTCCCAACCCCTGAGTTACCAAATATTCCAACACCTGAGACAATGGGGGGCATCTTACACAGACAGCTAGTATCTCAGGCTGGCATCTCAAGTTGAATATTCTGACAGTTATTGGCTTTTTGTTTCTCTGATGAGAAATTTATTAATCTTGCCCTCTTCCTCTTGCAGAGCTACAGTTACATTTAATATGGATGGTGAAATATATTTGTTGTAAGAAGTCACTGAACCTTGGGTTCTTTTTGCTTCAACAAAGCTAATCAACATTCAGAAAATCAAGAGTGACCATTTCATATTGCATAGAGTAAGAGAATGGGCAAATGTATGGCCTTAAACACAGCCCTTGCTCAACTTGGTGATGTTTGGGTTTGCTTCCTTTCCAAGATGAACTAAAGGGTTTCTTCTTTTGATCACTAACATACAGAATCTGGCTTAATCTGTTTCTCTCATGTATTAATAGTGAGGAAGAAAAAGAGACAGCTGTATCATACATAACACAGCACAGTATTATTCTGGTTTCTCTTGAGGTGCTTTAGAGGAACAGAAAACAATTGAAAGAATGTATGCTAAAAGGCAATTGATTAACTGGCTTATGTGAGGGGGTCCCAAATAGTTGTTTTCACATTGGAGAGGCTGAGAACCTGGTAGCAACTATCTGCAAAGCTGGACAATACAGTGGTTCTAATTTGACACTGAATATTGGAAGATTCATCTTGGAAAGACATTGTTTTCAATGTGAATAGAAGCCTAATTTAGGTTCTGATATCACTGAAGGCATCAGCCACAGTGGCCACTTTTCAATATATAACAAATGCAAGAAGCAAAAAGCATAGCTTTTCTCTCATATTTTCTTTCCTTCTTTCTTTCTTTCTTTCTTTCTTTATTTATTTATTTATTTATTTATTTATTTATTTATTTATTGTGGCTGCAATACCTATACTTAGCGTGAGTAGTCCTACTTTAAAAACCCTGATCAAGAAACCCCTTATAGTTGTCCCTAACAGTTTATCAAAGAGTTAACTACAGATACAGTTAAGATGTCTACCGTGGTTCACCATCACCATCACCATCACAAGCTCCTTAGCACTTACACATTTTTAAAAGCATCTCACTTTGATTATGAGTGTTGAGTAAATAAGAGCATAGCCATGTCCAGAAGAGGCCAGTGTGTCATCTCTGTTTTAACAAATGAAGAGTAATTATCAGAGTAGTCAGGAGTGAGCCTTCCAAAGAACCAGCACCTCAATCACAATGACTCCTCAGTGAGTCCTCAGGGCTGACACAGGTTAAGTGTGAATAAAAAGCATAAAAGGGTAGTTGGCTGTGCTTAATCTTTGTATGGGTAATTCTTTATTCTCTTATATTGCCTGTAATTAACTCACCTAAGGAATGTAAGTAAGCAAGATGCTGAACTGGTTAGAATTTCCTTTTAATAATAATTTAACATTGAAACAGAGACTCTGAAAGCTGTTTGTGTTAGTTTCGTACACATACATTGCAGATAAAACAGCCATATTTATAAAAGAAATCTAAAAAAGAGAAAACACGTTTGTGAAAAATAAACATTATATTTCCAATTCTTCATACCAGTAAATGGCTAATGAAACAAGTTATAGACTGGCTTTTCCTGATAAGTTATTTATAGTACTGATTTAGGTGGAAGGACTTCCCTTCCATTATTCTTACATCACCATTTTCCTGTAATGGAAGGGAAAGGCTGAAATCCCATGAAAAAGGTTTACGAAAAAGGAAAAGAGATGTCTGATGCTCCTGTTCAAAGGCTTTGGCTACTACAGTCAAACCTTGAACTGTTTAACATGCTTGTGAAAACATAAGCCATTGAAAACCATATTGTCAGGTCTTTCTTTTTATCAGTTGAATGTGATTATAACCTGACAAAGTACCATACCAGGTGAGTGACGGTAGTAGAGAGTAGTAGAATCATTACCCACCACTATGCATTGAGCTATTTTCTTTGTTTTTTAAGAGGGTACACAAAACCAGGCACAAACACTAAATATAACATGTGTCTATATTTCCCTTCCACTCTTCCTTCCAGTGTCCCAATTAAATGTTGTCTTTCATAAGAGTTGTTTAGACCATAGTGTTTATTCATATCAGTAAATCCAAACTAAGACAGCATATATACCACCAAAAACTAATTCAGACTGTAAGAAAGATCAAGACAATATAACTTTCCTAATGTCTACGAGTCCTATAGATATTCACTCTAATGGGAATTACTTAAATGGAACCCAGGACACATAATTTAAAATAACAATAAAAATATGATCATAAAATTCAAGGATATCAAAAGGGAGAGAGAGACAAACAACTGAAACAAAATGTAACAGGGAAAAATGAACTGGCATTTGAAGTTCAAGAACACATAAAAAACCAATGAATGACATTATGGGGTCAATGTAGGATTTGAAAACTGATTACAAAAAAAAAGAGAGCTACTGAAGAGATCTCAGGCTGAAATGAAAATACAACTGTAAACTTCAAAATCCCAGAACTAGGGATAAAGCCTTACCAGTAGAACAAATCAAATACATAAAATAATATCAGGATGTGAAGATAAAATAGAGGAATTAGACAAGTTAGCGAAAAAAAAAAACGATATAATACTCACTTTTACACAAATGAAAGAGATATACAGGAACCTTGGGGTATCCTGAAAATAACAACTACCAAAACAAAACACCAATATCCATGATGAACATAGATGTAAAATTATTTCATAACTATTTGAAAGCTCAATACAGACATATATCAAAAAGGTCATCTAAACACTACTATCAAGTTGGCTTTAATGCACATCTTCAGTGATGTTTCAAACTATGTAACTTTATGAATTTAATAAACCTTACAAATGGACTTAAATATAGACCCACCTCTTGGATACTAAAAAGTGAAATGCAGAAGAAAATTAGTTTCATGGCTCCATAATCCTCTTCAAAGGTAGTGACTGTGTTCACTATACTAGGTTGAACCTTCAGTTCCAAAATCTTGCAAAGTACCACAGACTGGAATGCGAGCTTCAAACTCGTAAGACTGTAGGAAGATTCCAACCCTAGCAAATGAGAAAGCATGTCACATTATATAATCTATGCATTAGACCCAGGGAATTTCATTCTGCCTTGCACTAATTTTAATGATTTTGGCACAATGTTATAGAAGACTAAGAATCTTGGGGACCATAGTAAGAGGTAACAACCAAGCATGTAAAGTGGTACCTCTCCTCACCAAGCATCTTAAAAGACAACCAAGAACCACAAGGGCAAACGATTACATGTTGTCTAGAAAGATTCAATCCAGAAGAACTCATAAAACAGTACACTGGAGAGGATACAAGTAATTGAGCATCTAGAGACTTAAAAGGACTCAAGATGTAAGAGAAAGAAGTATTCTAATCCTCTCAAACTACTTATCATGTGCTTCATAAAGCCTTTCATTTTGTTGTTGATGTTGTTGTTATTGACATCTAGGAAAGGAAGACAGAGATGTAGCTAAATGTTTATGATAACCCTTATGTATATACTTATACTTTACATCTCTAGATCATATCTCAACTAAATCCAATGTTAATTGCAGCAGAAAGTGATTAGGTAAGTTGTGGTAGTCCTACAGAGATCTCTAAATCCTGAAATGACTGGACATAGAGAAGATCCTATTCAGGTCTATTCCAGAGACTCCTGGCTGCTACATTGCTAAGCTGTCAGAGGACAGCTTGGCATGACCCAGCCTATCCCAAAAGCGTCTCTGTGTTCAGTCTAGGCTTTCTTAGCAACTCTTTCCTCTACTCTTGTGTTCTAGGGTATGAGAACCAGGATACTGTGCAGCCCTTGGACTGATTAGATTTTCTCTTCTTCGTCTTCCGTAACCTTTCTCCCAATTCCTCAATTTGTTGCCATGACTAATTCTTCCTGACATCTACTTCCCTTCCTAGAACATACAAATTGGCAAAATCTTGCCTTAGGGTTAGATTAAATTCAATTTTTTAAGGGAAAAGAAAAATAGTCTAACAATAAATATATTCACTTGAAAAAGCTTATAGAAATGTCCTCTTCTGTCGTGCGCAATTATCTTGCCAGCAAGAATGTATGCAGACACCAGAGTTCTTCTGCAGATCTTTATTACGATGTTATTGAGGAAAGACCCGCTGGAGGAAGGCCGGCTGGTGGAAAGCCAGCTGGAGGAAGGCCCCGAGCCCCAAGAAAGTCCTGGTTATATAACCCCTGGAGTGGCGTGTACATATCTGGTTGGTTAATTGCCCATAAATCTTATATGCCCCGGGATGGGCTTGTGACTTCCCGCGCTTTTCCCTTACACAAAGACAGTAAATTACAACCAGAGCTGTCTCTGCCTTCCACGGCTCTCTACAGCACCAATTTTTGTTTTAATGAGAATCACAGGCACTGGCCATTTCCCGTGTCTTAGGCTAGTTAATGTTCTTCCATAGCCAGCACCAAGGAATGGTGCGCTCCCTGTCTTAGGTTACGAGGGTTGCACCCACACCTGGCATTCTTGCCAGCAAGAATGTGCATCCAGGTTGTGGCCACTCGTAATGTCTGTCATGGGGTAAACTCACAGCTCATGGTGTACCTCTGGTATATGACATCAACCTATTCCCGTCGTTGGGACCAATGGCAGCTGGCCTGGAGGCGAAAAGACGGAGCTGCCCTTGGCCTGTCTGGCGCAGTACCAATCATAACTCAAACTCAAGCCCGATCAAGCAAATTCCATTATGGGGGAATAAGCGATCAAGGACTAATAGTTTAAGACGGTCTCCCTTACCCTACCAGGTTCAATGGAAACAAGTCCTCTGGGTGCAAGGGCTAAGGGAAACATAAAGAGATGCAAACACCCATCCCTGTGCAATGGAGTCATCTCCTAGGGGTGCAAGGGCTGTTTGTCTCAAAATTCAGGTACCAAAGCTACACAGACAAGGACCAGTCAGGCTAAAACTCCTCACTGACCCAGTGCAATGGGCTAAGCCCTTGGGGTGCAGCGGCTAATGGATCTGTTTGCTGGCTATTTCTTTAATATAGACAACCAGATTTCGGGAGATGAACCTTGTTCTAAGGCCACAAGTGCTTGGGTAATCACGGCTTTGTCACGTTTCTGTTGATCTCTGAGCTTGCAAACCAACCAGAGTATGAACACTAATCCGCAACACAGGGTTGTACCAAACAGGCCTACTCCCACCCACTCCTTAAAGAAAGAGAAAGCTGAAGAAATCCAGGAAGAAAGTCCTTCAGTCAGCGAAATGTCCACACATGTCGAGTTGATGGCCATCACCGCTACGCGCAACTTCTCAAGGAGTTCATCAAATCCTTCTGACCATTCTCATGTTAGGTAACGAGACAATTGTCTGGATAAATTAGCTGCTCGAGTAAAGTTTTCATATTGAACACTAGTAATACAGAGTGTTCCCAGTTTTCTTTCACATCTCAATTGTGCCAATTGAAAGAGAATGTCCAATCTTTCTTCTACCAAATCTAGGCGCTGATTAACAGTCATCAATCTGCCTTTCAATTCAGCACTCGTAGAAGTATGGATGTTGACTGCCTCTGCCACTGTAGCAGACAGCTGATTTAAGGATGCTGCTGTTTGAACTTTGGTTGTCATAGCAATCCCAGCAGCTGTAGCTGCAATGGCAATAACTGATATCGCCGTCACTATGGCTGCAGTTATGCCAAAGTCTCTTTTTTGTCAGAATAATGATAGAGTAGAGGGTGTTTCAACAGGAACAGGGACCCATCGTGGCACTCTGGAAACCATGGCACGCTTAGCTTGTTCAACAGCCCAACACTGAGACATCATGCATGAATCATTAGTGCGTTTTTCAAATGAGGAGTTTGAAAGGATAAACAAGAAGGGTGGAAAAACAAACACTGGGGTAGGTGAAAATTCTGTTTGATTTACAATAATCTTGTTAACTCCAGTAATTAACTGAATAGGCTTTGTCAACCGAGGGGTCTGATCTGAACTCTGTTTCACCATAGTTCCATTAATAACTCCTGTAAAGGATGTTCTTCCTGCCGCTCCGACCTGGAGAAAGGCTAGCGGGTTGAGGTCGGTACAACTGCCATTAACTCCACAGAGTAGCCTTTTGTGAAAAGGATTCATACTAATGCTCTGTAGAAAAGGACCCTTTCTCATTACCGCGCCAGCTCCAGGATCTCCCAACATATTGGATGAAAAGGAAAAGGTTTCACTGGTATCTGCCCATCGTGTTACTCTGGAATGACAATCAGACCAAGGCAGAACAGCTCCCTCATCTTCTAGACTACAAAAAGGAGAGATCTTAGGTTGATGAGGATGCTCTCCATCAATAAGTTTGGGTGATAAAAATGTTCCATCTATCCAAATGGCTGGTTGTAAAAAGGACTGTGAGAACTCTTTGACATAACTATTGTCCTTTTCATTATTATTCTTTTTGGTTGTTAATTTAACCCAGCTTCTCTTTTCATAAAACCACCCCAAGGTTCTCTTCGAGAGAGTTATACAGTTTCCTGTCTCAGTAATCTGAAAACAGAGAGAACCCGGTTCAGGCAAGGAATGATTTTCCCCCAGGAGGGCATGCATTTTATCATAGGGAAGATAAGGCAGCCCCATGGTTTTATTAGTTGTAAGAAATCTTGGAAACACCATGGCATCATGTCTAACAGGTATGGGTTTAGGAAAAGCAGATAATATAGCCCATCGTTGTTCTCCCCATATACTAGGAACCCAAATCTGGAGGATCCAAATTAGGACTGGAAGCGTCTGCAGATGAATTCTTCGGAGGGTCATCTTCAGTTGTCACGAGCTTTCGCGTCAGTCGCTTTGGTAGCCAGAATGGATTGTCTTCTTCCTGTGGAAAAACACAAACCGCTCCCCTGGATCTTATTAAAATAGGATCCGGGCCTTTCCATTGTCCGGTCAAGACATCCTTCCACTTGACCATCTCCTTTGGCCTATCAGGCTCTAAGCAATGACGGTCAGCAGCTGAATGGCCCTGACTGTCCAAATTTAAAAAATTGAGAGTGAAGAGTGCTATAGAAACGGTGACTCGTGGTACTGAGGGTAGAGCCTCCTCGACTCCCCCTTTTTGTTTTAATAGATAAGATTTAAGAGTGTGATGAGCCCGTTCTATAATGTCTTGTCTTTGAGGATTGTATGGTAGACCAGTCAGGTGAGTCACCTGTATTTGGCGACAAAATTGTCTAAACTTTTGAGACATATAAGTTGAGAATTTTAGGCTTTCCCCAGGCACTCCAGGCCTCAAGGCAATGTTGGATAACATGTGCTGCCTTTTCTTGCCTTTTCTCCCGATAACGGGGAGGCAAAAATGATTCCAGAACAGGTGTCAATAGAAACATGTAAATATTGAAGTCTCCCAAAGGATGGGATATGGGTAACATTCATTTGCCATGATTGATCACGTGTAAGTCTTCAAGGCTTAACACCATTATGAAAATTGAGGACACTGAGAACAAGTTTTTGTTATTTAACTTGTACACTTTCTAGAAATATCAAATTATAGTCTCAAGCTATTATTATTTTGATGATATAAAAAATAAGATTGTATGGCCAATTCTTTCTATATGGTCTATAATTTGACTGGTATACAAATCTGTTCTGGCATTGCCCTGGGTTCTAGGCAATCCAATGAGCCCTTAAATGTCTTATAAAGAAACAGTACATGTTTCTTAAA
This sequence comes from Grammomys surdaster, assembly GCF_004785775.1. Classification (NCBI taxonomy): domain Eukaryota; kingdom Metazoa; phylum Chordata; class Mammalia; order Rodentia; family Muridae; genus Grammomys; species Grammomys surdaster. The sequence continues at coordinate 6,222,242 of NW_021605171.1, read as the reverse complement.
TTAAGCTGTATTTCTATAAATAACTGTAAAATTTGAGAATTAGTAATATCTAAAAAGGCAACAATTTTAAGTAGTTACAAACCATGAGCCATATAGTGGCTATGAGTGTACCAATTGAAAGCTTGATTTTTCAGCATTTCAAACAGTGTCTATAGCACATAATTTAATTATTTGTGTTGCAGCAGGGGAAAATTCAAGAAAATGTACATGTGATACAATTACACATACTCTCTAATAAATTGATGAGACATCTGTAAATATAGTGAATATTTTTTTCTATGGACTACATGTAAATTTATAGGAAATACAAAAGCATGCATAGAGAACAACTGTTAACAACTTGTCTTATGGATAATGATTATCAACTTTGTCAAGTAACAGGCCAAATATCATTATTTTCCAAAAACCAACTTAATTTCTATTTGGAATATTGAATTAACATTTCATCCAAAATACTTTCAGGATTCTATCTTACAATCCTGTATTAACACTGTAATAGTTTCATAATAAGATGTTCAACTTTACTTGTAGATAGATAAATCCACATTAATGGTTTCTTTGGCCAAATGGCCGTTGTGAGCACATTAGTAGCAATAATGTAAACAGCCGACAATGTATCATAGTCTATATAATTTATCTTTTGATAACTAACAGTTTGTTCTATATTTTTACAAAGCTATTTATCTCTCATCTGTTAACTGTCGAGGGGAATTAGGATTTGTATCTCCCTTGAAAAACATCAAACAGAGGTTCAAGTCCTCTTATGGTAAGTTTAAGATGAGGTTTTAGCCAATTAATATCTGTTAACAACTTTTAGGAGTCATTAAATGTAAACCAATTTTTGTATGTGCGCCTGTAAGCCAGAAGAGGGCACTAGATCCCACTATAAATGATTGTGAGCCACCATGGGGTTGCTGGGAATTGAACTCTTAATATTTTTAGTTGTGAGCCTAGCCTTTAACGGCTGAGCCATCTCTCCAGCTCAATTATCCATTCTTATTGAAATTTTCTGTGTCACAATCTGCTTAAGATGTAACTGAATTCTCAAATATTAAAAACTCATTGTATTAGAGCAAGGGCGTACAGAAAAACTCCTTTTAGAGATATCAGTTAACAAAATGAATAAAATACACTGAGAGATTTAAATGTTTAACTTCTGTATTAACGCAACAACAAATTCTTATATAAGACTATTAATCATTCTTTGAGGCAGCCTTTTAATGATATTGCTTCATGGGCTCTCAAAAATCACTAATAAATTCATTGGATTTAATCCTCATCACCTTTACCAGGATGTAAAAGAACAATAAAAACAATCTTTTAAATCTATAATAATTCTATGTATTTATTAGAATGGTAACCGACGTAGGCAAGACAGGCTGTAATGTCCCATTAGTTTCATAAATCTTAAATTTGAACTTTGTTTTTGGATTAATTGAATAACCAACTCCTTTTAGCTGAGTGAGGGTATCAGATAAAAGCCAAACTAAAGGCATTCTTGTATTCTCTCACACTAGAGCAATTCTTTTGTTAACAGGCACAGGTATAATGCCATGGAGGGAAGCAGGCACAATTTCAATTCCTCCAGCATAATCATTATCTCTAACTCCTGGCCCATAAACTGTTGTGAATTTCTTTTGAGTCTGAGGCTGACACCTCCCTAAGGAACAAACAAGGCAATACAAAAATTCTAGAAAACACCCTTTTAGAGGCAGGTCAGGACAAAAGGAATGTCTGAAATACAAGCTTCTGTTGCACCCACTCTGTACAAAGTCTTGATTCAAATGTAAATGTTTTTAATCTTGGCCTATATCCTAAGGCCTGGCCCAAAGATTATTTTTCTTGTACCAAGGACAAGTTTCTGTCAAGTAACCTTGGTCACCTTACTGTTGTTCAAGCCTTTGTTCTTGGGACAGTCATTTTTAAAAACTATCTAAATTTCTACATTTAAAACATCATTTATCTTTACGGTTCTGTGTAAGCTATGGCCAGACCCTGATTGTATGAGGGTGCAATTTCATCGCAAAGACGAATGTATCTAAGTCTGTCTTTGTTTGTATGGTCTGAGAGCTGTGTAGGCAGTTCAACCTGACTAGCATTCCTTTCATATTGACCTTCTCCTAGAAGCATGTTAAGATACCAATCTACATGCGTGTCTGAGCATTCATCATGGCGCTATGATTTTTACTAGTATCACTCCAATCTGAGCTCCAAATCAAGTAATCTCCTCCTGACAAATTAGCCAACTCTGTTCTATCCTCTTCTCCACCATAAACATAAATGAGTCAAAGAATTCTAAACTCACAATTGAACTGCCAATTGTAGCCAATGGAATACTGGCAGTTTAACTATAATTTAGAGTTTCTTTTGTAACATTAGAGTATAACCATTAATTTTGAGAAGCAAAACCAGAAGCAATGTAAACAATCTATTTTTTCTAAAATCAACACCAAGTAGATTACCTTTATGTTACAAAGTTTTGCTGCCAATTCTTATATATGAGTGTATGAAGCAGCTTTTAATGTCTTATTGAAGAGATATTGTTTTAAAATCTTATTTTTTATACATCTGGTTTCTGAATGACTATAATTCTGAGTTAGTTTTACGCCAACTTTCTGTTACCAAAGTTGTAAATTTCTATTCACGCCCAAATAATTTAAGCCAATAATCTATAACCAAGACCTGTAGAACATTTTTATACTTTTAAAACCAATCAGAAACAACAATGAAGTGGCTATGCATCTTATACATTTAGACCAAACAAAATTTGTCGCCTTTTCTAGCTGTAATTTCAAGAGAAAGGCACCTTGTCACAGAGATTTTTCTAGGACAAAACAACTCTTAGCTTCCTTATAAAACCCAAAAAGCTACTGGTCTCTTTTAAAAGCAGTTTATGTCAACCTCAATTCCTGGAAAGGCTTTTTCAGCTCAGCTCAACTCTTAGGTACAGGTATAGGGTAGCTTATCAGCCTCTGCTGTGTATATTAAGACTGCATTTAAAACAAAGTTAAACTAGCCCAAGAGTTGGATATGTAACCGTTTTTGTCTTTTGAACATGCAACATAGAACATACACTTAGACAACGAAACAAAAAACAAACAATCGACACACGTGGACATTGGCGCGCCAAGGACAGACAACAAAGAAGGACATTTAAGAGCTCCTTTTGTTGACACAGCTCAGAGAGAGGACAACTGTTTTTCTAAAACCCTTTCTATCTCTCTCATATTCTTTACCAGATAAAGAGATTTTCTTTCTAAGGCCTTTTCTCCTTTTCTACGTTTCTCTCCCAGGGAGGTCCCTCTCCCTCATCTTTACTTTGCTCTCCCAGGGATTAAAATTTCCCTCATCTTTACTCTGCTCACCCAGGGAAAATTTTCCCTCTGTCATCCCCAAAGATCGAATGTCTTTGGGGGAATTCGTAGACATGTCTACCCGAGCTTCCATTCTATATGAGCTCGTAAGCGCTTCCCCAGGATCAGTTTCTGGCAGATATTACCCTGAATCTCTCTCAATACTCCCTGACTCACCACAATAGCTGAGCTACACTTTTGATCTTGTAATTTCCACAATTGGCCTCAACTTTCCATTCTGCTGTTCCCTAATTAGATCTCCTACTAGCCTGTCCCAGGAGGCGAGTGTCAGCATTCCCGTGCAGGCAAACCAGGGTGCTACTCGATCTCTCTCCCTAACAAAGTTTTCTCTGCAGAGCCATCACAATTGACTGCGAGGCCCCATGCTGTTTGTTCCCTTATCTCCGGGAGAATCTGACTCTCAGGGGGAAGGGCTCTGCAGCTCACTCGAGTCTGATTAATTATGCTAAGCCTCTGGCTGCTCATAAAACCCAAAACCTGCTGGCTCAAAGCAGCTAGAGGAGGGGCGAGAACCAAACTTTTTCCTGCCTTGTAAAAACCCCAGAAAAGAGCTGGAAGAGGGGGCAGGGCCGGCTCAAGCTGTGGCGAGATTTTAACAGGCAAACTGGTGAAAGCAATACAACAGCAGGAGAAATAGGATGAAAGCTGGCACTAGAATGACAAGGCTTCTACTGTGGCTTGTGATTTGGGATAGATGTGAAAAAATTCAGGGTTAACCATTGCCTGAAGCCAGAACCCTCACCCTTACCCTCACTCCCTACCTTTCCCCACCTGCACAATGTCCCCTGCACCCTGGCAAACACAAGCTCCTGCTTGGCAAGCAGTGTATAGCAGGAAAACCATAATTCAAGCAGTGTACCATATCTTTTGAAGAATAGCAGGTGGATCATAATTCAAGGCAGTGTACCATATAGACCATGACATGTTCAAGGCACAGGCCGAGAAGATTCTGTACTTTCCCACTACCTGGCCCCTCTTACCCCCTCCCCTTGTAAAGCATGTTATAAAAAAGCATTTCATGTTCAAATACATGACTCTTGACAAGCAAATGTTTGCTTGAGTCCTTTCTCTCTCCCGCCCGTTCTTCTTTCAGGTTGCGGTCCTCCTCGCCCCCACGAATAACTAGGACCCACCAGTCGGGTCAAACCATATCTCTCTGATCCTGCTCTTTTGCTGCAGTCTGAATTTACTCCTTACGGAGGACCTCCTCAAAAATGGCACCTTGTTGTTGAATTTTTCCCGGGATTCCTGGCACCACTATGTCGTGCGCAATTATCTTGCCAGCAAGAATGTACGCAGACTCATCCAATAAGGGGTCCATGACTGACTTGTCAGGATAGGCACTAGTGGGTGCTTGCCATGCACAGATCTGTAAAGCCATCTGTACAAAATCACCAAACATATCCAGTTCACTTACTTAGCAGATGCATTTAGAGGCAGCTAGGAACCAAAACTTTCCTTTTAAAGACATGCAAATGTACATAGGGTAAGTTCTTTGTAAGTAGGCACAAAATGGTAGAATGGTAGAGTACTTAAGTACAACATGGCTGTACAATGGATGACATTTGAAGGAGAAAGATGTATTGGCTTTATGAATGGCTTTGCGGGGGAGAAGATATATTTTTTCACGTAGCTTTGTAGTCTTGAAATTACTTACCCCTATATAACTTAAATGCTACCTGAAGTCTGAACCAGTAACAATGCTGGAGTTTGAGGAGGTGACATATTAAGAATCAGACATTAAAGGAGATCTACTGTCCCAGCACCTTCAGAAAATTACTATTATTCTTCTCAGTGAACATCTTTCCCCCAGACTGTGCACTCCTTTTGAGTGACAACAGATTCTAAATTCCTCTTGTTTCTAGATTAGCTTTCATACAATGAACAGGTGGTATCGTTTTATTATATGAATTATTGAATGAACGATAACTTCCATGACATTCTCATTTGTAATAAGTAAACAACCGTTCAAAGAACACCACCTGCCTTCCCTCCCCCAGAAAAGCTGAGTGCCTGCAATGACAAGGGCATTTCACTGTTCTTCTTCATTTATTTATTTTTTTTAAGTTAGGTCTCTGGAGACTGACAAGCTGTATCAGTAGATTCTGTTATTACCAATAGGTCAGAGAACTTCTGTTTGTATGATATACACGCAGAGGTTCGGGTTTTGCATTTAATCAAATGTAATGCTCTTCTAATCTGTGTGTCATCAGTCTTTTCTAGGATAGTCAACCTTTCCAGGTAAATTACCAATGTCAATACCTTGTGAGTATAGGATATTCCTCAAATACCTCTGAATTTCTTTATAGTGGTACAATATAAAGAAAACCCAGAATTATTCCTGTCTAAAGGAAATGCAGGGACAAAAATGGAATAGAGACTGAAGGAAAGGCCATCCAGAGACCACTCCAACTTGGGATCCATTCTATGTAGAGACATCAAACTCTAACACAGTGCTTGCAGGCAGGAGTCTAGGATAGCTACCCTCTGAGAGGCTCTACCATCACATGACTGATACAGATGCAGACACTTAAAGCCAACCATTGGACCGAATCTGGGGACCACTATGGAAGAGTTAGAGAAAGGACTGAGGAGCTGAAAGAGATTGATACCCCACAAGAATCACAACAGAATCAACTAACCAGACACCTTATATCTCCTAGGAACTAAGCTATCAATCAAATATCATATATGGGCTGGTCCATCGCCTCTTCTACATATTTACCAGAGGACTGCTCTGGTTGGCCTCAGTGGCAGGGTATTTGCTTAGTCCTGTGGAGGGTTGACATCCCAGAGAAAGGGGTTGCTAAAGGGGTTAGGTGGAAGAGGAGGGGGAGCAACCTCCTAGAGACAAAGCAGATGAGGGATTAGGTAGGAGGCTCATGGAGGAAAGATCAAGAAGGAGAACAACATTTGAAATGTAAATAAATAAATAATAAAAATATGATGATTAAATATGCTAATACAAAGAGAAATAAATTTAACTTTATAATGATGTTTAATTAATAGAAAAATGCTAAGACAACAGAGATTTAAGCTTATTTATTTACATTAATTTTCATGATCATAGTTCATGGTACTGTGCTAGATAAGGAAATTTTTATACATGAATATAATATATTTTGAACAAATTCTTCAAGAAGACCCTACCCTTCCCGTTTCAACATCCCTCTATCCTTTTGCTAGTATCCTTTGCTTCCATAGCCTAAACTTTTCTTTCTACTTTAATGAAATTGTTTTAATAATTTCATACTTGTGTGTGAGATGTACTATGACTACTGTTTACCCTTCAGTACTTTCAGCATTCCTCTTCTGCTCCCTTCAAACACAGGATCTTTCCAACAAGTGCCCTTCATTCTTTATGCTCCTCTATCTCACCTTGCCTGTCTATTAAACTGCAGGACTTAGGAAGGTTGTCATAACTTCTGTGTCCATAATGGCATCAGCTATGTAACATCCAAAAGAAGAGTGTCTCTTCATTTCTCCTCACCTCCTATCTTCCATGGTCTTTTGTGCTGTGTCTTCAGAGTAAGGGCAGGTGAGATGTCACATTTATAGTGCAACACTCAGAGATGGCATGTTCTCAGCACTACGACCAGTTACAAGTTTGTCTTTTCTGTTTGACAATTACCCACTGCCAAAAGAAATTTCGCTGAAGGAAATGGAAAGGTAAACTAGTCTATGTGTATAAGCACAAGTATTTTTAAAGCAGTTTACCATTTACCCATTCAGTAAAACATAGGTACAGGACCCCAGGTACGAACAGCAACCTCTCTAGTTTCAGAGTTTTACTAGGATTACAATACCTTCCTATAAAGTGGGCCTCAAGTCAAATCAGCAAGCCATTGATTACCTCCATTAAAGCCATGCCCCTGTTGGATCAAGGGCTTTTTCTTACCAAAGAAGTCAGTATTATAACAGTCAGGGTACACATATGTGAGAGATCATTGATGCTTTTTCTCTTTTAGTAGGCTGCCTAGCACTTCTAGTTCCACGAGTGTTCATTTCTAACTTGATTTGTCTGTGTCCTCTATCTACATCACATTGATTATATCTTCAGCAATATGTTTTTACTGTCAGTTTAAAGCAGCCATCCACAAACAGTGACAAGAGCCTATCCTTGTTTGTAGAGTCTCTTGAGAATCTATACCAACTGTACATAAAGGAATTTTCTCAAAGCAGGCACTGGAATTTGCTATGAAAATCATTGACTTCTGAGATCAGCAATACTCATTGATGTCATTGATGTGGAGAATCTCTTTTGAAGGACCTCCCTCAATTTTAAAAATAAAGATTATATATTTAATTTTGGTTATTAATTGACAGATTCATATATGGCTTTTTATAGTCTTCTTGAAACCTTTACCTCCCATCCCAACTTTCTCCCATCTCTTTCCCTCACCTTTCCAATCCCATAGCCACTGAAATATTTATACCCATCATATTCATCCCCTCTGCTTTTTTCCATGATTTTTTAACTCCTACACTCAGTTTTCCTTCTTCCTCCCTTGTCACAACTTCTTTGCTTAATTCTTGGACTCCATAAACAGTTCCATAAACTAAAACACAAAATTCCAAATCTTCAACTCTGAGATCCATCTATGAGAGAGAATACTTGGCATTTGTCTTTATGGACCTCAATTGCCACAATTGTTATATTTTTATCAAACTTAACACATTTTCCTAAAATTTTCAAAATTTAATTTGTCTTAGCACTTACAAAGTTGCATTGTATAATATACATTTCATTATTCTTCTGTCAGTTGATTGACATTTAAGCTGATTCTACCTTTTTCTTATAGTGGATAGAGAAGCACTAAGCATGTATGTGTGTGTTTCTCTGTCATAAGCTTTGAAATTGTTTGTTTAAATGTCTAGAATTTCTCTAGCTGAATCATGTGGTAGTTCTGCATTTAGCCATACATGGTTTCTGTGGTGGATGCATAACTCATATTTCTTCAGTAGTACATGAAGATTTCATTTTCCCCACATCTTCACCAGCATTTGTTGTTGTTCTCTTGATATCGCCTAATCTAGCTAAGGTAATATGATATATCAAAGAACGTTTTCATTCCAATGAGGGATAAATGTTATTGAAGATTTAAAAAATAACCTCCTAGGCACTTTTAATTTTTTTGAGAACTTTGTTAGTTACATAATCAGTTTTTGACTAGGCTATTACTTAGCTAATAGTCCTCGGTTGAATGTATAGCTGACTAAAAAGTTTCTCTTATTTTTCAGGTTGTATATATGTTAGTTTATTTATAACAGTTTGTACTTTGTACTCATTTCAGCTATTTATGTTTTTTTACTTTCAGTTCTATCTGATATGATCACTAGCTTTTGCAGCCTGACATGCTCTAGCTCTCTGTTTTCTGATTGCATCCCTCTATTCTGGTATTTAAGGTACCTCTGATCCATCTTGTCTGTCCCTAACTCCAGTTTAGTCATTTGTCATTCTCCAAAGATCTGCTATTTTCTGTTACTCACTCCATCACATTTCACTCCCTGATCCCCATACACTTGTAGCCGTATCATAATGAAAATTCACTTAGTTCATTTTAAACGTCACTAGAGTCTAACATTCTCAAACTTATTTAAAAGTGCAAAGTTCAAAGTCTCTTCTGAGACTTGTGATTTTTTTAACTGGAACACCGATAAAAATCAAAATGAAAAAGTAAATCACATACTTTCACCATACAATGGCACAGGATATACATTGCATACATACATATGGAGCATACATGTGTTCTGTGCTCCTAAAGAAAGCATAGCGAGGAAATATTGAACCAAAGAAAGCCTAAAAAACAGATGGGCAAACTATATACACTGTGTCTCTGTATCTAATGTCAAAACACTCTTCAGATCATCAACTTCTTTCATCTTTGCTGACTTAAATACACTTTATCTTCTGGGCTGGTTCCACTCCCTGTTAACAGCTTTCCTCAGCAAGTTTCCACAGCTCTGGCATATCCATCATACTGGAATCTCCAAGGCAATCCATGTTTCACCTTCACAGCTTTACGCAGTGAAGGCTTCCATGCAGGGACATGACAGACACACACCTGGCCTCAGCTGCATTCCATAGTTGAATAGAGAGATTCCATAACCCCTTTCTTCTATCCATGTCTCTAAATCAAGCATCTGCTGGACCAATCTATCAAGGTCTTCTGATTGCTGGAGCAGAAATATAGTATACTCATTCAATTTCATCTCCACTACTTTTCTAATTTTGATGTTTTCCTTCAGTGTGTAAGCTTGATATTCCTGGAACTTGCTATATAGACCAGGCTGGCCTTGTTCACAGAGAACTGCATATCTGTCTCCTATTTGATGAGAAGAAAAGTGTACTCCACCATGCCCAGCCACAAACTTTTCTTTAATTTCATTTCACTTCTCTTTTATTCCTTTTCACAAGCTGGAAGCCTAGCAGGGTAGAGTCTTGCTCTGAGTTCACAACTCCATTTATTTTATTTAGTATCAGGATTTTATTAAGTCTGTTTGTCTCCTTGAACACAGGCCTCCATTCTACTTAATGATGCTTGTTTCACTTCAAATTGTACATTTTGTAACATCTTTTGCTCATTTTGCTTCTTTCCATTATAGATCTGCATTAAAAAACCACTGGGAATATTCCAGATTAATATTTTTTATATTCTCCTCTTTACACACAACTAATCCAAAACTCTTTCATTTAGTCCCAGGCCAAATCTTTGGACAACTGCTAAAAACAGCCACCTTCTTCATGAAAATATCATAGGAATAGTCTCTATGCCACATAGTAATATTCTTCTTTTCTGAAACCTCTTGAACTAGGACCCCATGGTTCAAATCACCTTCATTCCCTCTTTCTTACATGTTGCAACTACATGGTCCATGATACCCTACTTAGTGTTCAACGGCTTTCCTAATACAAATTCAGAACATTCACATTTCTTGAAACATAAGCATGATCAGGCCTTTCATAGCAAGATTTCTGTTTCTTGTACTAAGTTCTGTATTAATTAGAGTTTTCTTGTTGGGAAGATATATCATGACCATAGCAACTCTTATAAAGGAAAACATTTAATTGTGAGTGACTTACAGTTTCAGAGGTTTAGTTCATTATCATCATGGCAGGAAATATGGGTTTATGTAGACAGACATGGTGCTGAAGTTCTATGTCTAGATATAAAGGCATCCAGAAGAGACACCAAACCATTAGACTTGGTTTGAGATATTAAGTCCTCCCCCAAGAGATAGATTTCCCCTATCAATGTCACACCTATTCCAACAAAACCCAACCTCCTAATAGTTGTTCTCCCTATTGACATCTGGAGGCCATTATTATGCAAAGATTATAGAAGCATAATTTGTATCAAAGACCCTGCTTAGAGCATGGATTACAATATAAAAACATTTCAGTTCCCATACTGAATGTTATCCTGTCACATATCTTGATACCATTCCTTCTGATGACATCACCTCTGTCTCTAGAGCAAAAAAAAATCAGAAAAAAATTTGTTTTGATATCTTAACTACTGTTCTACTTCTGTGAAGAGACACCATAACAAAGGCAACTCTTATAAAATAAAGCATTTAATTGAGGACTTAGTTAGAGTTTCCTGGAGTTAATTATGATCATCACAATGAGAAGAAGAAAAGCATGTCCCTGAAGTATTAGCTGAGAGACATAAATTCTGATATGCAGACAGTAGATAGGGAAAGAATCTGAGTCTGAGGTAGACTTTGGAAATTTCAAATTCACCGCCAGTGACACATCTCCAAAAATGCTACATCTCCTAATCTTTTCCAAGCAGTTCCATTTACTATGGACCAAGCATTCAAACTTAGGAGACTATGGGGGCTATTCTCTTTAAAACAACCACACATGCTGTTGGATGTCTTTGGTTCTCTAGGTTAGCAACTCACCCCTATTTTCACAAGTGCTATAAGTACTCCAATGTTACAGTGGCAGTAATTCCTGCATGACAATGTACCAATACCATTGAAATTCCTTTATAGAAAAGAAACAACTTGATAACTCTTCTTCATTATATCCTATTTTACAGAATCTTCACGTTTTTAATTGCTAATTGTGAAATTGAAAGCAATGCATTGTAAAACAGATTCATGTTTGGTTTTATTTCTATAAGTGCCTAAAGATAAATATTGCACATGCATTTTTACAAGAAGAATATAGACATGGTAGAGTTCTTTATTAGCCTACATGCTTCACATCCTCTATTCCCATGTGAAATTTATTTTGTTGTTATAGCCACACAATTGGAAATTGTGTGACCTTCAACAAACAGGTAGTTTAATTTTTCTAACTTAACATTACCTATCTTCACAATTTAAAAAAAATTGGATTTCTATTACAGAAAGCTGATGCAGACATTAAACAAGATAAAATATATGAACAGCTTTAAACATTGACTTCCAGAGAGTAAGCACTGGATGAAGGTTACCGACAGTCAGGGGATAAATATATCCCCAAGAGCAGTGTAAAGCTACCATCAGAATTTTAAATTAAACAGCCACATTCTTGCTCTGGTAGAATTTGCGCTATCCTGTTAAAATGATGTGGTTGAGAAGAAATTTATCTGGACATCTCTATTAGTTATCTGGAGACTGAACTCCCTACATTAATCTCTGCTTCTGAGTGGGTAACTAATAGCTAATGTGCTAATAACTAATATCTACTTTTGAGATAATCTGATTAAAAACTAAGAGCAAGTCTTTATGAGCATTTATTCTACCTCAGTGTAAGTGTCTGCTAGGTGTTGTCAGCTATAATTACGATGATCAAGATGTTTTTGTGTGATATTATTATGTCAGAAGAAAGACTTTCTACTCATTAATTAATAGGTATTTGCGTGCATTACCATTTTAATCTGAACATTCAAGTTTCAAGTTGCTGAGTTTGGTGAATTTTTTTTATTATTGTGAGACAGCTCTATTAGGAATCAAGAAAGTGATTTAAAAAACAGCAGAAATGGTTAAAATGGCCTGTTTCTACAGCTGGACCTCAATTGTAGGATTGCAGCAAGGAAAGCTGTACAGCTCAACATTATCACTCAAATCACTGTTCAGATAGTAATTTGGAGTTTCGCTCCTCAGACACCCAGGGAGCAGTGGGATGCATAGCAATTTGCAAATGCATGTATGTAGATGATCTTCAAAGTTTAAGATCTCAGCATCAATCCCTTACTACAATTGTCATTTTTTCTGCTTAGACTTATCAGTATCCAAACAAACAAACAAACAAACAAACAAACCAGGACAGCTGAGTTGACAAGATCAGTAGTCAACATGACCAAGATGTTGTTTCTCAGGTCATTGACTTAAACAGCCTATGCTGTAAGTCAAATTTTATTATCAAATTAAGTTAAGATTAGATCCTCATTTAGATCACATCACCAGGAAAACCTGATAAAGGAAATGTACTAGCATTAACCCTTTGATGTTTATATTAGTCCTGTTGCTTCATTAATTCATTAAAGCTATGGAGTCAGATGACCATACCTTAGCCACTGTTATATTTTTTTGAAGAGACCCCATGAACAAGTTACTTCTTGCAAAATAAACCATTCAATCAGGAGCTTGTTTATAATTTGGCAGACAGTAGTATACTATCATGATGGTAGCCCTCTGACAGGCAGTGAAACACTATCTGAGACCTTTATATCCTGATCTTTTTGCAGAAAGAGAGAGAGAGAGAGAGAGAGAGAGAGAGAGACAGAGAGACAGAGAGACAGAGAGAGACAGAGACAGAGACAGAGACACAGAGAGACAGAGAAAGAGACAGAGAAACAGAGAGAGACAGAGACAGAGAGACAGAGACAGAGACCAAGACAGGTTAGCTGGGCCTGGCATGGTGTTTGAAATCTCAAGGACCATTTCTAGTATCACAACCTCTTCAACAATGCCACACCTACTCCAACATTGACCTACCTCCTAATTCTTCCCTGACAGTTCACCAGCTAGTGACCAAGCATTGAAATATTTGAGCCTATGACAGTCATTCTTATTCAAACTGCCACAGCCACATTTATTATTTGGGCAGTGGACTGAGATGAACTCAGAAAATCTGACTTACTAACATATTCAGTAACTAATTTTAAATTACATGGGAGTAAAATATTTAGTGTAGAACATTGCATTCTCAGGTACACACATTTCTAGTGAGCTACATTATGTAGGGAGTGATGGATTTTCTTTTTTTTTTTTTTGTCTTAAAACACTCTTTTTTTTTTTAAATCTTTCTTCTCCAGAGCTGAGGACTGAACTCAGGGCCTTGAGCTTGCTAGGCAAGTGCTCTATCACTGATCTAAATCCCTAACTGGTTAAAGCACTCTTTGTTGGCTACGTATAAATGAAAGCCCCTAGAATCAGAGTCTATGCTGAATCAGGGCTAAGTCCAAAGTGAAAATCTATTTGAAACAATCTGTTAATCAGGGTTTCCTCAGAGAATTGAAGCTACTCTCCTGTTGCCAAAGTTTGTTACCAATTAATGTGTTTAAATTCTGCAATGTGGATAATTAACACAGGAACTTGGAGTGGGGAAAGAAGGAGAAGCAAACACTTTCTCAAGTCATTAATCGATGTACACATGATGAAAAATCTCTTTCCCTGTCTTTCTAACAAGACAGCAGCTTCCATTCATTTTACATAAGAAGGATGGCAATGTGCTCCTCAGACTGATAGAAAGGCTCTCAGGCTGGGTAATCTCGGCTATTTCCATATCCCTCTTAGGTACAAGGCTACTTGTAATTGTTTCAAGGGAGGCTGTTCAAGGGAACTCTATTCTTTGTATATGCACAGATAACTCTTCCCACAACCTTTACCCAGAAAGGGACCAATAATACAAGCTACTTATTGAGATCCCCAATGAGCCTTGAAATTCTAATATTCTTTTTCTCCTTTTAATTTTATTAATCCAGAATTCTTCCTGTCAAAAGGAAATGCAGGGTCAAAGAGTGGAGCAGAAACTGAAGGAAAGGCCATCCGGAGACTGCTCGACCTAGGCATCCATCCCATCTGCTGATACCAAGCTCAGACACTATTGCTGATGCCACGAAGTGCTTACTGACAGCAGCCCAGTATAGCTGCCCCTGAAAGGCTCTGCCAGAGCCCGACCAATACATATGCAGAGGTACACAGTCAAACATTGGATTGAGCATGTGGTCTCTAACGGGGAAGTCAGAGTAAGGTATGTAGGAGCTGAAGGGGTTTGCAACTTCATAGGATGAACAACAATATCAACCAACCAGACTTCCCAAAGCTAGAAAGGACTAAACAACCAACCAAAAGAATACACAGGCGGTACTAGTGGTTCTAGCTGGATATGTACCAGAGGATTGACTTATCTTGCATCACTAGGAGGGGAACCCCCTTGGTCCTGTGAAGGCTGATGTCCCAGGATAGAGGAACACTAAGCCTCTAAGGCAGCAATGGTTGGGCTGGTGGGAGAAAACCCTCATAGAGGCAGGGGAAGAGAGGAGGAGATATGGTCTCATGTAGGGGAAACTGGAAAAGGGGATACGAAACATTTGAAATGTAGATAAATAAAATAACCAATGAAAACTTAAAATTCATAAGACTTAAAAAATAATTTTCTTATACAACGTATCCCAATTACAGTCTTTCTTCCCTTTATGTCTCCCAGTTTAACCCATTTCCACCTCCCCTGCTATAAACTTAATTGGTAACTTCAGTGTCATGATGGTGGAGTAAGTGCATGACCATGTAGCACAGCTACTTTTCAACTTGACAGGGGCCATGGAGTTATTTCTGAGATTGCAAAAGGAACAGCTGGAAAGTATATGATTTAATAATAAATAAACAAACAAATGAATACTTTGAAAAATAAGAATGAATGAGTTAGGAAGATTAATGCACTTATGATTGAATGAAAAAGCTTAAAATTATTTTTAATTGAAATTATATTTAGGGAGGTAAGATTTTTATTTGTAGAACTACTACAAACCACCTAGGAATAAGAAAGAGGAAATTATGGTGAGTTTATTTCATTTTGGGGAGGAAACCAATTCAAATAAGAGAATTTCAGCTAACAACACCTCATCACTTGAAGAATATTCAGCCCTCTGTGCATTCATTTTGACTGATATTACTGCCTACTTTTTCATCAATAGAAGATGCTTCCTCCATGAGAATAATAGCATATATAGTTTCCTGGACAATACTATCTGCCATGTTATACAAATTTAACAAAAAAATTGGTGTTGTGATTGCAATTAAAAAAATGCTTTTGTCTTTTCATGGTACCTTGACACTAAAATTGACCTTGGTATCCTGTTTTGCCGGAAATATGTAAGTGGAAATCTGCTGGTCACAGTGTCACAGGAATCTGTTTTTATTTCTCTTATTTGATTAATTTGACAAACTTCAGTGGAGTTAATCTGTTACTGTTCTGTCTTTTTACCTTACGATTTCAACATGATGATGATGGGCTTGAAAATATAGGTTATACCTTGCTACAAAAGCAAGAAACAGATACCTTAATGAGAAAATCAGGAATTTCTTTTGTAGTATTTCCCATTTTGTTTTTGAAACATGCTATATTATCCAAGCATAGCAATATGTAGACATATTGTGTTACATTTCTAGGTGTAAAATGACTTCAAAGAAGCCATCAGTGGTCTTTACAGATTTCTCAATGATGATCCAGAAGATAAAATATAAATTAATATTTATTATTTTGCAAAACCCACATGTATCATATACTTGAAAACTCCTAAACAAACAAAACCACTAAGTGTATTTTGTATTATATCTCTTGTTTTCTATCTTTCCAGAGCCTTTGCCTCCTGGCTTTCTCTCTTGCTCACAATCTGATATGCCCAGAAAAAGAAAACAAATTAAGATGAACAGAAGCTACAAGAGAACATTTGACATTAGAATGTTACATGTGAATTGAATAGGAATAACTGGGCAGAACATCTGAGCTCTACTTTTGATATTCAGTGTAGTTGGGAAAAGACATTTTCTTAAGATTTACTGTGAGGGGTTTGAGGTCTTGCATTTAGAAGTATTTATGTTTTCCTGGTAAAATTAATGAAAACATCTTAACAGTGGTTTAACAAGATATTTTCAGAATTACATAGAAATTTTATAGGTATAGCTTAGTAAAATTAGGCTTACACATAAATCTTCCTTCTCAGTCATTTGAGTTAAAATTTTCTGTTAATGCAAATGCACACACATAGACATATGGACTATGATCAAAATAGTATTGGATACCTAAGTGTCCAGCAATAGGTGAAAAACAAACAAACAAAAAACAAACCAAAACAAAACCCCAAGTATAAAACTAAACAACAAAGCCATCTTGTACTTAATAGAGTTCCAAATAAACTCAGCAATTAGCAAAGTATATAATCTAAATGATCATAGTAACACCAGAGTAGAACAGTTGCTGCCACCAGTGTGGAAGGGTATTTAAAAAGTATCTGTCAAGAACACAGCATTTCTGTTAGACAAAATGAAACACTTCAAAAAATATTCCATGCAAGATGAGAACTATGGAGATAAACAACCTCATATTCTTAAAAATCCAGAAAAACAGGCATAAATGATAAGTAGGCGAGGAAGATACATATGAAGTGGTCTGAATTAAAGATTTAGTGGTATCAATGAATTTCAAGTCATCATTTGTATAACACAAATATAAAATGCTGTCAATTAAAAATATTTAATTTTAAAATCAAATATATAGGTGCATAAAGATGTTTGATCAAGTAACAATGCTTGTTTCCAAGTATGAAGGCCTGATTTGATTCCCAGAATATACATGATGGAAAGGAAGAGGGGACACCTGAAAGTTGTCTTCTGACTTCAACAAAGCATCTCCCATTGTACACAATAAATAAATGTAAAACTTTTTGATGTAAACAAATAAAGTTTGCTTTTAGGACTGTATGATCTTTGCCTGCTAAGGACACTACAACTTTGAAGAATCTAATTTGGAGCAACATAGTCTTACTTATACCAGGATGTTTTCTCCATCTTTTTTCTTTCTGCTTACTGTTTAGCTGGCACACTTCCCTCTAACCATACTTTAGTACAGCTTGGACTCTACATTATTTATTTTCATCTGACAATATATCCTGCAGTTTGTGAACTGTTTGTCTAATTGTTTCTCAAGCCGAAACATAAAGTGATTGAGTACCTGCTTCTGCTAAGTGACTGATTCAAAGAATAGAACTCTACACAACTCATGCAGCTTATGAAAAACAGATGATTATCTTGACTGACATATATATATATATATATATATATATATATATATATTTATAAAAATACACATACACATACTTATCCATATACATATACATATAAATACACATATATCTCTGATAGAATGACCTAAGCAGATATAGATGTAAGCATGTCTTCGAGGATGTTTCCAGAGGAACATAAGTGAGGAGGGAAGACCTACACTCAAGTGCAAACAGCACTACCCAAAGGGCTCTGGCTCCCAAGCTAGGTTAAAAGGAAATGCAAGTTGATAGTCATCATTTCTCTCTAAGTACAGTCTACAGATCCAATGAGACATGCTGTCTCACCCTCTTGCCACTCTTCTGTATCTGTGGTGATGGATTCCATCTCTTAATCCAGGAGCCAAAATCAGCCTTATGCACATTAAGTTGAGCTTGTCTGATATTCTGATACAGTGATGAGAAAAAAATTAATACAGAAAACCAGTACCAAGAAGTGAGACATTGTATCATGGCCCTTTGAAAATGGCTTGTGGGAGAATTCTGAAGGTGCTGTGAAATATGGGTTAGAGAAATCTCAGAGTTCTACAAACAGATCTTGCTGAATCAGCTTAGTGGGAGTTTGCAAGATCAGAATACCTAGAGAAAATCAGACAGCAGAGGTCTGGGTTGTAAGGTTTCAAAGAAAATCATGGATGCCATTGTCAACTGACTACAGACTTGATTACATTTTCACAAACAGTCTATTGTCATTCTTCTCATGGCCTGGGAACTTAAGTGAGAGTGAGTACAAAAGAAATAAACTGGTCAGTTTGTGGAGATGATTGCAAGACAAGACAACAATGGAATTGTGATGCTACTACTATGTAATCCTATTAGATATAATTGGAAAGAGAAGATAATATGAAAAAAAATGTCAGTTTAGTGAAGAGAGAATTGTTACTGAGTGTTAGTACACTAGAGAGGTGCAGAGAAAGCAGGTGCTGCTATTAGAAAGATTAATACAGTGAAGAAGCTTCACAGTTTTCACTAGGATGATATAAAAGGTACATTAAGGGCAACTCCACGCTTAGAAGAGTCTAGACTCTAAAAACATAAATTCACTTTAAATGTAAGTAATTTAGCTACAGATTCACCATCAACTCCTTATATTGTATCTAAAGGAAGAGGCAGAGACATCAAATGCCAATCATTCTCTCCTTTTACTTCAGTCTCAGATGGTATCTTCCACTTTTAGCTAAAAGTGTCTGGAAACACAGACACAGTCAGAGATGAAGGAGTCTATGCTACAAGTGTCTGTCAAGAGAATTGCTCTGTCAGGTTTTTGGTCAAAAATTACAAAGGTCAGAACAGCTCTTGTAAAGGGTGGACTGACTGTACATGGGGCAGGCTGGATAACTTCTCAAAATGGTCCACATTCACACTGGTTTATCAGGCATAGAAAAGTTAAGGGGCTGAAGGCTTACACTAAGGTCTCAAAACAGCTAATGCTAGGCAATATGAAATAAAGTTGAAGTATCAGCAAGGTGGCTCTGAGACATAGTTATATGAAGCTGTGAAATGGAAATGTAACTTTGAGGGTGTTGATAACACCATCAACATGAGGTATCTAGGATAACTGCAAGCATAGAATGAAACTAGCCCAAGAGAGAGGGGTGAGATGTGGTCATAATAGCAGACCTAAAGTACTGGGTTTTCCCAGGTGCATCAGAGTCCAGGTTTTGGCAGCAAGAGCCCAGAGTACTGGAGTGGAGGAATTTGTGGTTTGCTTGTCTGTCTTCCAGCCTTATTTTAGTCTACCTTTTCTTTGCAATGCCCTAATTCTTCCTGTGTATAGTGAGAATGTCTATTCTGTATGTTGGTATTGATAGTTAACAGCTTACGTCTTGGTTTTCAGGGACTCACAGTTAAGAAATCTGTGTGGCAGTGGGCTGTGAGAAGCAGCTGTGTACCTGGTCGAGCAAAAGTCTTGAATCCTGGACCCTTATCGGATGGTAGGTATTCGGCTCTCTCCCAGGCCCTGGTTCTTTACTTTTAGCTTTAGCCCTCCAGAGCCCTTCCCACAGAGAGGTCTATGGCCATCAGTCATGAGGAACAGTGCCTCAGGCTCTCCCACATGTAGATGAGTTATCTCCAAGCTCTCAGACCAAGCCAGTGGGTGTTATCTGCTGCCAGTGAATCTTTATATGAGGGCTCTATTCAGGAGAAATAAAGGTGTGTGCGAATCATCCTGGTGTCCATGAGTTTCTGCCACAAGAGCTGGAGAAGAGATCTGCTCTCCTGGAACCTGCCTGCAACAGCAAGCTGCCTTCTTGTCAGCTAGCCAACTCCTTATCAGCCCAGCCTGGGCCAGCTCAGAGCAGAGAGACAGGTGCAGCACCTGGGAGTGACCAGGAAGTTACAGTGGAGTCATGAGCAGAGGCAGCAGTGGAGGCAGGTGATCTCCCATCCTTGGTTGCAATATACTGCCTTGGCCCGGACTTTCCCTCCCCAGCACCAGAGTGGGCTGAAGATGGGACACCCTCTGAAACAAAGGACCTACAGCTGGTGACCAACATCTGGCCCTAACAGCAATACAGCTGCATGACCTGATGCTTCAGGAAGGTGGGCCCCATCTCTGGAAATGAACAACCTGTCCTTTTTCCTCCTGTGCACTTTCAGTCAGAGCCGTCTCATGGATTTAGATAAGCTAAAAGAACAACTGAAGCCTTCTGGACAGAGCTACTCTCTTGTGCTAACTGAAGGTCTCTCTGGCCTCTGTGTAAATCCAACAACTGTAACAAATGTTGCCAAAGACTCTCCATCTAGACTCTCTTTAAAACAAAAAGAAAAACTTGGTAATGCAGCAGCCACTTACAAACCACAGGGCAGCTGCTCGTACTTAAATCTTTGGGATGGCTTAGTGTTTTGGACCTATTTGAAATCCCACAAGCCAGTTGGCTAAGGGAACATTCCCATTGGACAAAGCTTCTCTCCTCTTTTCTGTCATGGGTAGCTCAACATCACATAAAAAAATAACCCTAGGCCAGGCAAATAGGGGCCATACTAAAATCCCATGGAATAAAAATAGCCAAGAAACAAGCCTCCTTGTTTTGGGAGGAAGTCCTTCAGATATCAATATGCATGGCTGAGGACAATATTTACAGTCCAGACTCATAGAGCAGAGTAGCTTCCCTCCTCAAAAACAGAAATAAAGGAAAAAAAAAACCTTCATGGCTTTTTGCCAATCTTACCTGCTATTCAGCTATGTATAGGGCCATCTAAAATAGGACAGACTGAGAACAACACAGCTTCTGGCCTCTATCAGTCAAATGAACCCAAAGATTAAGGTCCCAAAAATCACCCTATTTCAGACCTCACAGCCCTCACTCAACTAATAAGAGAAATAAAATCCATCTACCCATGCCTCCCACCTTATGCCTTGGAGGAAATGCCAAACAAAAAGTTTGCTCCTAATGCTTCTCCCTCCCCCATCCAAAGGCAAGGAACTATTAAAATACCAAAGGAGCTCTTGCCAGCCTCTCCCCTTACACCACCAAAGAGAGATAGATCCCTTCCCCCTTCTCCAAGCTGGTAAAGTGAAAGACCTTCATAATTCCTAGATAAAATCCTGCCAATTTCCATAGACCCTTACACTCAACCATCAACAACTCATCAGCTCTACAATTTCAGGGAGCTCTTGTGAAAAAACTAACCCTGCCTCCCATGCTACTCAGGAGTTTGATACAGAACTTGCAACCCAAACTGCTTGAGCATTCCCAGTTAATATCAACCCCACTTGAGCTAAATCACTTAATTGGTACTCACTCTAAGCCTCAGTCCTAAAAGAATTCAGGCAAGCAGTAAAGGAAGATGGCATTCACTTACTGTGGACAAAAATCTCTACTACAGATCCATATTGCCAACTTAAAAAAACCCCAAGACTGGAGAGATATTTGCTGTTCTGCTCTTCCTGTCTCAGTGTTTCTAGAGTGGGAAGCCTACTTTTGAGATGTATGTCTTCAACAAGTCAAACAAAACCAGGAGAGAAGCAAGGTTACCATTTGGGTTTTTAATGAACTCTTTGGCCAGGAAGATTTCTCTACTGGAGCACAGCAGGCATCTCATCCAGCAGGACACTATGAGCATGTTCACCTCTGTGCAATATAAGTTTAGGATAGGCTCACCCCACCCTCAGGGGTCACCAGACCCCACATATTCCCTGCTCTCTTTCCATCAGAAGCCCAGAGAATCCCTATCTGATTTTATTCTCAGAACTAAAATGAGCTTAGAAAGAAAAATCTCCAATCCCACAGCCAGGGACCTTCTTCTTAAACTCATTGTTTGGGAAGGCATGACTTCTGAGTCTAGACTAGCTTTCCAAGGTCTCTGGGAAGAGCATCATGATAGGTGGATTGTGGCAACTCAAGAAATAGGAGTTGAATCACACCAGGTTGCATCCATGGCTCAGGCATTTGCAGCAGCAGTGAAAACAGAAGGAATCTGCTTCAAATGTGGAGAGGCAAGACATTGGAAGACTGAATGCCCACAAAACTCCCCTCCTATAACAGATTCTAATCCCTCTAAGCCCATCTGTTCCCCCTACAGAAAAGGTTTCCACTGGATGAAGCACTGTACTGCTCCATAGCATAAGGATCGTAAGCCACTAGAGCCTTTAAACTTAAAATGGGGCAACCCTCAGCCTTGACAGTCAGAGGAACAACTACTTCCATAGAAGCCTAATGGGTGTCCAGCATCTCAGAAGGCTCCCACCCAAAGTTAACTATTAAAATATATGATAAACCATTAAAGTGTCTTATTGATACTCAGGAGCAGACAGAACAATTTTAAGACAGCAAGAGGTCCCACAAGGCTGGCTACAAATCCCTGGGCCTCATCTGCTAGGCATAGCGGGTACCTCTCACACATGCTTCATCAGACAGACCTATAGGTGGCAAGACTCAGATCAAGCTATTGGCCTCAAATGCTTCCTGGTGGCTTAAGTAGCCACCAATCTTTTAGGGAGAGATATCTTACAAGCCTTAGACATAGTTCCTACCACCCAACCAGAAAGAGACCTCATTAAGATAGAGGATATTACTTATGAAGAAAATAGTACCCAAGGAGACTCAAAAAACCTTCCTCCAAATCAACCCCTATTCTAGGGGCCACAATTAGATTTAATACTCCCTGCCTTTGATTGACTCTCTGGTGAAGCCATTGGGTTCCTCAGAGACCTCTATCAAGGGAGAAGCTTAGAGGTCTCAGATAACTGGTAGGTTTACAACTGTCTCTACAACATATCTGCCCCTCCTGCAGTCCCTGAAACATCCCTGTGTTTGCTATAAAAAAACAAAACAAAACAAAAAACAAAAACAAAAACAAAGAAAGAAAAAAAACAGCTAATGGGGATGGAGACTATTGCAAGATTTGAGGGCAATTAACAAAGCCATGCAAATATGAGACTCCCTGCAAAGAGGGCTACCCCACATCTCAGCCATTCCTGCCAATGTTCCCCTAATAGCAATAGACACAAAGGCTGCTTTTTTCTATCCCTCTTCATCCCAGGGACTGTCAATGCTTTACATTCTCAGTGCCTTTATTAACAACTCTGGCCTAGCTTCAAGAGGTGAATGGACCATTCCTCCAAAACGAATGACTGACAGTCCTACCATTTGTCAGGAGGTTGTAGCCACTGCATTAAAACCCTATTTAGACAAAGGACTCAACATCTATCATTACATGAATGATATCCTTGTATGGGGAGATGCTTCTACCCTCCCCTCCCAACTTAAGGACCAGCTAATACCTTCCTTACCTGCCCTAGGATTCAAAATAGTCCCTCACAAAATCCAATTTATTTCTCCTATTGCATGTTTAGTAACAGAGATCTCCCTTAATTCAATATGCCCCCATCAAACCCAACCTTTCTTTCCCTCAGAAATTAACTCTGGCCTCCCTCCAGACCTTTTTGGACAACCTAAATTGGCTTTGATCCTGGTTCCACCTTCCCACAAGCACCCTACAACCCCTCTTAACCACCTGAAAGGAGATAAAAAGTCCCTCCTCCCCAAGAACTCTGTCCCCAAAAACAGTCCAAGCCCTAAATTCTGTCAATTCAGCCCTAAAAGATATGGCTCTTGCTAGGTATCAACCAACCATACCTGTACATTTCCTTATCTTTAACTTCTCCCCTATGCTTATAGGAGCCCTTTGCCAGGCTTAGGGGGTACTAAAGTGGCTCTACACCCCAATGGGTGGTGCACACCGAATTTTAAATGAAGTAGATGCACTTGCGAACATGATTAAAAATGGCAGGGATAGAGCCCTACAAACCCTAAGAGAAGAACCTGACATTCTTGTCACCACCTTCTCCCTCTCAGACGTTGAGTGGCTGATCAAAAATCATGCCCACAGTGCTATCAGCTTAATAAGATTCCCAGGACAAATTGATAACCACTATCCTGATGAAAAGTGAGTCTCTACCCTCCCTCTGTTGTGATGGCTATCCCACAAATTATTCCCAAGGGAATCCATAACAGGAGCCCCCTCAACTTACCAATGGTGGGAATAGGGGAGCTACAGCAGTAATATACTTCTTCTCAGAGGATGAACCCCCTATCCTCTGATTCAAAGAGCATTCCCCAGCACTCCCCCTAATATAAAGAACTATATGCCATTTACCTTGCTCTAATAGAAGTCAAGAGCCCCCTTAATCTCTTTTCAGACAGTGTATATGCTGTCAATTTGATGCCCTGGTTGTCAAGATCATTTATCAAACTAGATGACAACCCACTCTCACATCTGCTCATATAGGTGTCCACCCTCCTACAGGTCAGAAGCTCCCTCATCTATATCCAGCACATCTGATCTCATAGTCCCCGGCCAGGTCCTATATCTGAGGGAAATGCACTAGCTGACCAAACCACCACAACAGGAGCATTCATAGCCTCCACTGAGCAAGCAGACCAATTTCATTCACAAACACACACACACACACACACACACACACACACACACACAAAGATAAAGAGGTTTCATGGTCACTTCCCTCACATCCCCCTTGATCACATCCAAAGGATAATAAAAACATGTGCCCATTGTGCATCCCTCATTACCACCCCGGATTTACAAACCATGGACACCAATCACCAAGGCCTCAAACCAAATGCCGTATGGCAAATTGATGTCAACCATGTTCCTGAATTTATTAGACAAATAAATATTTACTTTCTCACATTTTATATAGGCTACAGCCCAGATAGGTAAAAACTCAAAAAGGTTAATTTACCATATGCTCTCTACCTTTGCCATCATGGGCATTTCTCAACAGATAAAAACAGATAATGGTCCTGACTTTACCAGCTCTCAATTAAAAACCATTGCCCATCATACTGGAATTCCCCACAACCCTCAGGGCCAAGGAATAATAGAAAGAACACATCAGATCCTGAAAGTCCAACTCCTGAAAAAGCCAACCAATACTTATCCCCTTATTTGTACAATTAATAGTGGCCCTGACTACCCTAAACATATTTAACATCTTCAAAAACTCCAATCACCCTCCTGTTTCCCTTCATTGGCACACACCAAAATTACCTCTCCCTTTCCTAGTATGATGACAAGATACTTTGGATAGATTTGGAAAGGACAAGACCCCGTCCTTGAAATGAGGAGGGTTTCCACTTGTGTTTTCTCACAGGACCATCCCTAAGCCTATCTGGGTCCCTGCCAGAAATGTTTGACACCACCCCACCAACCAAGAAGATGGCCAGCCTCTCTCTGACAGATCAAGAACCAAGGAGGGGGAAGAGAAGACAGAGAGACACCATTCCCAGAGAACAGCAGGATCTACTAGAAGGACATCCATGACCTGGTAACAGCTCCCCAGGCCATGTGCCCTCCACAAGTGCCCCCTTTCCTCTATTCTCTTGGCTGATTTTCATCTTTCATGCTAACTAAGCTACCACCCAGCCTCTCCTTAGCCTTCCCAACACTTAGCAGTGGAGATTCTATGCTAGGGAAACCTACAAGTGACACCACAAAGTTATAGGAACCCAAGACTGCTCACTTGAAGGATGTCAAACCAGGATTGAGATTTCCCTATACCCAGAACCCATCTCCACTATCTCTAGCCCTTTTCTCTGCTTTCCATACTGAAACACAGGTGAATGTCTCCAGGAGGTCTCCACATATGGAGGTTGCAGATATTGGATCTGCAGGATGGAATCCACCAGTTGAGGTGGCACCATGCTCACCAACCTTAAAACTCATTTTCAGCTTTCCATCAGATATCCATGGAATGAACTTTGGCAAACCAGAGTCACGGGTAAACTTTACACCAATGGCTGTGCCAGATACCCCATAGCTGACCTACACATCTCCCATGAACTTGTCCCTGCCCCCAAATCAGCCTTTACCCATGCGAATATTTCCTAACAGGAAAACCAGTCTCATGAGCTACTCTCTCCTGGCCACAGAACATCCAATATGCAGTGGATCTCCTTAATGATCCACCCCAGTTCTTCCCAATGATTTTCTGTGCCTCTCTCTCCCAACCATTATTATTATTGTTATTATTATTATTATTATTATTGGTTTTTTGAGACAGGGTTTCTCTGTGTAGTCCTGGCTATCCTGGATCTCACTCTGTAGACCAGGCTGGACTTGAACTCAGAAATCCACCTTATCTGCCTCCCAAGTGCTGGGATTAAAGGTGTGTGTCACCACTGCTGGGCTCTCTCAACAATTATTAACAGCCATTCCCATTAACTTTTCCCTTTATAACCTCCATGGACCCTTGCCCATGAGGAAAGCACAGGGTATTCCTCTCTTTGATCTACTCCCACCCCTTTGCCTTGCAGAGCCCTCCTCAAAACCCGATCTCACATGTGCCTGTGACATTACCATTACCAAATCAGTATGTGTTAACACTTCTGCCCTCCTCTGGTGCAAAGGTATTACGGATGCCTGAATCAACCCTCATTTTCAAAATTCCTGTGCCCCTGTGTTTGTTGTCCCACAGGTTTATCTCTAAGAATCTGAACAACTAGCCTTGCTGATAGGAGGAAGCCAAAAGAAGAGAGAGATCTTCATCCCTCTGCTAATTGGACTAGGCCTTGCTGTTTTAT
Organism: Grammomys surdaster; assembly: GCF_004785775.1. NCBI lineage: Eukaryota > Metazoa > Chordata > Mammalia > Rodentia > Muridae > Grammomys > Grammomys surdaster. The sequence continues at coordinate 6,195,536 of NW_021605171.1, read as the reverse complement.
TGGTGCTACTCGAAATACTGGAGCAGCCCTTGTCCGTACACAACACCTGGCCAGTGACTTCCTAGACAAGCTTGACCAGGTAATGGGCTCTACTACAGACAGCCTTGAATCTCTTCAATGCCAGATAACCTCTTTTGCAGGAGTTTCTCTCCAAAACCGGATGTTCCTGGACTTGTTGACTGCTGAACATGGAGGGACTTATGTTTGGCTGGAAGAGGAATGTTGTTTCTATGTCAATGAATATGGCCTGGTAGAACAAGATGTACAAATGCTCAAAGAGGTCCGGGGGAACCTACAGGCTTGCTATACTCCCAATACCCCTACCCCTTGGTACTCTAACCCCTTGATAGCCTGGATTCTTCCCCTGCTTGGCCGCATAGTAGCCATTGGAGCCTTGCTTCTCTTGGCACCCTACCTCTTTCAGCTTCTAAACCAACAGATAAGTAGCAATGCAAAGGTTACTACCAATCAGGTATTGGTTCAGTTTCAATCTGTTGGTAACATAGGAAACATTTATTCTGATGACACCTTTCCTTTATAAAAGAAAAGGGTGGAGTTGCGGCGTGATGAGTTTTGAGAAGCAGCTAGGAGCCTGGTTGAGCATAGGCCTCAAACCCTTGACCCTGATTTCATGGTAGGTGTTAGACTCTACTCCCAGGCCCTGGTTCTTTTCTTTTAACTTCATCCCTCAACAGCCCCTCCCACAGAGAGGTCTATTGCCATCAGTCATGAGGAACAGTGCCTCAGGCTCTCCCACATGTAGATGAGTTATCTCCAAACTCTCAGACCAAGCCAATGGGTGTTATCTGCTGTCAGACAGTAACTCACCCTGAAAATGTATATGAGGGCTCTATTCAGGAGAAGTAAAGGTGTGTGAGAATCATCCTGATGTCTGAGAGTTTCTGTCACAAGAGCTGTAACACTTGGGAAAAGATCTGCTCTCCTGGAACCTGCCTGCAACAGCAAGCTGCCTTCTTGCCAGCTATCTGGCTTATCAGCCCAGCCTGGGCCAGCTCAGAGCAGAGAGACAGGTGCAGCACCTGGGAGTGATCAGGCAGTGACAGTGGAGACATGAGCAGAGGCAGCAATGGAGGCAGGTGATCTCTCCTCCCTGCTTGCACTCTGCTGCCTTGGCCTGGACCCTGGCACTTCTCGAGGCTGAAGATTGTCGTGGGATGCCCTCCAGAATAGGGGAATCACAGAAATGGTCTTGAATATCAGAAGAAACTTTGGCATCCAACTTTTTAATAGTTAGAAGTTTTAAATATTGTGACACTTTCACATATGAACTAAAAGTAATTTAAGCTTATAAGATGTTTGTGAGCCTTTGATGACCAAGAATGGAACTTTATCTCTTAAAGTGATGTATCTGTGTCTTAAATGGACAAGGTGTAGCAGTGTGATGGTTAACTTGGATAGGATTTAGAATCACTTAGGAAACACATCACTGGCTGTGTCTGTGTTTCCAGAGACTTTTAGCTAAAAGTAGAAGGCACCATCTGAGGCTGAAGTAAAAGGAGAGGATGAGTGACATTTGGTCTCTCTGCCTCCTGATTTAGATACAATATAAGGAGCTGCTGGTCACTCTATCATTTTTTACCTCTTTGGTAAGAGTATACACTCCCCCCCCCACCAAAAAAATATCAGGAACCACAAGGAACTCTTCTTTCTCAAACTACTTATTTTTTCCAAAATAATGAGCTTTACGTTCATTTTAAGGATGATTCCACCTCAAGGCAATAATAGAGACAAGAACAAACAACAAAAGAAAACATCTGGCATCCTCCTGATACCTGCTTGTGTTCCTGTGGGCACATGAGCACCCACACATGCAGCACCCACAACTCACACAAACAGACAAATAAAACTGAAAATGAAAGCTCATTGTGAACACTCACATACAGTAACTTTGAAAAGAGAAAAATGGGGTTTGACTCAGAACAAAATTAAAAGTTGTCACTCTTGGAAAAGTGTTGCACTTTGAGGCGATATCTTTCAAATGTCAATTAAGTGTTGCAGTTAATATTTAAAATGGTGGGACCCAATCTGGCTTGTTCTTAAGCAGCATCCATGTTCCTGAGTAGACAAAGCCTGAGGCCAGGAGCAGTGGCTTGCTTCACCACAGCTCAGGCTGGCCAGAAGCACCAGCCCTGGCACCCACTAGACACCATCATGGTGGCTAGATCAGCCAATCCACCATGCTATCCACAACGCTTGGCTGAGCCCAGACCATTCTGACATCCATGTGGTTCCTGGTAAAAATGAAACTCTTAATATTCAAATATTGTCCAATGTTTATATATTTGGAAATGCTAAATTAATAAGATGCTCACACAATTAGAGTCGTTACCCAATACCTAACCTTAGATAAAATTTGTTACCCAGAACTCTTCTTTATGCACCCATAGTTCTCTATTGCTGCTCTATCTCTTCTCTCTCCTCCTAGGTCCTCCTCTACCTTCTCTTCCTTTCCTTCTATCTCTTCACTCCTCCCACATTAGCTCCACTGCAAACAATGTAGCATCAGCAGGAAAACATCCTGCTACAGTTAAGAAACAGGCTATACTGAGCCTTTACAGCCCAGTTTCAGCCAGTTATTTGATGCAGTATAAGGTGTAACAGAGGCTTTCACACAGAAACATACCCACTGTGAGGTCTCTTATGGGAAAGGCTGGGTAGTCTTCCCTGTAGTCAGCTTCTTGGGTCCAGCAAGAGGCCTCAGGAGTGTTCCAGTGGCTTATCAACTAAGGCCATGAAGTAACAGCATATTTTCCTGTTGTTTATGCTGAATCTTTACCTGTATACATTGGCATTTGAAAAATTAATTTTTTTCAGAAATGAATTTTTAGATTATGTTGAAAAGCAAAGCAAGTCAATAAAAGTTTTCCTCAGTAAATTGATAGGTGTTGGTAAGTCTGCCAATCCCCCCTTGATTCTCTTTACCTTTCTATATGTGTTTTAATGGGGAAAGATTTATGCACCCACACTGTTAACCTTGTTGATAATAGCAAAACAACACAGAGTTTTCAGAGGAGAAAGTCTATTTTGCCACCAAAGTTAGGAAGTATAATTTTTAGCACATAAGGACCCTTGGACATCATCTACATCACCAAGAGGTTGAGGTGCTTAGAACACAGAAAATTCTTAAAGCACACCCATTATTCAGTCCCTTGTTGAATGAGTTGCCCCCTAACAGAACACTCCAATTACATGAAATATTAATGTTACCTAAGTCTGACAGTCAGGCTTGAGAAATAAGGGCAGGGTCATTACTAATGAGTACTATCTCCTGTATGCAGGAGTTACTGACACAACAAAACTGAGCAATCAGAGTGCTAGTGACAGTTTGGATAGAGGATCCTAAAACTCAGAAGAGAAACACCACTGACATGCTGATGCTTGTCAGTTGAAATGTAGTCTGAATCTGCTGATTCAAAGATAGTGCCAGGAGGAAACTGAGAGTACTACTATCCTGAAAATAAAACACACTATAGCATCCTGTTTTAAGTAGAAGTGATCGTTAGTCTCAGAGAGGTATAGGAAGCTTCTTTAAATGGAGTTATTACTGAAACATGAAGATGAAGCTTTCTTTCCCTTAGGAAAAAGTTAATGAGGACCTGAGGGGAGATGCTCAGATGGAATACCTACATGGAAGATGGATTTCAATAAACAAACATACAGAACTGAAAATAAGCTGCTTTCAGTGGTCAGATGAAAGGCATAGAAAGTAATCATATGGGGAAAGATGTTTTAACAGGCTCGTCGTAATCCAGAGAGGCCATTAGACTGGTGTACAAGCACACAGTTTCCCATAGCATACATCTGAACAGTGATGATGGGACCAAGTGTCTTTTAAGTATTTCAATAACAAAGAAACAGTGGCCAGAATTCTCTTTTGAGTCCTGCTGATTCTCCTCAATTCAGTGTTGGTTTGAAAAGTGCTGGATTTGTTTGCAGGCTAACTTCTTTTTCATTGGCATAAAACTGTTAGTCAAAACAAACTCTATTCTGCAACTCTACTAAAGAAAATATAAAGCAAAGGGATTTCTGGCTGAACAACAAGAGTGGTGTTCCATTTCATGCATCCCATGAGCTGCTGAGAGTCAGGAACAAGTCTGATCTCCAAAAAACGTCGGCTAGAATGGGTTACACACCTGATTCACAGCTCAGGAGCAGCCTGTCCTCAAGTAGGAGGCCTGAACTGCAAGCATGTCTACCTCATAGTCAGCTGGATCAACACTTTTCTATGTGAACAACTACATTAGCTAATTGGCTTTAGCCAGAGGACAACTTTTCACTGCAGGAAAAAGCATATGTGTACCTTCAGGGTACCATCAGGGCTGCTAGTCATTCTAAGTGCTGCTCTAGCACACAAGCTCTGTTGTATGACATGACCTGTCCTGATCTGAGTTCACAGTTATGACTGCCAGGCAGTTCAGAAACTGAATGCTTAGTCATAAACTTGAGACATTATCTATTTTTCAAAACATTTTGTATATATTTCAGAGATGAAAACATTCAATTTCAACTTCATAGAGAAAATTCCTTAAGTTGAAGTAACAGGAAGTGAACCACCTTCCTTTGGTGCTAAACAGGAACGAACACTCAAAACTTGTGTTTTCTCCTTTCCTTTGCCCACTCTCTGTACCTTCCTTATTAGTTATACATTTTGAAAACTACATCTTATTATTATTAACATTTCTGTATTAAAATCCAGTAACATTTAAAATACACATGACATTTACATATTTAGTATCCTCTTGTTGAGAAATATATACTGATCAAACACTAATGTGATACAGGTATTCTTTAATCAGTGTTTACTACTCTACACATTTATAACTAGTATCTATAATGGAACATATAATAGGCAAAATGCCACATTCTTAAAAATAAACTAAGAGTCTTCTTGCTTAAGTTACAGAAGTATATTAGTAACATAAACAGCTACTAAGCAGTTAGGTTTGTTTGGTTTTGTTCTTTGTTTGGTTTTTCATAAGAGCTAAATCCAGCTTAGCCTGAATCTAGCTTTAAAGCTGAGGTTATTCTTGAGTATTTTATTCTTCTGTCTCAGCCTCCCATGTGGTAAGATTATAGACATTCACTGCAATACACTATGAGACTTTCCAAGTTTAAAACAGTTTATAATTATTCTTTGTAGTTCTAGGGCTTGCACCCATGACTTGCTGGTGACTATGAGCTAAATGTTCATCTCTAACTGAAATAAAAACAAAAGCTATTTCAAAAGGCATTGATGTCACTACAGGTAATTTAAACAGATTTATTATATGAAACTCAGACCATTTTAGGGAGGCCTGGCAACAGTCCATAGTACCAGGATAAAAATATAGACTGTTGCATGGCCTTGATGTTTCTGCATTGGAGACTGTTATCTGTGATTGTTAGAGTAATGAGTCTGGATCCCCAGAAAATACTAACACTACCCAGAAATTTTGCCCCACTAAAAATATAAGTAATAAAAGAATTCAAATTGGTAGGTTTTTATCTTAGGAGACACGAAATAACTAGGATGCTTTTCTTTCCCTGTTACAAATACAATAAGTCACATATGAAACTTGCTCATCAAGTGCAAATGATATAAGCTATTTTAAATTGTAGAGTTATCATGTGGTGCCAGTAAAAATGAAATTAAACTGTGTTTCTTTATAAGACAGTGGTGTACATCTCTTCACTCAGGATGGAAGTAGGTTTGCCCCATGGTCCTGAACTCAGCTGGGTTTTGCAGCTATGGTTTTCCTCAGGCATTATTAGAAGTTATATTCCTTGGACATACACATAGCTTGGAAATTACCAAGCAAACTATGCCACTTTGTTTAATTTTCCAACTCTTCAGATCTGTTCACCCACAAGAGTTTGCAGAAAACTTTGATGCAGCTACTGATCCTGTAACAAAAGAGAAGTTCAGATGCATCCATGTAGGCCAAAGTAAAGAAGGAAAGCACATACACAAAAGTGTAGAGATGATCCAGCTGTTCAGAAAGATGCACACTTTGGTGTTTTTAAAATTACCAGATGTGCAGTTCTGAGAAGTTTGATATTACATTGTTCAATGAGTATAATAGATAGCAAGGTTTAAAGGTTAATAACTAAAATTTATGTAACAGTGTAGTGTTCTCATTTCTTCTGCATGGATTCCCTTTATAAGCTAGATTGTGAGCATTTTATAAGGCCTGTTGCTTAGGTTTATGCTGACAAAAGTGTTCTGATGACAAACAGTATATTCAAAGGTCACTCAGCTTAAAAGATACATTTAAGTACATTGAAAGATAAACCTTAATCATGGTTTATTAGACATGTTAGTAGTATTTCCTAAGATACATTTTTGTAAGGAGAGAGTGGTTTTATGCATGAGTCATTTGTAGTTGTTTGGATAGTTGGGTCAAAATTCTTAAATATCAATTCACAAATCTGTAGGGGTGTTGGCTGCTTTCCAGTCTGTCTTAATTTTCTGTCTTCCTAAACTTCCTTCATGAGATGTGGTATGCCTAAAGCCTTTATTCACCAAGTGCAGTAGTCACATAGACTTTGAACAAAGTATTCATTAGACATTATTTAGCATAAAAATCGAGAGAAAACTTAATTGGACAGAAAAGTGAATTGGGTACTAACAAAACTGTTGGAAAACTAGAAGCCTGAATCTTAAAACACTGGATCAGCTCCATTAGTAACATAGAGCTGACTATTCAAAGAATCATCGGTATCTGACAGCATTCTGGCCTTTGGTGGCCAGAATCTAACAGAACAAGCAGCTCTACTCATTTCTCTGCAAATCCAATGGAATTGGAGAGAACTTAGATTAATTGCCCAACACTAGGAAGAGGGAACTTGTAGAATCCACATTCAATAGAAAGACAAGGCATCAAAGTGAAGGGATGGTGTTGTCATCCAACAGTCAAAAATTCTGACCCAAAATTGCTCCTGTCTAAAAGCACTTCAGGGACAAAAGTGGAGAAGAGACTGAGGGAAAGGAGTGACCAGCTCAAATTGGGATCCAGCTCAAGGGGACACTCCAATGCCAGACTTTATTACTGATGTTATGTTGTGCTTACAGACAGGAACCTAGCAAGGCTGTCCTCAGAGAGACATAAAAAGTGGCTGGAAGAGTCACATGCACATCTTTATAGCCAACCAGTGGACAGAATCCTGGGACCTCTGGGCCTGAACTAGGGAAAGGCTGGAAGAAGCTGAGGGGGAGGGCAGCCTCATAAGAAGACCAGCAATTTCACTTAACCTGAATCTCTGAGATCTCTCAAACACTGAGCCACCTACCAGGCAGCATACATTAGCTGATATTAGGCTCTGAACACACATACAGTAGAGGACTGCCTGGTCTGGCTTCAGTGAGAGAAGATGCACCTAATCCTCCAGAGACTTGAGGGCCCCCAGGAGTGGGGAGATCTGGTGGAGTTGGGGATGGGAGGTGGAGGGGTGGGGAAATACTGTTGGAGATGGGGGAGTGTTGGTGTAATAATTAAAATGTAGCGAACGTCCAGCTTGTTTTTAGCAGCCGACATGTTCTGGACTAGAAGCAGCCAGCGGCCAAGAGCTCCTGCTGCTGCTCAGCTCAGACTGCAGCTCTGGGCAGGCAGAAGCACCAACTCTGGGATCCTTGAGACACCAGTGTGGTGGCTGGCTCTGCCAATCCACCATGCTGTCCATAATGCTTGGCTGAACCCAGACCATCCTTCTATGACTGAAGTTCCTGGTAGTAATGAGACTCTTAATGCTTAAAGATTATCCAATAATTACATGTTTGGAAATGCTCAATTAACGAGATGCCTACGCAATTAGAATTGTTACCTAATACCTAACCTTATATATAATTTGTTACCCAGGACTGTTTTTGATCCATCCATAGTTCCCCATGGCTGCTACCTCTCTCTCTCTCTCTTTCTCTCTCTCTCTCTCTCTCTCTCTCTCTCTCTCTCTCTCTCTCTCTGCCACTGCTAGCCTCCCCCCTCTTTCTCTCCTTCCCTCTCTTCACTCCTCCCAAATTAGTTCCTCTCCAATTACCGAGATTATTGCAAATAATGTAACAGTATCAGGAAATTATCCTGCTACAGGGGAGGAGGAATGTGATGAGGAATTATTAGAGGGAGAAATGGGAGGGGGAAAATGACAGGACTGTCAAAAGAAATTAAAAATAATAATTAAAAAAAGAAAAGAAGAAAAGAAAGTACAGAAAAAGAAAAATGCAGACTCCATAGAAAGGAGAGATTTAGAATGATTAAAAGCAAAAATATTTTCCATATAAAGAACTGGAAACACTGAAAAGGAAGGCATTATGACCCATCTATGTTTGTTTTGTTTTTTACTGTCAACATGAAAACAATTATATATTCAGTAGTGATTATAATTTGTACATCCCCTTTAAGAGTGATGAGAATAAAAGAGACTATGAAAAAGAGAAGACTAAAAAAATTAATGCTAGATTGAAGTCCACAGAAGATTATTTTTTGCATCAAAATAAAGGATCTTCTAAAACTCCAATGTGGAAACTAAAATATGAGCAAAAAATTTTAATTCCTATTGAAAAATCAAAAAAATTGAGAAATTAGAATAGCAACACACAGAAATGCAATACACTGAATTAGAAATACAGATTCTGTTTAATATAGTCACATGAAAGCAATTTTGAAAGTACAAAAGGTTAAATGTTAAATGTTATAGAGTGAAATTTAAAATATGAATACATTTTGATATACTAAATAATTTGTACACATTCAGAATTACAATGAGCTTTTGTTTAGAGTCTGAAAAGGCCGATTCTGAGATGGCACATTGAGTAGAAATGATAGATACCTTGGAATACCTTTGTAGTTGGAGGCTGATGATGCTTCAGCATATGTAACCAATAAAACAGAACAGATTTTTAGACATTATGGTATAAAACATGTTCCTGACCTATCTCATAATCATATGAGACAAGCAATTATAGAAAGATCTAAGAGAATTTTAAAAGAAATAAACAAAAGGGGCTATACATAGCCTAGGAGATAGATGAAATAATGCTTTATTAACTAAAAGGTTTTAAATGTCAATGAGACAAAAAAACATTGATGTAGTCAAATACTGTATTTTAGAACGAACTGATGAAGTAGATCAGCCTATATAGGCTATAACTTCAGAATTGAAGGAAGACAATAGTCTATGCTGGAGAAGATGTTTTGCATTTATTCTCCTGGAAAAGAAATATATGGGCACCTTTAAAATGAACAAAAATCAGATTTGACCAGGAGAGAGCTACTGAAAATCCTGACAGTAAGAAAATCCAAAGACCAACAGAATAGTCAACACATATTAATGATCCTTCTACAAAGGAACAGCTTTTTGATTTGCTGAGACAAGAAAATTTCTCCATCTAGTAGTTCAGCTAACCATAGTCAATAAATCTTGTTGACTAAAGGATCCTCAAGACGTATCATTCCATCCTCTCAAATGGCATAAATACTAATTTATATTAGAGTATTTTATGCAGTTCAAATCAACTTATAAAAGATAGACATGTGCCATAATGGTCAAAGAGAGAGAGAGAGAGCAGAGAATCATTAGCTAATTTTGCACACCATATATTCCGTACATATGCTTATAAAGAAAAGTATATTACCTATGAAAGTTTACATGTTTACATACACCAGTGAAGAAATAGAGGCCCTAACAAGATTCACCTTTGGAGATCCTAAAAAGATGCTTAGATGCTGAGATATATTTATTCTAACTCACCAAACCTCAGACTAGCATATTAACTGTTTCATCAAAATTTCCATCCTGTAAAGCTACAAAGATACTGAACCCTATGGGTCCAGCCTCTCAGACTATTTCAGTGAGGGCTTCTTTCAATCTCTAAACCTTTTTACCACTTAGAGATTGTACAAAAAAAAATGTTATGATTGGTAAAGATCTTTTCTTAATCTGTTTATTGACATTTTGTCCTATAGACAGTGTCCTTTGCCTTAAAAGAAGATTTGAAATTTTATGAGGTCCCATTCACCAATTCTTTTTTTTTTTTTTTTGAGGCAGGGTTTCGCTGTGTAGCCCTGGCTGTCCTGGAACTCACTCTGTAGACCAGGCTGGCCTCGAACTCAGAAAGCCACCTGCCACTGCCTCCCATGTGCTGGGATTAAAGGCGTGCACCACCACTGCCCGGCCGCATTCATCAATTCTTGATCTTAGAGCATAAGCCACTGGTGTTCTGGTCAGGAAATTTTTCCCTATGTCTTAGGTATTTGAGGTTCTTCCTCACTTTCTCTTCTATTAGTCTCAGTGTATCTGGTTTTATGTGAAGGTCTTTTATCCACTTGGATTTCAGCTTTATGCCAGGAGACAAGAATGAATTGATTCGAATTCTTCTACTTGCTGACCTCCAGTTGAACCACCATCATTTTTTGAAAATGCTCTCTTTTTCCACTGGATGGTTTTAGCTCCTTTGTCAAAGATCAAGTGACCATAGGTGTGTGGGTTCATTTCTGGATCTTCAATTCTATTCCAGTGATCTTCCTGCCTGTCTCTGTACCAATACCATGCAGTATTTATCACTATTGCTCTGTAGTACAACTTGAGGTGAGGGATGGTGATTCCTCCAGAAGTTCTTTTATTGTCAAGAACAGTTTTTGCTATCTTGGTTTTTTTTTTTTGTTACTTTAAATGAATTTGAGAATTTTTCTTTCTAACTCTGTGAAGAATTGAGTTGGGATTTTAATGAGGATTACATTGAATCTGTAGAATCCTTTTGGAAAGATGGCCTTTTTTACTATATTAATCCTGCCAATCCATGAGCATGGGAGATATTTCCATTTTCTGAAATCATCGATTTCTTTCTTCAGAGACTTGAAGTTCTTGTCATATAGATCTTTCACTTGCTTGGTTAGATTCACACTAATGTATTTTATATTATTTGTGACTTTGTGAAGGGTGTCATTTCTCTAATTTCTTTCTCAGCCTGTCTCTCCTTTGAGTATAGGAAGGCTTCTCATGTGTTTGAGTTGATTTTATATCCATTAACTTTGCTGTAGGTGTTTATCAGATTTAGGAGTTCTCTGGTGGAGGTTTTTGAGTCACTAAAGCATACGATCATATTATCTGCAAATAGTGATATTTTGATGTGAGGGCTAATATTCAATATACACATAGAACTCAAGAAATTAAACTCCAGACAATCAAATAACCATATTTAAAATGGGGTACAGAGCAAAGAATTTTTAACTGAGGAAACTTGAATGGCCAAGAAGCACCTAAATAAATGTTCAACATCCTTAATCATCAGGGAAATGCAAATCAAAACAACCCTGAGATTCCATCTCACACCAGTCAGAATGGCAAAGATAAAACAATTCAGGTAATAACAGATGCTGGTGAGGATGTAGAGAAAGAAGAAGACTACTCAATTGTTGGTGAGATTACAAGTTGGTACAACCACTCTGGAAATCAGTCTGGTAGTTCCTCAGAAAATTGGACATAGTATTACCTGAGGACTCAGCTATACCACTCCTGTGCATACACCCAGAAAATGTTCCAAGATATAACAAGGACATAAGCTCAACTATGTTCATATTGGCTTTATTCATAATATCCAGAAGTTGGAAAGAACCCAGATGTCTTTGAACAGAGGAATGGATACAGAAAATGTGGTACATTTACACAATGGAGTATTACTCAGCTATTAAAAACAATGAATTCGTGAAATTCTTAGGCAACTGGATGGGACTAGAAAATATTATCCTGAGTGAGGTAACTCAATCACAAAAGAACACAAATGCTATGCACTCAACTAATAAGTGGATATTAGCTCCACAAATCGAAATACCCAAGATACAACTCACAGATCACATGAAGCTCATGAAGAATGAGTGAATGGGTGCTTCGGTCCTTCTTAGAAGGAGTAACAAAATTCTCATGAAAGCAAATATGGAGACAAAGTATAGGACAGAAACTGAAGAAGGGGTCATCCAGAGACTGTTCCACCTGGGTATCCATCCCTTGTGCATTCACCAAAAGTAGAAGCTGATATGGATGCCAAGAAGTACATACTGACAGGAGCCTGATATAGTGGTCTCCTTAGGGATCTGCCAGACCCTGACATATTCAAAGGGGAATGCTCACAGTTAACCGTTGAACTGATCATGGGCTTCCCAATAAAAGAATTAGAGAGAAGACTGAATTTGAGACCACATGGAGAGATACAATACCAACCAACCAGAGTTCCAAGGGTCTAAATTACCAGCTTGAAGCACATAGGGAGGGACCAATGGTTCCAGCTGTATATGTAGGGGAGAATTTTTTTGTTGGGTATAGGTAGGAAAGGAGGCCCTTGGTCCTGTGATGGCTGGTTGCCCCCATGTGAGTGAAATCCAGGGTGGGTATTTGGGAGTGGGTGGGTGGGTGGGTGTGGGCCCACCATATCCTTCTATATGAGAATAGGAGCTGGAGGAAGAGGGACTGGATAGGGAGCTTTTGAGCCTGTAGGGGGAAATAGGGAAAGGGGATAACATTTGAAATGTAAATAAAATATCCAATATGAAAATAATTTTTTTAAAAAAATTGCAGATTTAATATTCTCCCTGAAAATCTGTGGCTTTGTTTGGAATCCTCTCACCTATTAATTTTCCTTATCTTTGCTTACAACGAAAATTTTTGTGTGAAAGAATGAATCCCTTAGAACAAATAGAGACAATCCCCTTTCTTGTGTTTCAGCAACATCAGCTCTTGTCATTGCATCTACTTTGGCCAGAAGAAAACACAAATCTGCCATTGATAAGTAACACTTGGCTCAGATTTTTAAGTCCTGCAAAAGGAAATAAGAAATCAGATTGACATTTTGGAAACAGAAGTAAATAAGCTTAGCATTTTGAAATTCCCAGTCACTCACTCTCATTCATTAATTCTTTTAATATCTTGAATCTTTGTGAAAGAAAAAAACACAGGAGAAAGGAAGTTATTCATTAATGAGAGACATATAAGAATATTTCTGCTTATCACAACTGGTTCTAAACTTAACCTAGAACAATGAACATAAACAGAGGTGCAGGATTTCCCACCACATCACAGGTGTAGGATTGATCTTCCATCACATCAGCCCAGGATAGTTCCTCTGCAGAATGATGGTGAATGACACACACACACATAAGCAGAAAACTAGCAAAACATAGCAACCAAAAGTAGGATTCTTTGGTTGTGAGCCGACATGCATAATTCTCAGAAGCCCAGATAAACACAACTGCCAGGAGGCTACATAGTTTATTCTGTTGTGTCCTGGGTGGCTCTGTGGATTCAGATCACCATGGTAGAGTACTGGGTAATTCAAGATTACTTAGTGAGGGATTAATGTTAACTATTTTTGAGAGCAACAGGCACTGGTATAGAGTGTCCATAGCCAGGTGGTTGAACCAACACATGTGCACATAGTGAAACAGTAACTGTATATTACTGGGAAACAAAATGTAGCTGATCTTTGATTATTTATGAGTTCTTCTTCCACCTGTGTTTATCCTTTCAACTCTCTAATACTACATAGGAAAAAAAATGATAGATGGAAAGAGGACAGAGAGTCCTGAATCTAATATCTAACTTCTTTTACTCTTGTTTCATATTTAAGCAATACATTTAACATATCACAACCAGTCCAACTGAATGCTGAATGACCAGGACTCATGACCAACAGAAATGACCATCACCAAACACTGCCTCTCAAGAACCTAGTATTTATACACTCCCTGAAAAGGTCCCTGAATTCCAAATGCAGCACAACTGCAAAAACTATCTGCAGCTGACAAAATCATGACCCTGCTAGATGAAGAGGGAAATAATGGTCAGTTACTGTGGACAATCTGAAGCAGCTGCACACCTGGTATGAACTGAAAGCAGGTTCTCATAATATTTCTCTGTGTTTTCAAGAAACAAAAATTGGAAAATTTTCATTTAAATGAAGCTGAAAAGAAGATATGAGATATCTGTGAGAGAATTTTTGGAATCTGAGTGGAGAATGTGACAGTGGCTATGATCATGATACACTATATAATTATATGAACATTTAAAACAATATGTAGAACCCCTCCATTAAAAAATACATTCTAGCCTACAAATTTGCAAATACTTCAATTTATTGAGAGGAGATTTTCAAAATTGTTCTCAATTATGTTTGATATTCATTGGCTTTATTAGTCACTGTTGTATTGTCTGAAAGAGATATTAAGTCCAAGGTAGTTATTATAAGAAAAACAGCCTAATTGGGTTTTGCTTACATTTTCAGAGATTTATTCTATTATAATAATGGGAGATAGCACAACAGTAGAGAGGTAGAGAATATGGTAATTGGCAAGGCTTGCAAAGGTGGTTATTGGAAGGTGATTGAAAGAGAACGAGATCTTACACATGGAAGTTTAACAAGTGGAAATCAGAGGTCTTAAGATCATTTATATTCCAAGTAGTAGACATGACTCTTTGGCCAGTATTAAATAGTCTCCAAATCTGGGTGTTTTGGTGTGCAGAGTAAAACGAATGTAGACTCACATGTTGTATTAACCTTGCATAAGTAACTTCATTTTTGTAGTTGAAAGTCAATATATATTTGCATTAAATGTTTCACTATTCTACAATTATTTGGGGATGACTCTTAATCAATATGATAGAAACTTAATCAATTTGACATCTGCAGAGCAAATGAACTATATATCACATATTTGATGAATAGATTTTTCTCTTTTAAAGTCATTGTATTATGGTCACCATGTGAGGTAATATTGGTATTAATTGTAATATACAATTTTACATTATAGAACCAAAAATTACTTTACCTGACTAGGACATATAGAAATTTTTTATAGTAAACTGGAATTAACAGGTAGCACTTAGACCTTGCTTTTATTTAAACCTGAGAATAGTGCTAGTCAACATTAATTTTCTTGGAGTATTTCAAGAAGATGATATTCTTTTTGGGTACAGTGTCACCAAACCAGCTTGTTGTTCTTGAATATGTTTCTGTATGATAACAATTCAGAAACATTTTTATTACACTTCACTGAATTGTAGTCCCATGGGTTAAAATGAAGCAATGCCAGAATCTTACAAATACTTCCACACAGCCTGCCAAACTGCTTTGAAAGTTTTAAAAAGGGAGGGGGAGTCAATTAACAGGTTGATCATACATTGTGTAAACTTAAGTGCTTTGTGAGCCTCTTCAGTTCACCACTTCACCAGCAGCTGAGAACCTCTACTCTTCTGTTCTAGAAGAAAGAGAACATTCTGGAAGATGAAGTTTCTTGTCCTTGCACTATCCTGTTTGGTTTCTGCTGCTGAGGAACCCTTACCAGTACGTGAAGGGGCTCTTAGGGAGTTTTGTAGGAAAAAAGTTGCCTGTGGTGAATTTATCACAGCTTGACCTGACAATCAGTGTAATTCCATGAATATATTGATACCGTTTTGGGTTTTGTACTTGGAATATGTCCCATGTCTTAAAACATTATTTGTTTTAGTTTAGGTTATAATTACCTCATTACATCTTCTTACATTGCGTAATATTATTGTACCTGAGTAAAGGGTTTGAAAATGAACATCTTAATAATGCCATGTTGTATTAACCTTGTATAAGTAACTTCATTTTTGTAGTTGAAAGTCAATATATATTTACATTAAATGTTTCACTATTCTACATTTATGTGGAGATGACTCTTAATCGATATAATAGAAACTGAATTAATTTGACATCTGCAGAGTAAATGTGTTATATATCATATATTTGACAAATAGATTTTTCTCTTTTACAGTCATTGTACTATGGTCAACATGTGAGATAATATCGTTATTAATTATTATCCAGAAATATTTCCAAAACAGTGACTTATTTTTTGAAGTTAAATTTTGAACATCTGTGTGTGTGTGTGTGTGTGTGTATGTATGTATGTTTTTGTTGTTGTATGTCTGTTCCTTCAGGTTTTGAATGGAATGTTGTAGCAAACATGTTGAACACAGAGGAAAGCCACACAATGGGTACAAATCTATCTCTTACACCTTCTGATTCGAGTGATTTCTAGTAGGAAAACTGGTCCTAATGCATTGGCATAAGAGAATGTTGACATCAAAATACTGTGGCTTCCTTTTATTTACACTCAAAGGATTTAGTATGTAGATTTTTTTATTACAATTTTTATGTAATAGAACATTTTATGTTGATGCTACTTCTTAGCAGGAACCTATAATCTATTTTTTGTACTTTTTTCTTAATCATATTTTGTATGATATAAAATTATTATCATGTATATATGTTTTGAAATATGATGCTAGGCTTTTATAAGGTAAAACCAGAAATACATGGACTGGAGAGATGGTTCAGTGGTTAAGAGCACTGACTGCTCTTCCAAATGTACTCAGTTTAATTTCCAGCAACCACAAGGTGGCTCACAACCATCTGTAATGGGATCCAATGCCTTCTTCCAGTGTGTCTGAAGACAGTGACAGTGTGCTCATGTATATAAAATAAATGAATGAATGAATTAATTAATTAATAAAACAGAAATATACATTGGTGCTGTTAGCACATTATTTAATTTTTTTTCTATCACAGTATTACGTAATCTCTATTTCTTTGCTTGAAAATCTATCCATAACTTACATTTCTAAACATTAACCTTAACTTTTCATTAAATTTATTCTATTGTTTTATAAGTGTGGGTGTTTGATCTGCCTGGTGCACTATGTGTCTGTAGTACCCACTAAGGTCATAAGATATCCATCAGAAACGAAGTTAGAGAAGATTATACACAAACATATGAGGGTGGGGACTCAAACTCATATGCTCTGACTGATGAATTTAATTCATATTAAATTTTAGCTTTCAGGGAAATTTAATACCATCTACCTAGCAGGCAACTATGTGAGTACAACGGCAGAAAATAGTCAAGTGAGGATGCTGATGCGTGAGGTTAAGTATTTTAACCAATACAGAGTCATGAGCATGATGTTCTATGTCAGGTAAGAAAAGGTATAGAGGAAACAATTTATTGAAATGAGAATCAAGTCGTTACAATATATCTCTGGAAATGAGAAGACAGAGATGCATTATTAATTTGAAACAAGCTGGAGTTGGGAGTTAATGCATATAAAATATATTAAACTTGAGTTTTCTTGGTGTTTTAATCTTTTTCTTTTTCTTTCTTTTTATTTTTTGAAGCAGATTAATTCCTCCACAGCCTGCATTGATTTCAGAAAGAGTTAGCCAATGTAATCTTTCTTTATTTTAAATTTGTGAAAATACTAATACAGTAAAAAATACAACATGTAATGAAACCTGTGTTTGCTAAAAGTAAAATATTGATAAGTGTTAATAAGGGTAAAGGAAAATCTGAACTCAAATATGACAAAAGCAGTGTTAAAACCTCACTGTGAATAATGATCCTCCTCTTGAAAATCATCCTGATAACTGGATACCTAGCATTGCATCAATGAGGTCACTTGCTTTGCTTTGGTGACTTGGGAAGTCCTGTCAATTAAGGGTCTGA
The DNA here is from genome assembly GCF_004785775.1 of Grammomys surdaster. NCBI lineage: Eukaryota > Metazoa > Chordata > Mammalia > Rodentia > Muridae > Grammomys > Grammomys surdaster. The sequence goes on along the minus strand of NW_021605171.1, from coordinate 6,178,026 downwards.
ACCTCATTCTCATCTATAAGAAGTGGTATACACAGGAAGTCAGTCCATTCCCAGCAGGAATCATAGACAGAGAAAATAATTAATGAAGATATTTTTAAGCCTAAGAATAGCATCATAGTAGACAGGATCAATGCCAGGAGTGTGTCTCACTTTCAGAAAGAAGTGTTTTCTTAGGGGACAAATAGACATGTAGTGATAAATGTGAAATAAGGAGTGTTTGTTGTTGAATATATATTGTTTAGGAAAAACGGGAAGTGCCAGCTACAGACAATTTGGGCTGATAAAGTTCCAGTCCCGTATTGCTCAACTGAAAGTGAGTTCAGGATTGACTGCATTATATACATGTTTTGTAAAGGTTTGATCTTAATAAAGAGTGTCATTCTTGGATAAATGGTCCATTTTGTCTCATTTTACAGGGCGTTTATACCTACTTATATGTCCCAAAAGAAATGGGACTTATTACAAACCTAGCTTATGGGGAGTGCGTGATGCTGGTCGTCATTTTCCTAAACTCTACTTTCGTCCAGCACCTGAGGGAGGCATAAAACGAAGTGAGTAAAATAGTCATTATATAATAAACACCAGTATAGGGTCGAGGGTGTAATGTATTTATGAATGAATCTTGTTTGGTGGCACAAAACGAACAAAAATCAAACAAATAAATAAATATAGAGTTTTTTTTCAAAGTTGATCAAATACAGGCATACAGTTGATTTTTAAATTTCATTTTAAAAGATAAGAAAATGTTTCCCTGGCTCAGTATTTTAATGCAGAAATGATAATATATGTTGAAATGTGCTAGGAGTAGTGGGATTATTATGAAAGGATTTACAATGATTAAAATAATATAATTAAAAACAAATATGAGATATATCTAGGTAATATAATATTGACTGACAGGGATATATTTGAGAATACATATTTTATGTCACATAAATTATTATATTATATAAATAATACATAGTTTGTATAATATAAAAATAAAGAATACTTATTAAAATAATGTGATACATATTAAAATATGGTGATAATCAGTAAAAATCCATGTCATGAACTTGAAGGAGTGTGGGTGGGCACACACTCAGACTTTTATGGGGGAAAGAGAAGTTTCAGGTAGTGTAACTGAATGAAATCTCAAAACTAAACAATAAGTAATTAAATAATACATAGGAAACTCTACATCATGTCGTTAAGTAGGTTTATTTATTTATCAACAGGACCAAGTGATTTTACTATTGTACTACATTTTGTCTCAAACACCACCATCCTATTTGAAGCCCTGTTTATTAATGATTTGAATTACTACCAGAATCTGGCAGGAGCACTGGGTATGTAAATCTTACAATGGAGGAAACATTTTTTTTCTTTTCATTAATTGCAACATAAATGTGTCCCTTGCATTTAGTTTCATGGCACACTGATATAGGAATGTGTTTTGTTTATTAATATATTTCATGGATAATAATTATTTTGTTAAATTTAAGTTGAATTGTTCAGAATAATTTTAATAATAATGCAATGTTAATTTTAATATTCTTTATTAGTAAGTATCTTAGGTATGATGGGATGAAGAGTTATTGTCTTATCCACTGTAAAAATGTCTGACCTGACTTCAGGATGTTTCCCTGACTGGTTTCTCCATTCTGGTAGGAGGGTGGGGTAAAATAGCAGAGTTTACACACTGATGAGAAGACTTGATGAACTTAGACTATTAGTTGTGACTATAATGGCTGTCTCTTCTGACCTTTCTTCTGTGAAATGCAGCAACTGGAACAAATATCACTAAAGAAATGTGGGAAGAATACGTGAACCTGACTCAGTACCTCAGGATTCCTATCAAAAATATTGAAAATGTCTATAGAACAGGTAAGTTGATTCCTGTAAAAGTGGCTTGAAATTAGAGCAAAGGATAAAGATTATTAATTTGCATATTGGCAATATAAAACCTTTACATGAAAATATAAAGAAAATCTAGTAGTATTTTTAAGTGTGTTCCTCTTTGTCTCACCCCGCAGATGCATGCCCTAAATGGGACCCTTGATCTAATAAGCAGAGACATCGCATTACTTACTATTCTTGATTGTCTGGAACTAAATTTTGAGGTCGATTCAAGATTGTAAATACAAGATATTCAGAATTGTCACTCAGGAATTTATGCAGACAATACTGTTATTGAAGATCATAATTGACTTTATGTATGATTAATTGCCTTGATCTCAATAATGCAAATGGATTTTCAATAAAGTTCCCGATGTACATCATGCTGAGAAACTTATTAGGAGCCGGATATTCTTAAGAAAGAATTTTTTTAATTGGCCAGTGTCTCAGAATAATATGAGACCATGAAATCGAGAACTCCTGAAAGAGGACCCCAAGGCAGGACAAGCCAACTATTTTTCGGAAACTGCAGCTGCTGTCCCAGTCTGTGTGTGTGTCCATAAGAGAATGCACTTCTGAAGCTTCCTGGCTCATTGGTTTCCCAGCCCTGTGTGTCAATAAGAAATACAACCCAGAGCTTCCTGCCTAAGAAGTCCCTATTACTCAGTCCCTCTCCCATCCTGTGGCTTAACCAGTGTATTTTAATGTACTGGACTCACTCTCTCTTCTCCTTGTGGAGGTATGAGACTGAGTCCCAGCATGCTGGTATACTAGTAAAAGCCTCTTGCTAATTACATCAAGTGCCTACTTCTGTGGTCGTTGGGGGCAAGCACTGGTCCCTGGGACTTTAGGGGATGGGGGTGTCCAGCCTCTTCTGGGCCTTATATTTTGGCAAGACAGCCTGGAGCTGGTGGTTGCTCCCTGACTAAGAACTGGACCTTGGAGGTAAGAAAGGAGCCAAAAAAAGTGTCCGTTCTGTTTGTCGGGTTTTTTTTTTTTCTGTCTCTAAAGAGCTTCTGGTCTGATTCGCAGCTGCTCTGATCACTGGTGAGAGTGGCAGGGCCATGGGGGGCAGACATACCATGAAGGCCCACAGGCTGCTGCCTCAAAGGACACCTTGGGAGGTATGGAGAGTCAAAGATGCTTGGTAATCTCCTCTGTAAGGGATTCTGATCAGTTGGATCAGGTCTTGCTGGTTTAGAGCGCCACCTCTCTGTGGTGAAGTAGGCACAACCATCTGTGTCTTTTCAGTGTTTCTGTTTGGTTTTTTTTTTTTTTTTTTTTTTTTTTTTTTTCCCCTCTGTTTTTGGTGTTCTTGACTTTCTGACTGACAACCAGGACAGACTGTGACTACCCAATCCTTAGTTTGACTCTTGACTACTGGACAGAAGTAAAGTGTAGGGCCAAAATCTGTCCTTTAAAATCCGGAAGGACCAGCAGCCCAGCCGCTCCCAGCAGAGTCACTAGGAGCATGGCCAGGGCAGGGAAATGACAGGAGGGCTGAGCTTGTGGGCATGGGGACAGGTGCTGGACGCTGTGAGGCAGAGGTGGCACTGAGGAGCCTGGCCATGGGCAGAGCCTTCGCTGCAGCAGGGGGCATCGATGGCCTTGGCCGCTTTGTTCTAGCGCACGCCCCCGTGCCACCCACTTGCCTGCTGTGGCACGCCGGCGGCGGTGGATGCTCCTCCTGCCCCAGGCAGTTAAACCCAGCACCTAATCTCCGCCCGGGAGATTCAACCAGGCGGCAAGTGTCCAGCTGTGCCAGCGGTCCCATCGGATCTTTCCCGCTCCCGGTTCCTCCCGACCCCTCCACGCACAGGTCGTTTCTCCCTCCCCCAGGGGTCAGAGGGCGGGGGTATGGTGGGGTCGAGCGCTTGTGGGGCCAGGGGTGGAGTCGGCAGGGGACAGCCCCCAGCCAGCGACCCGCCCCTGCTGGGAGCACTTCCACCTTTGGAAGGGTGAACCAATGGAGGATAAAGTTCTGTGCCTGCAGCTGACAGTCTGGGAGAGAGCAGATGGCACTCCTGATTCTTGAAGAGGCATAGGGCCATCTCTGCTCTCAACAACTAGAGCTCAGTACTACTACAGGAAAAAGACTTTAGAAACTTTCTCCTGAATTAGATAACAGGCAGTTACAACTCAGACAGATGCAGACATTGGAGTGGAAGCTGACTGGTTGTGTGACACTAAGATAAAAAGAAAAAAAAAAAAAGCAAAGCAAAACAGGTCACAGGGAGTCATGGACACAGAGTTCTAGGAAGAACATGAAGTCTGGGCACTACAGTTCAAAGTTTTCTATAAAACTATCTAGAGGGAAAAAATTGAGTAGAGAAAAGGAGGGTAAATTAAAGAAGGAAAAAAACAAAATAAGGTCAGAAAAAAAAGCTAGCTATGCAAAGAGAAAGGAGGAAAAAAAGACAAAGATCAAAAAAAGATTTATATTGCTTAAAAAAAGGAAATAAACCATGAGTTCCCTTTTAGTGACCTTTAGTTAATTGTTTTTACAACCTCATTGGAATGTGCTCTGAGCAGGAAAAAGTCTGGTTATTATCTAAGGGCAATTAAGTGATGACACTTGGGAGACTGGCAGAGTTCTCATTGCACTTTTGACTACCAGAAAAGGACCTAATAGCAGTCCTGTTATAAAAGAGCTTAATAATCATTGATATAATTTTAGAAATTCTTATAAGATCATCATTAAAAACTAAAAAGTCATCTATATGTCTATATAGCATCTTTGTGGATCTGTAGAGATGTGCTCCAAAGGAATATGCTATAGCTTAGTGATTATTACATATATAATAATAAACATATTAATAACAGGAATCCTAAGACATCACAAAAAGATTGGGAGGGCCCATGTGATTAAGAACCTGGCAGAGAAGGAGAGCAACTTCCCTGAGCCATGGCAGCTAAACAAAACAGCACCAGTGAGATTATTCAACTAAAAATTATAGTTATATTTTTTAATAAATAAATAAGTAAGTAAGTAAATAAATAAATAAATAAATAAATAGATTCCGTGTCAGGACCTAGATTTGGATCCAGGATGAGTAACCAAAAAGCAGCCTGTAGAGAAGAGCTGAGACAGTGATAATAAAGGCCTGCTCAGGTACAGTGTTGTCATGTGGGATTCTGGGACATACTGTGAAGCACAAAGCTGGGTTTGACACTCACCCTGTGCATTCCAGATTTGCATAGGGACACTGGTTATCTGAGTCTACATTGAGATGGGTAAGAACTGTAAAGTGTCACTTGCGTTCATATGTATGGCCCTTCCTTGTGTGGTCATTTCGCTTAATGCATACACAGACTGCTCTGTAACCAACTCTTAGTTCTCAGGTAATCTCAGAGCCAATCCCAGAGAGAGAGCAGCTAAAAAGACATTGAGACCTGGCTGGGCTCTTCTAGGACCTACTGTGTGGGCTCCTTGGGTCAGCAGATACCTGCTGTGGTGACTGCAGCCAAATTTCTGGGCTCTTGATATCAGCTTGATAAAGAGGGAAGAAGTACATGTAAGAGACTGCCTTTCCTCTGGCTGTCTCAAGTGTATTCTGCCTGGCTTACTCTTAGGAGTGTCCCTCTGAGGCATTTCTTGAGTCTCTGTCATTAGAGGACTCCAGTGCTATTTGGTACTTTGACTTAGAGTCTCATGCTGAGGTTCTGGGCATCCTCCATGACTTTTACCAGCTGAGCTGTACAATGAGAAGTGTCATTAAAGAGGAGCCTGGAAGGCATGTTGCACTACAGGGTGAGCTTCCAGTTCCCGTGTGTGAGGGCAGCCTGAGCCAACACTCCTGATCTGCTTTTGTATGTTATGGTGACTGGATATGCTGGTGGAGACTGTGCCTTATCTTTAGACCTTACTTGGTTCTTTCTTTGTGGCTGTGTGTGAGTGTGAAAATGTGTGTGCACATGTATGTGTGTGTTTGTGTAGGGCTTTATAAAAATGCAGATGACATACAGGAATCTCCTATGGTCTTAGTGCACTTTTGCTAGACTGCTATATACACATCCCTGTACTTACCCTCAGTCTAGATAATAAGCTTCCTGTCACCTGAAAACTCCTGTTGTTCCCCTATTCTCTAGTGTTTGCCTGTTTGTCAGCATTCTATAACTTGGAGTTGAGTTCTAAAACATAAAAGTATATAGTGTAGACATTTTCCTGGCCACTTTGATTCAGTGTTGACATTTGATACAAGTGTGTTGTATCTGTGGCTCATTCTTTATCTCTGAATACTCTTCCATTATGCAGATACCTTACATGTTGTCTCTATATTAATATACTTTGTTATTCCTAGTTTTGGGCTGTCAGAAATAAGACTGCTTCAGTTAATTCAGGTCCAAATCTCTCTGTGGTAGACTAGAGTAGAAGATTGTACCCCATCGTGGGATGGGCCTAAGATTACAAGACTGTGCCAGTGGCTCCAACATGCTGCTGGGACTTCTCTGCCCACATCACCAGTTAGGTTTCGTCTCCTTTGATCTTGGATGTAGGTAGCTCCATATGGTAGGTTTAATTTGCAGTTTTCTTGCTAGCCTGTGACACTGAGCTTATTTGTTGGTGTAGGGTGTGCCTTTCATCGCTGGAAAGTGCCTGTTCAGATATTTTGCCTACTTATAATTTTCTTGCTAAAATCTGAGAGTCAGTGAGTGTGTATGTTCTGTATGCTGGCATTCTCTGTTTGCTCTGGTATGGGGACCAGCACTTCCTTTCAGCTTCTGAAGAAAAACACCCTTCCCTGAGAAAACCCTTTCTTCCCCAAGACCTTTGTAGGTTCTGGTCATCAGGCTTGCCCTTCAGGATTGAAGAGCAAGAAAAGATAATGTTCCCTCAGACATGAGACATCATCAATTTACCAGGCCATGGTCAACAACAGATTGTTTCTGACCAGATCTGACTGGGACCTTCATGAGGCAGAAGGTAAAAGGCACCAAAAGCGCAAACCAGATCCCATTGGCGGGTCTCAAAGGTCTTATAAGGCCACACTAATTATGACCAAGAAACCTGAGGATAAGCAGGGATCAGATGAGTTGCCCACAGCCTTTCTACAAGAGCTCACAGAGACATTCTGTCAGTATAGAAAAGGCTATTAGATAAAAAGAAAAAGCTTCAGAGGCTAGAGGGACTACAAGATAAGTCATTAAAGGGTTTAGTGTAAGTTTCTGAAAAAGTCTACTGTAACAGGTAGAGATAGAAAGAAAAAGGACACAGAGAGATTAAAAAGAGAGATGAGAAAAAGAAAGGTGACAAGAAAGGAATTTTCAAAAAAAAAAAAACTTGGCTATAGTAGTTAAAAGAAAGCAGAGAAGAGAGACTTCAATCAAAGAGAGATAAAAAAAAACCTTCTTGAAAAGGACCAGTGTGAATATTGCAAGTAAAAGAGCCAGCTGCAGAGCCTGAGAGTACCCTAACAAATGAAAACCGGGGTTAAGAAAATCCCAGGCCTTGAAAAAAAGAAACCCTCAAATGGCAAAGGTACTAGCTCTGAGTGAAAATTCATCGACTACCTGAAAAATAGTGGACCAAGTGATGGGCTGGGTATCCCATTCGTTTATGATCATCCCAGACTGTCCCTAACCTCTGTTGGGTCCAGACTTAATCCTCATGATGGGGGCAGAGATACACTTCCTGCCAGATTGGCTATAACTAACTGGCCCAAAAGGAGAACCCAGGGGTAGAAAAAAGACTTCTCTTCCTGACCTCTACCGGGAGCCCAGGCAACCTGCTTTACAGTTTTTTCCATGCTGGTCAGAGACAAACTGGTGCTGCTGTGGTGGATGGTGCAAATGTCATCAGGGCTGAACTTCTTCTTCCCACTCCCTGGGCTCATCAGCTCAGAAAACAGCCTTGGAACTTGGAGCTGACAAGAAAATTACAACAAGTATCCCTTTGCCACAGCCCATGTCCACAAGGCTATATACCATGAGAGAGGACTGCTCTTGTCAGAAGAAATCTTAGATCTCTTGGATGCCCTGATAAAGCCAGCAACTGTGAGTATTCACTGCCCAGGACAACTGAAGGGAAGAGACGCAGTGGTCCGAGGCAATAATCAGACACATCAAGTGGCTTAAAAAATGGCTATACAGGAGCCTGTCCTGATTATGGGCCTACAAGAGACATCCACTAGAAATTGAGACTAGATTAAGAGATGACCTCACTTAGAACACACAGAAGAAAAAAAGGACCCAGATTGCTAACCACCCTGCCAACTATTACCTAGAGAAAAAGGGGCAATGGTGCACACAAGAAGAGAGAACTACACTCCTCAGAAAGCAAACAAAAGGCTTACTGGGCTAAATGCACAGATGAACTCTTGTGAGATAAACATAAGAAATCTAAGGTGTATAATCGACCTCATGTTTTGGGCCAGAAAAATAATAGAACAGAGTAAGGTATGCCAGCAAGCCAAAGCTTATAAAGTTTAGGGCCAACGAGAAAAATACTTAGGAGAGGACAGGCTGAAATATATTAAGAGATCAATTTTACAGAAGTTAGGCCAAAAAAATACAGATACCTTCTAATATTTATAGATACTATCTCTAAATAGGTTGGGACTTTTCCCCACCAAGCAAGAAATACCTACTGTGGTAACCAAGAAGATATTAAAGGGAATCTTCCCTAGGTTTCAGTGCCAGAGGTAATTAGATCAGATTATCGTCTTGGCTTTGTTTCTAAGATAAGTTAAAGACTGTCAGAGATATTGGGACTAATTGGAAGCTCCATTGTTCATACTGTCCCCAGAGCTCAAGACAAGTAAAAAACATAAACAAAATCCTAAAAAGAGACCTTAACTAAATTGCCCTCAGAGACTGGCTCTGGCTATAGTGTCCCTTGTCTTATCCCTGTTCCGAGCATGGAACACCCCTCTTGTGCGGGACCCTCACTCCCTTGACTCCAGCTCTTGACTCACCCTCTTCTCAGAAATGACTTTTTCAGGTTAATGAGAGCCTGTTCCTGGCGCTGCTAGCCTTCCTGACCTCCATTGGTGTTGATAGTGTAACTGCCTGACTTAAAATGACTCAGACAAGCAACTGCACCTGATGCCTAATAGAGAACAGCCAGGCACCAGAACAACCCCCTCAAACTCAAGATCACCTGCTGTTCTGCAAGTCCAAAGAACACCAGGCCTTGACTCTTGAAATATCCCCACCCTAGATACACAGGAGTGGAGATTACCCAAATATCAGAGAAATCTAAACTGTGTTCCAGATGTGGCCTTTGAGGGTGGGCTTAGGGTGCCTAAACGTACACCCAAAGTTAAATGACAGCTTGTAATCCCAGGATTGGAATCACCCACAAGAAAAAAGGAGGGAACGTTAGAAAGAATTTTTTAATTGTCCAGTATCTCAGAATAACATGAGACCATGAACTCATGAAGTCCAGAAAGAGGGCCCCAAGGCAGGACATGCCAATTATGTTTAAGAAACTGCAGCTGTTGTCCCAGCCCTGTGTGTGTATCAAAAAAAGAATGCACTCCTGAAACTTCCTGGCTCATAAGTTTCCTAGCCCTGTTTGTCAATAAGAAACACAACCAAAAGCTTCCAGTCTAAGAAGTCCCTATCATGCGACTCCTCCCTATCCTGTGGATTCTGTCTTTATAAATCTGTGTATTTTAATGTATGAGGTACACTCTCTCTCCTCCTTGTGGAGGTAGGAGACTGAGCCCCAGCATGCTGGTATACTAGTAAAAGCCTCTTGCTAATTACATCAAGTGCTTCAAATGACCCCCAAGTGGTCATTGGGGGTGAGCACTGGTCCCTGGGACTTGGGAGAGGGAGGTGTCCAGCCTCTTCTTGGCCTTACAATATCAAAGTCAGATTCATCACCCTCTCATGAATGGGAATATTTTGAGTATTTCAAAATGTAGGAGTTACAAATACATAAAATTCCTAAAGATATAGGATACTTCAATTACTTTTCTGTTGTTGTATGGTTTATTTCTGGAAATGTCAAAGTTTTCTTAAAGGGACATGTTGAAGGCCATCCTTGTCAAGTTAGTGAAAACTGAGGTGCACATAGTTGGCAATTTATCACACATCAGAGTGTTCTGTGTGGGAGTAAAGCTTGATTCAGTGAGGCCAGCACTTTCTCTGACATACAAGAGTCTACTGGAACTCTTTGAGGGCTGGAGAGAAGGCACGCACGCACACACACACACACACACACACACACACACACACACACAAACACAGTCATTGAATGAAGCATGACAAGCTCCAAAATTTTACTTTTCCTTCCACTGCTTATATATCCCAGCAAAGTCTTTCAGGTAGCATGCACATTACAATGTGATTACATTCTATTTTTTATTTAATGAATGATTATTTCTAACAAGTATGTTTTCTAATACCTTTACTTGAAAAACAACTTACATATTACACATGAAGGAGAAAACAAGTCATTCCTAACCCCCCACACACAATCATAACTAAGACACTTGTTATAAATTAAGAACATATGAAAAAGCCATGTAACTTTCTCAGCCATTTTATTTATACTGACAGGTTGCAATTTGTGGTTAATCAAGAGAAAATCAATTGTTTTATTATTTATTTAAAAATTAATATCACATAATGTTGGGAGACGACTCCTAGCCAAAAGCGACTATCATCTTTGCAGCCATCTCAAGCCATATACACTGACAAAAGAATTGTTTTCAACAGCCCACAACAGCTGAGTGCACTCTGAAAATCATCATGTTTTTCTCATGTATCTAGTTTTGCTATTTAGTGTCCCAGCTGCAAGGCGCATGTGGTCTCCACGCTGCAAGCTAGGCGTATTTGATATCTACTCTGCAAGGCACATGACATAGTGTCTTCAGCTGTGCTTGTCCACGAGGGCAAGGCACGTGGTAAAGGGTATAAATACCCAGGATTTCCTTTCAATAAATGACACTTGATCAGACCCTCTATGTTGTCTCCCTTCTTTGCATCTCTTGCCCCTACATCCCCACTCTCTCTCTTGCTAGACACTGACCTGCAATCCAGAGCAGCAAAATGGGGCCATTACAAAGTGGCCCCCGAACATGGGGCAGCTTGGGCAGTTATAATATAAATCTTAAAAGAATCACAAATCTAAAATTTATATAAATGACTATCAGTCACTTCTACTATAATTCCTAAGTTTGCATATCTATTAATTACCAATATTTTGTGGAATCATCTGGAAGCTGAGGGGAATAATGGGTACAAGAATTTAATCAGCACCTTGATCACCTGCCCAGTTCTAGAAAGGGTCATGTCAGGTAGTGCTGGTAGGACTGCCATTGTTCTTGTTCACTGACAATAAAAAATCCCTAGTTCAACAGTTATGAATTAGTCTTTCTAATCTTCAAATTAATACATAAGATTTTGTCAGTAGAGCCATGGACAAAATCATCTTACCCTAACTTAACTAAAAACGTTGGTCATTGCTGCCAATGTACATCTCTCAATTTTTTTTACGTGCAGTGTGTGAGTAATTAATCTGTTCTAGCAGCAATGCTTAACAAAGATCAAGCTTTATTATTGTGGGTGCTAGTAATACTGCCCAGTAAAGGGCTGCAAGCCTCCTCTGAGTTTTCACACAACATTTCAATTAGGAAGGATGTGAAGACAGCGAGTACAACAAGCAGAGCTATGCTCCATAACAGCATGATATCCTCAGTGTTCTGCCTGTCTGGATATGGCCTTGTTAGTTATGCTACTGAGTGGGCCATAGTCCATGAGTTCTAAAGCAGTTTGTTGCTCCTCTCAAATGGGCCTATATAAGGACACACTTCATACAGTGTCTCCTTGATGGCAGATTCTCATATGTACATATCTGACCTTGGTTTTATTTCAAATCATGATATAATTGCTTCATAAAACAACAAGTAAATGAATGAGTAAATAAGTTACATATGCAGCTGGGCAGTGGTGGCACGTGCTTTTAATCCCTGCACTTAGGAGGCAGAGGCAGGTAGATTTCTGAGTTTGAGGCCAGCCTGGTCTACAGAGTGAGTTCCAGGACACCCAGGACTACACAGAGAAACCATGTCTCGAAAAACCAAAAAAAAAAAAAAAAGTTATATATGCATTATATATTAGATAGACTATATATTTTATATAATATATTAAAGTATTTACAGTACCTAGGCATGTTGTAACCAGTTTTGAAATATTATTATGTTAGAATTTCATGGCAGAATTGTTTGACCAACTGTACCTTTTACAATAATTTATTGAAACAGCACAAGAGGGCTCATATGGAAGGATTTAGATATGGAAAGAAACAGTGATACAATAATAGTATAATAGAGAATATTAAAGAAACAAAAAAACACTGTTGTCCACCAAAAAATAGCAGGAAGTACCATTTCTGTATCATCAATCCTAGCACTGGATAGAGAAGGGTAAATACCGGGCTTGTAATCACGGCAATAGCTCAGAGCACTCTTGCACTCAGGTGACAAGGGACCCTCTCTCAAAAATATGGTGAGCCTTGGAAAAGTTGCTTCTGAGATCTGGGTGAACTTGCCCCTCGGGGTAAAAATACATTTCTGACCTGACTACTGAGATACATTTATTCTGACTCACCCAACCTCAGACTCTCACATTAGCTGTTTCACCAAAATTTGCATCTAGTACAGCTTCAAAGGTGCTGACCCCAGTGAATCAGACTATTCCAATCAGGACTTCTTTTCATCTCTAAACCTACACACCACACAGAGACTGGACAACAAATGTTATAGCCAACTTTTTAAGACTGGCCAAAATCCCAATTATCTTTGGGCCAGCATAAGAAAACTATGCTCAGGCCTACAAACTCACACTTACTCCTGACAGAAGGAAACAATTTCAAGAGAATTAGGCTCCATTCTGAAAAAGTATGGCAGGTGGATTTTGGTATTTTCGTGGGTTATTTGTTAATGGCATAGGTCAGAGGGGCAAGTGGATAAGGGGATTATATTCAGTAATATTGTTCTCTCTTTCTATTTCTTTTGTCTTTCCTTCTTCCTCTCCCATCTAGCATTAAAAGAAATTGAAGATGAAAAAGAAAAACAGAAATATGAGCGTTATGCTAAAGGTTTCATTATTGAGTCTGCTTTTAGACCAACGGGTATCAAAAAAGCCAAATATTTATATTTGGCATAGATTTTCTATATTTTATTGATATTTTATATTAAATATTTAAGGTTTTATTTTGTTACAACATAGTATGTATACATGTTGAAATTTTTTAAGGTATGGTAGCTAAGTAATTCTTTAAAATATATGTTAAATTCTAGTTCATTTGAAAGACTCTTTACAGCTATTTAAGATAAATAAGAAATGCAAGGTAGTAATTACTGAATCAAACTTATTGGTCATGTTAGATACTAGTTCAGTTAATTTTAAAAATAAGCTTTACTTAACTTCCAGAGATGCTTTCAAACTTAAGTAGGTATTAGAGAGCTAGAGACAAGCAGATCAGATATACTGGAGATAGAATCATAAATGGTCTTCAGAAACCTCAGAGATCTATAGACAATGTAATATAAAGATGCATTATTAATAAAAGGCATTTGATGAAAATGATGTCTGCTCCTGGCTGCACCACCATCCTACTGCAAAGATGGTGATGAGCTTTGAAGAATATCCCTATGATGTTTGGTGCAAATGTGTCAAGCAATTCACTTGTGGACGGGAGATAACAAAAAACAAAAATACAAATATAAAACCCAAGTTGGTGGGTTTGCAAACTGGTACAACCTCTCTTGAAATGAATCTGTAGATTACTCAGAAAGTTAAATTAGCCAGTCCTTCCTCCTTGATAAAAGATTGTAACTATAAACAATATACAGGTTCTCTTCAGGAAAGTTACCTTAGCTCTGCACACGTAAAGCAGTTTAAACAATGATAGAACTATTTAGCAAGTTAAATTATTTCAGTGCTTAGACACTGATTATTAAAATTTTGTTTTTCAACTGTCCAATCTGTTCTAAGATAGTAAAATTCCACACAGCTTTAATGATGAGTTAGTTTCAATGGTATGCTAGAAAAGTGATTTTGGCAAAGTCCACATATAGCATTTTAATATTTGGATGTGATAGAATTAGCATTTATTTGCTCCCAGTGGAGGTTATTCTCCATGTGGCTAAGACTCAACGGCAAAGTATTTACAAGTGCCAGCAAAGTAGATGCTCTGATGAGGGAGAGGCACCAAAAATGGTCCCATTAGTTTTCTCTGTTTTGATGATGAAGCACTGAAAACATAATATACAACTAAACTAATTAATTATACTAATATGGAGGTTAATGTTGTCAGCATGGCAGAGGTAGAGTTTATGTAGCTAAACAATGACAGCAAGGAAAATTTCTCATGAAAAAAAGTATATTTTTATGGCTAAGTATTTATGACTATTTCTAAATAATTAATGGAAAAATTTATTACTGTCATTTATTTTTTATTATATGTTTTCAAATGTATCTCTTTAAACATAAATATATTCCACTTGAAGAAATGTTTATATTATAAGATTTCAAGTAAACATTTGAAATTTTAGAATTGTTTTTCATTCATAGAAAAATGAGGTTCATATTTTCTGTATAGCTCATAATTCGTTTTTATGTTATATATAATTCACATTAGTCAGAGCTATTCAACATAATTAAAGTAAGTTCTATTGTCATTATTCTATTATTGTTTTGGAGGTTTTTTGAGACAGAGTCTAACTATATAACACAAGAGGCCTTGGAGTCATTATGTAGACAGGATATGAATGATCCTCATAGCTTAGCCTCTTGAGTCCTGAAATAATAGGCATGTGTCATTATAACCCATTTCAATGCATTACTTCCTAAAATAAACATTGCCTTTTTATTTCTTGAAAATAGATCCTTTTATAAAATGTGCTTTGATTATCAACTCCTACTCTACTCAGCTCTTTCCCTACACCTCACCTCCCTTCCAGAGATGCATTATTTTTGTCTCTCCTTAAAAAAAAACAAATGGATATCACTGGAATATAATAAATAAATAAATAAATAAATAAATAAATAAATAAAGAAATAAAAATCTGTATATGACAAAGCAACCAAACATGAAAAAGAGTCAAAGTAAAATCATAGAAAACATATATAAACAAAGAGACAAACATGTTTATACTGTCAGGAATTGCATAAAACACAAAACCAGAAGGAATGGTCTATTTACAAAAGGCCTATAATATATAAAAAAAAATAGCCCTTAGTGAACATTGTGATACAAATAATCTCCAAGGTGCTATTGAGTTCCTTTTATGTTGGCCATCTTTTAGAGGGCATAGGGCCTACCTTAAGAGTGGTTTGGTTCTGCTGCAATACTCCCTTGTAGAAAACATTTTTTTCTATAGATATTTACTAAATCCATTTGGTTCATAACTTCTGTTAGTTTCCTTGTGTCTGTTTAGTTTCTGTTTCCATGACCTGTCTGTTGAGGGTAATATTTAAAACCACAGCAACTGATCTGGCTTGTTCTTAAGCAGCCTCCATCTTCCCAACTAGACAAGGAAGGCCTGAGGCCAAGATCAGCATAGATCCGCTCTGACCACTACTCAGGTCAGCCAGAAGCACCTGCCCTGACACCCACGAGATGCAATCCTGGTGGCTAGTTCAGCCAGTCCACCATACTGTCTGCAATGCTTGGCTGAGCCCAGATAATACCTGCCATCCCACTGTACCCGATAGAATGAAGACTCTTAATACTTAAAGGCAAACCAATTGGTACATATATTTGGAAACAAAGAATTCTCAACTGAGGAAACTCAACTGGCAGAGAAGCACCTAAAGAAATGCTCAACATCTTTAGTGATCAGGGAAATGCAAATCAAAACAACCCTGGGATTCCACCTCACACCAGCCAGAATGACTAAGTTCAAAAACTCAGGTAATAGCAAATGTTGGAGAGGATGTGGAGAAAGACGAACATGCCTGCAATGTTGGTAGAATTGCAAGGTGGTACTCCATGGTATGTACTTACTTATAAGTGAATGTTAGCCATAAAACACAGGTACCATGCTACACTCCACAAACCCAAAGAAGCTAAATCCGAATAACAGCAAAAGGAAGGAAGCTTGAATCTCACTTAGAAGGGGAAATAAAATAATCATAAGATGTATATAGAGGAAAGGAACTGGGAGGAAGGGGTGGGAAGGGGAATGGGAGGTTTAGGATCAGGTGTGGGGTAGGATGGTGGAGATCGCAGATGGCCACGGACATCTGCAACTCAGTGCTGTGCGGAGGTCAGGGATATCTCCAGGACAGGACAGAGACCTGGGATAAAGTAGGTGCCCAAGAATCAATGGGGGTGACCTCAGCTATAACTCACAACAGTTCATTTCTTCCCATTACTTTTGTTAACAGAGTAAAGTATAAGTGTTCATAATTAATTATGTATTCATATGTATGAGTATCTATAAGAAAGTATGCAAATATATATGTATTAATTGTGCTGTCTCAAGCTCTTACTAGCACATGAATTATTCTAAATTTTTCCCATTGTTTATGATCTCACTTTAAAACTGAAAATGTTTGGTCCGCCCATTGCCATCTATTTACCTAGATGTTTAGTTCACAATACATGGGCAAACTGAGCTTAGGCCTCGATGTTTCACTTTTGTCCATGTGAGTGATTAAATTAGAAGTTTAGCTGAGGAAATTTCTAAGTGTTGAGAGCATAGTCTAGTTTCTTTTGCTTCTTTTTACAAAAAGCAATAGAAAAGTAAAATGATGGTGGTTGATGAGTAAAGGAAACCACCAGAGCTAGAAGGAAAGTGTGACCTGTTTATATTGCAGAAAACTGAGGGATGGGGAAAATACTCTTTTTATACTCTTTTTATTGGATGTTTTATTTATATTTCAGATGTTATCCCCTTGCCCCATTTTGACCCTACCCAAGAACACCCTGCTTCTGTGAGGATGTGTCTCCACCAACCCATTCCTACCTCCCTACCCGCGAATTCTCCCACAATGGGCATGCAGCTTTCACTGGACCAAGGATCTCTGGAGAGACTACTCTTATCTTAATAAGCCGTTGTAGTGTGACTGGAAACAGGGAGGAGCCATTGCAGTGATAATGTCAGTATGATGATGTAAGAGGGTAAAAAATTAGGCAATGATAACTGGTCAGGGATTAAGAAGTTAGACTGGCTATATAAAAATTTGTATCTCATTAGTTTTCTGAAATGATTACTTACAATTAGTTTCCTGCATGAACCATTGTCTGAAGGATGACAATTTATTTTTGTATTCTTCATAGGATATTTGCAAAAATTCCAGAAAGCACACAGAGGGGGAGAGGTTAAAAGTCATTTTCCAAACCCAAAGCAGCTTCAGTCTCATTCTTGACAGGCACTTTTTTTTTTTTTTTTTAGAGAGAGAAAGAGAGAGAGAGAGAGAGAGAGAGAGAGAGAGAGAGAGAGAGAGATGAATTATGTAGTTTTCCTGCATTTTATATCTATGTGCCTGGCTGTTGAAGAAATAGTGTAGACAATTATATTCATGACTGCAGAAATGAGAATCTTGGCATGGCTGGGGAATTGGAAATTAGTAGTAAATCCAAAGGATTGAAATAGCCTAATGTTGATGTCATCATTAAAATGAGCAAAAGATTACATGCGTGAAATGATAAAAGAAGCTTAGAACAATGAATCTCTGGGTTTCTGAAGATTATCAGCTTAGAAGGCTGCATGACCACTTCTCAACTAATTGCCAACATTCAAATTATTCTACTATCAAATGCAACTTGTTTAAAACCAACTATGTGTTCTCTTGCCTGTTCTCTACATTCTGAAGTTAGAGTTTAAGACTTCAAAAAAATCTTAGCACTTTTTGAACACTCTTTTCTTTAAATTTATTTTTAAATTTTTTATGTAATAATTTCAGTTGTACTCTTTCTCCTCCCCCACCCAATTTCATTTTCTTTCTCTATCTTTAAAAAATGGTCCAATTTCTTCTCCAGGGCCTAACACAGTGAGTCTCTCTGATCTCTCAATCCAGAACTTTTGCCTAACCTATTGGATCTATACTGAGTCTCATACTCTGTGCTCTTGCCTAGTCAGGCCATCCTTCCTATACTACAACTAAGCTCTAACCATCTACCAGGATGGGCCCTACATGCCAGTATGCAAAGGTCCCTTCTGTTCTTCATTTTCTCTGTTCAGAAAAATTTGAACTTGCTTCTGCATAGTGAGTCACCATAAAACTCTCAGTTCAGGAACCCTTTCAAACCCTCCATATCTAGTCCAGGTCCTCAAACCAACATCTATGAATACTCTGACCTCCCATATCTGTGCCTCAACCAATCTTTAGTCTTCTGTCAGGACCCTCCCAGCCCTGTCTCCAAACCTACTGGCTTCTTCCCCAGTATATTCAACTTTTCCACAAAGGCAAATCTATTACCACACACTTGCTTGGAACAGAAAACAGATCCTCAAAATGTGCTGAGTATCCTCTATCTACATCACATCATACACCCCAAACCATTTTTAATATCTAAGCACAAACTTTCTGTATATTTTCTCGTCTGCCACCAACATGCTTTGCCTATATCAGACTTAAAACTAACAAAAGAAGTTCACATGCACAGATCTCATTGCAAAAAAAAATGCCAATAATATGAAACATCAAACTAGTGACTTATCTCTAAATTCTTACAGTCATGTAGAAATGTTTGCCAATGACAATTACCTAAATGAACCCCAAGACACAGAATTTAAAAGAATAGTGATAAACTTCATGAAAGAACTTAAGGAGTTTAAAGAACAAAAATCAATGTAACAACTCAATCAAATTAAAGGGAGAGCTTAAGGAGAATAAATGTCTGAATGACGCTCAGAAACAGGTAGTTCTTGAAAATGATGAAGACAATATGAAATTTGAGATTGGAATTTGATAAAGAAATAGGAACACTGAAAAGAAGTCAAGTTGAAATGAAGATGGAATTGAAAACCCAACAACTCACCTAGAAAACTCAAGAAAAAGCCTTAGAGTAGAATGAATTATGTAGAAGTTAGAGTGTCAGACACAAAGAAAAAAAAATTGAAGCTCTACACTAAAGAAGTTTTTCCCTTCTTCTTTAATTTAATTTTTTTAATTTTATAAAATTAAAATCAATCAAACAAAACGCCATTGAACGTAATATACAGAAATGTGTATTTTCACACTATGTGCTTTTTTAAAAAATGAAACAAAAATCAAACCGTCAATTAAGTACATGAAGAATAATCCCAAGCTAATGGCATAAACCAAATCTTCAACAAGATCATAGAAGAATACATTCCCATTAAAGAGAGACACACTTATACCAGTATAAGAAGCAGGAATCCTAGGGAAAAAAATGCCCACAGTATACTCCCATTGAAACACAAAGGAGACATAGGAAAGTATTTTGAAAACTGAAAGAGAAGAAATATAAGTGACATAAATAGAAAATCCCATCAGACAACAGCTGGTTTGGCAATAGAAACTTTTAAAAATCAGATCAGATGAACCTGCAGCAATTCATCCTGTGTCCTAAAC
The DNA here is from genome assembly GCF_004785775.1 of Grammomys surdaster. NCBI lineage: Eukaryota > Metazoa > Chordata > Mammalia > Rodentia > Muridae > Grammomys > Grammomys surdaster. The sequence goes on along the minus strand of NW_021605171.1, from coordinate 6,158,646 downwards.
AACTATGAAGGTCAGCTTGGGCTGATAGTCCCCAGAAAACTATCTACTGTAATTGGAAAAGAAAGAAAACCTTTTTATTAACAGACTACAAATTTTACATCCAACAAACCAAACCTAAAAAAAAAAAATACATGAAGATTCTTTGGTCTGGAGAGGAGTAAACATAGCAGAGACTGTGGAAAGAAATATGAATCATAATTATTAAAACAAAAAGGACCACAGAGAACATGTACAACACCAAAACTCAGCAACAAAAGAATCACAGTTAACACATATTTCAATTATAATTATGACAAAAGCAAATATTTACAAAATCAAAAACTTTCAAATAACTCCTAACAATCATATCAGCTCAAGATACAGTAATACTTCATATTGTAAACAAAAATTTCTATAGTAATTACAAAATCTCATGAAGACTAAAAATCTCATTAATGGATGATAAAATTGAGAAATTGAGAAAAAAAATTAAAAAATTTTTGGACCTAATTGAAAACAAAAACACAAAAACAAAACCTCTGGGACACAATGAAAACAGTCTTTCAAGGGAAATTTCTAACTCTAAGTGCCCATGCGAAACAAAGTTAAAGAGATAGCAAATACATAGCATAATGAAGCAATGTAAAAATTTGAAAACACATCAAACCTAATAAATGTCAATAAATAATACAAGTCAGAGGAGAAATCAATGAAATAGATACAAAGAAATTAATGCAATGAATCATTGACTCTAAGGGCTGGTTCCTTAAGAGGATGAACACAATTGACAGATCCTTATCCCAGTTAACCAAAGGAAAAAATAAGAGAGATTTCAACTTCACATAATCAAAAATTAACAGGGAAACCTTATAACTGACACCAAAGAAATTCATAATATTGTAAGGAAATGTTTTAAAACTTGTACTAAATTTAGCTTAAAACCCAAAAAGAAACAAATAAATTTCTTCATTTGGCAAAACTACCAAAATTAAACTGAGAAAGTAACAACTTAAATAGAACCACAATAAATGAAGTGATTAAAATAGTAGTGAAAAGTCTTCCAGCTAAAATGAAGAAGAAGAAGAAGAAGAAGAAGAAGAAGAAGAAGAAGAAGAAGA
>NW_021605171.1:6047682-6157539 GCF_004785775.1 Grammomys surdaster | reverse complement strand
GAAGAAGAAGAAGAAGAAGAAGAAGAAGAAGAAGAAGAAGAAGAAGAAGAAGAAGAAGAAGAAGAAGAGAGGAGAAGGAGGAGGAGGAGGAAGAAGAAGAAGACAAAGACAAAGGTGATTTTATCCCTTAAATGCAGGAGTGGTTCAACATAAACCACTCAATAAATACCATGGAACACTTAAATGAATTCAAAAATTACATGATCATCTAAAAGATGCTAACAGAAAGCCTTTGACAAAATCCAATGAGCTTCATGATATAAATCCTAGAGAATGTATACCTAGAGGGAACATACCTCAGCATTATAGAAGTTACATATGAGAACCTCCCAGCCAGTGTCATCCTTAATGAAAACAACCCGAAGCAATCCCAATCTAGTCAGAAATTAATCATGTCTATTATCTCTTCAATACTTTGTGTGAAGTACAAACTAGAATAAGACAAGAGAAGAAAATTAAAGGAATATAAAACAGGAAGAAAGCAGTTAAACTTGACCTATTTGTAGAAGGGATGATGTTATATATTGGAGACACCAGGATTCTTCAGAAAACTTCTAGAAATAACTAATAATTCAGCAAGTGGACGAACTAATTTTAACAAATTATAGCTTTTGTATGAACTAACAACAGGGATTCAGAGAAGGAGATCATGGACACCTTCCTGTTCACAATAGCTCCAAAGTAAAGAAAATATCTAAAAATCAACCTAACCAAGGAAGTGAAGGACCTCTATAATAAAAATGTTGAAGCTCTGAAGAAAGCTAAAGGAGGACATTATAAAATAGAAAGATATCCCATGCTTGTAGATTGGTAGAATAATATCATGAAACTGAACATTTTACCATCAGCTATTAACAGAAGCAATGCATCCCAGTGAGAATCCCATCTCTTTCTTCACAAAAATAGACAGAAAAAAGAAAAATACCCTAAAATTTAAGGAATCACGGAAAACACCAGAAAGCCTAAATAGTTTTGAACAAAAGGAAATCTCTAGAGGATTTCCATGGCAGATCTTAAGATATATTACTGAGTCATAGTAGTAAAACAGTATAATAGCGACACAAAACAAGACACACCAAGCAATGAAACAAAATATAAAACCTAAACATGATTAGATGAAACTTCAGACACTTAGTATTTGTGCAAAGTGCAAAAAGACATACTGGAAAGAAGAAAGTATCTCCAACAAATGGTGCTGAGAAAATAGGATATTCATGTGCAAAAATAAAAAAAGAATTAGACTCATGTCTTGCGCAAAAACAAAAAAAGAATTAGACTTGCACAACATGCAAGACTCATGTCTTGCACAAACACTAACTACATGTAGATCAATGACTTAAACTTGAAACCTGAAATTACTGGAAAAAAATAGACAGTATCCTGAACAATATAGGTGTAGGAAATAATTTTCAGAACAGACTTCCATTCTCTAAGAGCTAACAAAACATTTGTGTCCAGAATACATAAATGGCTGAAAAACAGAGCCAAAAGCTCCAAACAAACACACTAAAAAAGAAGAAAAGAAGAAAAACTTGGTAAGAAATATCTCAAAACTATTTATCATCCCTTGCAATTAAGGACAATTAAAAGAGCCTTAACACATGTAATAACACTTGTTTGAAATCCAGTTCCTGCCCCTCTTTATCTCTTGCTAACATAACAACATAAAGAACTGCAGTTAACTTCCAAATACGTCTCAGAAAATGTCCAGAACCAGACTCCAAATGAAGACTGTATTTCCAATATTGGATTGATTTGTAGACTAGTATATGATTGAATCCAAATAACTGGTCACCTTTAAGAAAATTACAAGAGTCATTATAATTTCTCCTTTTGATTTTCTGTTCTACAAGGTCTAAAAACATGAGGCAAGGCAGCGTATCCCATCTGGGATATCGGCAAACAAGGTGGGTCAGGAACTTCCTATTCACCATTGTCAGGGCACAATGCAAGCTCACAGGTCAGCATGATTCGTTTACCAGGCATCAGCATGTTTCACCAGTCACTCAGGCAGCCACCATGCTCCTCCAGCATCTTACAGAAAAAAAAAACACAAACATGACCTCTTTGCCATGTTAAATATATGCTTCAAATCATGCCATATGCCAGTCAGTGGATCCTTCCATTTCACCTAAGGCATAAGTATGCCTAGTTGTATGGTGCTGTAAAAACACTCAGCAGAAAGTTTCTTGGCATCCAAATTAAAAAAAAAAAATTAAAAACAGCATGATTTAAATAAATTTGTAGTGTACTGTATATACCTCCCCCTTTTAATTTCATGAAGGCATAGTTTTAAAGTTCCATGGGCCCCTCCTACAGTCCCTTGTCCTTGAGGATTATATTGATTCTCAGTAAATTGGGTAATATTAAATTGTTGACAAAAAGTTTCAAATGCTCCACTCCAAGAGCCAGTTCCATTACGTGTTTTTTTTTTCTTTCTTTCTTTTTATAGGATAATTTATTTATCTAAATTTCAGTTGTTATCCACTTTCCCCATTACCCCCTCCAAATCCCTTATCCCATCCCCCTCCTCCCTGCTTCTATGAGGGTGTGCTCCCACCCATCCACCCACTCCCACCTGCCCAACCTTGAATGTCCCCCACACTGGGGCATCCAGCCTTCTCGGAACCAAGGCCCTCCTAACCAATGATGCCCAACAAGTCCATCCTCCATTACATATACAGCTGGAGCCATGAGTCCTCTATGTTTGTTCCCAGGCTTTCTGTTTAACATGTAGGAGCTCTGGTTGGTTGGTATTGTAGCTCTTCCCATGAGGCTGCAAGCCCCTTCAGCTCCTTCGCTCTTCTCTCTAACTCCTCCATTGGGGTTCTCAAGATCAGTTCAATGGTTAGCTGTGAGCATCCACCTCTGCATATGGCAAGGTCTGGCAGAGAAACTCAGGAGACAGGTATATCATGGTCCTGTCAGCATGCACTTCCTGGCATCCACAAGAATGTTTTCATTTGGTGATCACACATGGGATGCATCCCCAGGTGGTACAGTCTCTGGATGGTCCCTCCTACAGTTTCTGCTCCACACTTGGTCTCCTTACTATCTTCTGTGAGTTTTTTTTTTTTACTCTTCCTAAGAAGGACGGAAGCACTCACACTTTCATCTTTCTTTTTCTTGAGCTTCATGTGTCTGTGAGTTATACCTAGCGTATTGTGAGCATTTGGGCTAATATCCACTTGTTAGTGAGTGCATACCATGTATGTTCTTTTGTGACTGGGTTAGCTCACTCAGGATAACATTCTCTATTTCCAACCATTTGCCTAAGAATTTCATGAATTCATTGTTTTTAATAGCTGAGTAGTCCTCTACTGTGTAAACTTATCAAATTATCTCTATCCATTTCTCTTTTGGAGGACATCTGGGTTCTTTCAAGGTTCTGAAAATTATAAATAAGGCTGCTATGGACGTAGTGGAACATGAGTCCCTGTTATATGTTGGTGCATCTTTTGGGTATAAGCAGCACAGACGTTTAATCTTCAACAATGGAAGTAAAGTTAGTTGGTAGAAGGAAGCGCCCATCTTTGAAGTGATGTGTAACTGAGGGGCAGACAATGTGATGAACCATAGAACAATAAAATCCAGAAGATCCTGGACAGATGTCATACAGACACTAAGAGGACACAAATGCAAGCCCAGGATACTTTACCCAGCAAAATCTCAATTACCATAGATGGAGAAACCAAGATATTCCATGACAAAATCAAATTTGCACAATATCTTTCCACAAATACAGCCCTACAAAGGATAATAGAGGGATAACTCCAACACAAGGAGAGAAATTATACCATAGAGAAACCAAGAAGGTAATCTTCTTCCAACAAACTCAAAAGAAGTTATCCACACAAAACATAACTGCAGAAACCAAAAGAACTATACAAAGAATCAATAAAACCAGAGGTTGTTCTTTGAGAAAATCAACAAGATAGATAAACCCTTAGGCAGACTAACCAGAGGGCAGAGAGACGGTATCCAAATTAATAAAAGGAGAACTGAAAAGGGAGAGATAGAAACAGAAACTGAGGAAATTCAAAAAAACCATCAGATCCTACTATAAAAGCCTATATCAACAAAACTGAAAAATCTATGATTTGGACAATTTTCTATACTGATAACAGGTACCAATGTTAAATGAAAATCAGAGAAAATAACTAAACAATCCTATAACCCTTAAAGAAATGGTAGCAATCATTCAAAGTGTCCCCACCAAAAAAAGGCCAGGGCCAGATCTTTCAGTGCAGAATTCTATTGAAACTTACAAGAAGACCTAATATCAATTTTCTATAAACTACTCCACAAAATAGAAACAGAAGCCACAAATACACTCATACCTAAACTACACAAAGACACAACAAAGAAAAAACTTCAAACTAATCTCCCTTTTGAATATCAATGCAAAAACACTCAGTAAAATTCTTACAAACCGAATCCAAGAACACAACAAAATAATCATGCATCATGATACAGTAGGCGTAATCCAAGGAAAGCAAGGATGGTTCAATATATGGTAATCCATCAAAGTAATCCACTATATAAACAAAAGCAAAGGAAAAAAACACATGATCATCTGACTAGATGCTGAGAAAGCATTGTACAAGATTCAACACCCCTTCACAGTAAAAGTCTTGGAAAGACTAGTCATTCAAGGCCTATACGTAAACATTGTGAAAACAATATACAGCAAACCAGTAGCCAACTTCAAACTTAATGAAGAGAAACTTGAAGCAATCCCACTAAATCAAGGACTAGACAATGCTGGCTACACTCTCCCTACCTATTCAATATAGTACTCAAAGTCCTAGCCAGAAGAATTGGACAACAAAAGAAGGAAAGGAAGAAGTCAAAATACCACTATTTGCAGATGGTATGATAGTAAACTTAAGTGACCTCCAAACTTCCACCAGAGGTCTCCTAAACCTGGTAAACAAGTTTAGCAAAACAGTTGGATATAAAAGTAACTCAATCAAAATAGTAGCCTTCGTTATTCAAAGGACAAACTGGCTGGGAAACAAATTATGAAAATGACACCCTTCACAATAGTGAGGAATAATATAAAATACCTTGGTGTGAATCTAGCCAAACAAGTGACAGATCTGTACTACAAGAATTTCAAATCCCTGAAGAAATAAATCAAAGAAGATCTCACAAGATGGATAGATCTCCCACGCTCATTGATTGGCAGGATTAATAAAATGGCCATTTTGTTAAAAAGTAATCTACAGTTTCAATTCAATCTCCATCAAAATTCCAACTCAATTTTTCATAGAGTTAGAAAGAGCAATTTGAAATTTTATTTGGAATAACAAAAATCCCAGGATAGCAAAAACTATTCCCAACAATAAAAGAACTACTGGGGAAATCACCTTCCCAGATCTCATATTGTACTGCAAAGCAAAAGTGATAAAAAAAAAAAAACTTCATGATATTGGTACAAAGACAGGTATGAAGATCAATGGAATAGAACTGAAGACTCAGAAATCAAACCACATACTATGGTCAATTGAACTTTGACAAAAGAGTTAAAACCATCCAGTGGAAATAAGACAGCATTTTCAACAAATGATGCTTGTTCAACTGGAGGTCAGCATATAGAAGAATGAAAATCGATCAATTTGTAACTTTCTTTACAAAGCTCAAGTTTAAGTGGATGAAGGACATTCACATAAAACCAGACACATTGAAACTAATAAAAGAGAAAGTGAGAAAGAACCTTCAATATTTGGACACTAACAGCTTATGCTCTAGGATCAAGAATTGACAATTGGGACATCATAAAATTGAAAAGCTTCAGTAAGGCAAAGGACACTGTCAATAGGACAAAACGGCAACCATCAGATTGGGTAAAGTTCTTTACCTATCCTACATCTGATAGAGGGATATTATCCAAAATAAACAAAGAACTCAAGAAATTAGACTCCAGAAAATCAAATAATCCTATTAAAAAATGGGATACGGATCTCAACAAGATATTTCAACTGAAGAATATTGAATGCCTGAGAAGCACCTAAAGAAATATTCAACATTCTTAGTCATCAGGGAAATGCAAATCAAAACAACACTGATATTCCACCTCACAACCATCAGAATGGCTAAGATCAGAATCTCAGGTGACACCACCTACTGTCTAAGGAGTGGAGAAAGAACACTCCTTCATTGTTGGTGGGATTGTAACTTGGTACAAACACTCTGGAAATCTGTCTGGTGGTTCCTCAGAAAATTGGATAAAGTATTGGAGTCATTCTTATTCAAACCTACACAAGAGAGACAGCTCAATCAATGCAAGTGTTAAATCAAATTTCTTTTAGGCACAAAATATTGAGGAAATCTGGGACACAATGAAAATCCTGTGGTTACAAGTAATAAGAATGGAGGAAAAAGAAGATAACCAGGTCAATGGGAGAAAAAAAAACTTTTCATGAAGTTCAAACAAAATTTTCCCAGTCTGAAGAAGTTATAAAGTGACAAAAGTATGCAGAACAACAAACAGATATGACCAGAACTTCCCAGGACATGCAATAATCAAAACACAAAATGTATAGAAAAAAATTGAAAGATAGTAAAATCTACAACAGAAAAAGGTTAAGAAGCATGTAAAGGCAATATCATTAGAGAAACAACAGACCACAGATGCCAGCCCAGATTACTATACTTAGCAAAACTACCAATCGCAATGAATAGAGGGGAGAGGAGAAAACCATTCCACATTCCACAGTAATGTCAACTTTAAGCAGTTTCTACCTATCAATCCAGCTCTACAGAATGCACTGGAAGGAAAACATTAGTTTAAAGAGACTAACCACACCCAAGTACACATAAAGGATAAATTACCCAAGGACAGTAAATCAAAAGAAAGAGAAAAAATCCATACAACTAAACCAAATGGCTACTCATTGATAATTCTCAACATTATTTGTCTTCATTATCCAACACAGAACTACATATTTGGTCAGAACACAGGATCAATATTTGGGCTGCAGCCAAGAAAAACATCCCACCATCAAGAACAGGTGTGATTTCAGGGTTAAAACTGCAGAAAAAAATATTTCAAGCAAATGGATCCAAGTAGCAAACAGGTGTAACTTATCTGATAAAATAGACTTCAAAAATAAAACTAATTGGGAAAGAAAGGTAAAGATGTTAGATATTCATCAAATAAAAAGTCAACCAAGAGGATATTGCAATTTTATGTATCTATACATTCAAGTTCATAAAAGAAACACTACTACAACTAAAATTACATATTGACCATCACACAGTCATAGTGGGTGATTCCATTGTCCCATTCTCATCAAAAGACAGTTTATCCAGACCAAAAAAAAAAAAAACCAAAAACAAAAAAACAGAGAAATGCTGGAGTTAAATAAAGCCATAAATTAAATGGACATAGCAGACACTTACAGAATATTTCACCCAAACACGTGTGTGTGTGCAAATATTGAAATAAAACTCTGCCTCCTATCTGGCCAACATTGATTAAAACTAGATATTAGAAAAAATAGGAAGCTTAAAATCTCATGGAAACTGAGCAATTTACTACTGAATGAAAAATGAGTCAAGACAGAAATCAAGAATCTGACCCAGAGAGTAAAGACAAGAGAAATACGACGATGTGACTTGCAGACTGCAATAATTGTGTAAGCTGGACCTGTCCCTTGCTGGGGTAGAGCTGTGCTGGAGAGCTATTCCTGATGGCCTGAATGCAGGAGAGTTGATGGACTAACCAACTTCGTTACCGTCCATGCCCATAAACTACATTATATGAAGAGGCCAGTCTTGCCCAACAAGCATCTTCATGACATAGGGCAAAAGAGGATATCTTCAAGGAGTCCCCCTCTGTGAGGATCCAGTATAGATAATGTAGGAGAATTCGAGGGCTTGGAACCAGACCAATGACTCACTGAAATGAACTGTTTGGGCAAGACCCAAGCTTCCATGGCAAGATTTTTAAAAATGTTGGGGGATGGAATGTTATAATGGCAGAAAGAAGATAAGGAGGGAATGGGATATGAGTGTGGTTGCAGTGCTTCATATGAAATTCACAAAAATGTCTATAAAAAAATAAAGAAAAAAAAACAAAAAATGTTTAGAATTGAATTAAAACAAAATCAAAACATACCCTTTATTTGGGACATATTGAAGGCAGTTATAAGAGGCGAGTTCATAACATTAAGTGGCTACATCAGAGAAACTTAGAGAGATCTATTATTAGTAACTTAACAACACATCTGTACACATAAGAAAAACAAGAAGAAATTACGTACAAAATGAGTTTTTTCTAAAGGGATTAAAAGGTAGTGTATAAAGATGCAAATATGTATTATTGTATCCTGGGAACACAGATTCGTGTATCTCTAGTGACAGAAATGTTCTACTCTGGAAATTACACATAAGTAGTCACAGAATTTAACAAAGTCATAGATCACTGTGCTTCCAAATGGACCAGTGCAGAAAACAAAAGGAAAGTAGGGCAAGCAGGCAACAGGCTTCAGCTCATTCTTAGCTTTGGGCTCAGTGGAAGCTAGTGTACTGTTAATAACATATTCCAAAAAAAAGGCTAAATATTGGATTATGTAAGAGAACCTTAAGAGAGCAGAAGGTAATTTTAACTCTGAAATTGCATCTCCAGAGTTCTTCACAATCATGACATTCCAATCACTCTATCTTCAGAGTCTTCAGAGTTGCTTTTTCAGAGAACTTCAGTCCACATTGAGCAAATGTCATTTCTATATGCATATGTTAAAATGTTTCTGAAGACTGGGTTCTGAACTGGTACAGTGGGAGATCTGATAGTCCTTTCCTACAGAGCAGAGCATTTAAGTAGAACAAAACAGTCAAAAAAATTAAATCCATTATCTGAAGGCTTGAGGTTGGAATTGATGGTTTACACTCAACTATTTCTGGATCTCAGACCCAAACCAGAAGCTATAATTACTTTTGTTTTCTAAACCTTAACTCTCCTAAAACAACACTACTAACTTTTCAGGGACTTTGCATCCTATGATTTCTAAACCTTCAATTTTTTGAGTGATATGCTATGCTATGATAAATCTATTTATATATTGTTCCATTTCTTTAAGGAACAGTGATATAATGGTTAGGATTTTTGTTGTTTTTGTTTGTTTTATGGATTTTTTTTATTTTTGTTTTTGTTTTTGTCAACTTGACAGAACTTAGAGTAGTCTGTGAAGAAGACACCACAATTGAGAAAATACTTCCACTAGATCAGCCTAGCAAGACTTTGGAAGCCTTTTCTTGATTAGTGATTTATGTAGCAGGGCTCACCCAGTGTGCTTGTATCACCCATAAGTAGGTGGTTCTGGGTTGTATAAAAAATTGGTGTAGTAAAGCATCAAAAGAAAGCCATTAAGAACATTGCTCAATGGCTTCTGCCTCGGCTTCTGTCTTTGCTTCCCTTGATGGGCTACAAGATATAAGTAAAAAAAAAAAAAAAAAAAAAACCTATGTCCTCCCCAAAGCATTTTTAAATCTTTGTGCTTATCACAGCAATTAAAATCAAATTAAACACCTAATCAATACCAGTGCTTCTGGTTCACAAAATAAAAATAATAGCTTTTATTTTCCATTTTACTTGTCATTGAAACATCTTTTGCTGATGTGTGGTTTCCATGCAGCTTTTTATAAAATGTCTACTAATATCATTAATGACATGGTGTATTTTACAAGTGAACAGTCACCAATAGAAGATTTTATGGGCAGACGGCATTAACTTAAGTATCCAAATACTTTCAGTAAAAGAAATATATATTTTCACATAGGACACCTCTCCTGATGTTTTTTGTGGGCTTTTGATATATAACAAAGTGAGGGAGATTAAGAGTGATATTAGTTTCTCCTTTCCACAGACATTTGAGAAAACATTCTTCAGCTGACTTAACAGGTATGTTTTTGGTCATCACTAGAAGTTCCCCAGATAATTTAGAGCATGTCTCTGACACCTCATAGTGACAACACAGGAGCCTCCATTATCCACCCTGCTTCATTAAAATACATTGAATTGCCGGGACTATATATTGGATATTTTAAGTCAGTTGTCTTGTGATTTTTATTTAATTAAAAGTAGGAATTGAAATCTAATCTTGTGATTTTATAGAAAAAAGATGATAAAAGTTTTTTATTATTATTATTAAGTCCGTTCTTTCTGCTCCCAGGTCACCCCAAGTCTATGCATAACTCAATATTGATGTTTATCTTAGTTCATTTATGCTTTATGCACAAATTGAGGCTAACTCAGCAACTCAACGTCTCTGGATCTCCTCCTTACAACACGGTTTTGGAATGGTTGTTATCAGGGCCACAGTCATTGTGTGTGGTCAGGTGGGATTACAGATCATTCAAAACTTCCGTTTCAGTTGCAAAATATTTTATCTTCTTAGTATTAAATGTTTAGGATATGAAGTTATTTTGAAAGCAACTCACTAAGAAACTAAAGTAATGTCCAACACCTTTAAATTGGCACCTGCTTAGTATATATGACACTTAATGAATTTAATTCAAAAGTATGTGCTTTCACATTGTGGTTATAGCTGGATGTGTTTTTCTATTTTAATATTCTTGTGATCATATATGTTTCCTAGAATCATTTGATTCTAGGAACAACTGTACCAGAAGCTCCAAAAGTTTCATATAACTGTGTAATTTTATCTGACTGTGACTATCGTCTATTCATGCCTCATTAGTGAAAAGTTGTGTTTTCTAAAATGAGTTACCAAGAGACTCACTGATTTTATTCCTGGCTCAGATGTTATATTAAAAGGATATTTTTTGGTTTTTTGGTGGGTGGGTAATGATGACAAAGAGTAATAATCAGTTACCTGAGCCTCTTGTGACATTAGGGATAAACCATTTTTACTGAAACATTTGGAGCAGAAATCAAGGTTCACATATTTACCTTGCCAATTCGCAGGTGTGCTTAAGCAGCATGGCTTGACCTCCACCCTTGAGCATTGGGTCCTGGCACCCTGACTAGGGTCAGCAACCAAAGAAGGAGAAACACACATACAATAAAGCTAGGATCAGATGGGAGTTTTCTACTAGTAACATGAAACCTCATCCTGTTTATTAGGTACAGTAGACTGGTATAGTTTAGGTATGGTTTAATCTAATCTCAGTAGGAGGCTAGTCCCAGGCTGCAACCATGTGGGAGGAGAAAGCATGGTTACTTTTCTTTGTACACATTGATCCTTTGTTCATAAACAGTACTGTTGAGGCCCTAGAGGAAAATGAAAGCTTTACTAACCCTCTTAATCTTGAAGCCCAGGGGGAGATGGCATTGTTGATGTCTCAGTAGGATCAAGATCTTAAAGTCTTGTGCAAATGTCAACAATACACATTTACTCTGGGACATTGTCACTCAGAGATTTCTCCACTCTACAGTCATCCCAAGTCACAAGAGTGTTTATATAGCATTGCATTTGCTGTTCAAAGATCATAACTATATTTGAAATACAAATATATATGAAGCATAAGTTTTAACATATGTTAATAAGAAGCACAACTACCAGTGCAGAAGAGAATAGTAGGAACATTTAAATTGATCTGTGTTATAAGCAGAAGAGAAGCAGAGAACAGGATTTCCTGTGTACTTGGCCAGTCCTCTCTTTATGGACAATGTTCTTTATTCTGAGTCAGCCTTCTCTAAACTTTGACATTTACTGTACTAATGGAACATTTGTCACAGCAGTGGGACACAATGTTTGTTGGTTTTTTGGGGGGCTTTGTTATAAAGAAGTTTATGACATTATTCTTTTCTGATGAAGCTTTTGGGATAATGGGCATTTCCTGCCCCAAATACTAACATGGATATTTAATAACAATTTTATTTGAGAATGCATACTGAATCTGACTAAATTATTTTAATATCTTTTCCAACTTACAGCAAAGTTACGTTTCACATTAAATGTAATAAATTTACTAAAACAAACACTTGTGAATGTTGTCTGTGGGCAGGTGAATCACTTTTCCAATTTCTCTACTGTTATAAAGAAGTAGGTGCCCTGGGTCATGCCTCAGGTGAGTTACAACTTTAATTTTGACGAGGTCCTATTTCAGGCTCACTACAGAGTTTTCACACATATCTCTAAGAAATGAAGGCTAGTTTCTTCCATAAATTATATGAATGTCCCTCTGGCTAGATATTTAATGGGACTAAACTTGAAAGTAGATTTCCATTTGCAGAGAAGATAGAAAAGGTTCTATTCATTCCAGAGATTGTAGTAGTCTTCAGAGAAGACAATGCAAAAGTCACTTATAAATAATGAAGCATTGAAATTTTTATAATTATAACTCTTATAGATTACACTATTATGTTCTTTCAATGTAGATATTTAACTAAATTCTCAAGGAAACGGGGGCATCAAATTTTCATTTGGAAGAGTCATTCATATTCTAAAGCTCATATATCACAATCTTTTCATCTCCTTAATGTACCACCTCCACTTTATAAAAGACACTGTCAGATGAGTTTTAAGCAAGCTAAATAAATATTAAGCTTTCCTTTTAAACCTTTAAACATTATCAGTTTGTTAACTGATGTTAAGATTCCAAGAAGTTTTAGTTTAAAAATTAATCCATGTAAATAATGCCTAAAAATCAACTTTGCAACTCTGAATGTGTCTATTTATTGGTAGAAACAAATATTCAAACTTGCAAGTTCCTATAATTTAATTTTTAATAATATTTAATAATATTCACTCTAGTCTTTCTGACATATTTTTACAACACCTATTACTTTTCTACTTAAGAAGGATGAGAGAAATGAAAGCATAAAGAGCAGGCTCTGGATCTCTAGGGAATTATTCTAGCTTTGGTATTCATAGAACTAAAGGATAGTAATGTGAAACTAAACCATACAAGTGGGGTATTGGAGATACCAGATATTCAACTGAAACTGTTAAAGCATCACTCTCTCTCTCTCTCTCTCTCTCTCTCTCTCACGCTCGCACGCATGCACGCACGCACGCACGCACGCACACACACACACACACTCACATATATATATATATATATATATATATATATATATATATATATAGTAAGAGAATACTTTATTCAGGAAGTATAGCGAGAGAGAGAAGAAGAATTTAGTAGAGGACTGGGTATCATTATGAACACAGCATAAACAATAAACAACTAGGGCTTTATAAGCCTTGAATTAGGTCAATGGATGGAAGGCTGAGATACAAGGGACTAAGGAGACACTAACTAACATGCAGATTCTATGGACAGAGACTAAGGAGTTAAACCACACATTGAACATGGAAGGTTCTTGCTAAAAGAATTTCCAGAGATTGCATCTAAACTAGGTGATGTAGAGCAAATTATGGAGGTCACAGGTCAAATCTTAGTTGAAAAGTGGGTTCCTAGGGACATGAAGAACATTGCAAAAATTACACTCATAGAAGGTAACTCCTCAATAAAACTCAGTACATGCTCGGGCCCCACACACAATTGTTATGCAAACAAATACCCATGTCAGGTTTGTTTTGATTTAAGAGGTTAGAGGTAAGGACATAATTAGGGTCTTCTTTCTTACTATCAATATGTGGCAGAGCTACTTTCTCCCATTCCCTGCTTCCTACTGGATTTCACCTGGATCCCTAAATGATCAGCAAGAATCATACTGAATTTTCAAGAGAATTGTTAGCATCCTCCTCATCCTCATTCTCACCCTCATACTCTTCATTCTCCTTTCTCTTCTCCTCCTCTTTTTTCTGTTCCCCTTCTCCCTTTCTTCTCTCTCATTCATTCTTACTCATCCTCATCTTCTTTTCTTATTATTCCTCCTATCTTCCTTTTTCTCCTCTATTCCTAATACTTTATGTTTATTTTCTTTTATAGCTTCAAAATTTGAAAATGGGAAACTAAAATCTTTTACAGTTAAGTTTGAGAATTATAATAAAATCATACTTCTGTATATTTGCATTTATTGCTGTCAAAACGCTACTGTTGAGTATTTTTTCCATTAAGCAGTACTAAATATCAGTTTGTATAATAAGGGAAAAGCAATACTGGCAGAATTTCAGGCTTGTAATTCCGATTTTTAAATTAGACTTAAAACTTCATAAGAAGTTTGCAACGAATGTGCATTGCTGTATTCAGTTTTAATTTCTTTCTTCATTTATCCCAAAGCTCATTGAGATTCCTTCAGATTCTTGCTTGTGTTTTTCCCTATATAATAAGCACGTCCCATATTTTAAGAAGCATTTGGAAGGGGTATTTAAAAACCATTTTCCCCAGAGGTTTGGTGAATAGATTTTTGCATGTTCTAGTAAGTTTACCTCATGTTGACAAGTTTATAGGAAATGAGATCATTATGTACTCCAACCCTCTTCAAATTATAGTTTCCTAGACAACCAGCATAATTTGTTTCCTGACTTAGTAATGGTGAATGGTAAGATTATGTAGAAGTGGGGTTCAGGAGAAACCAGTTGTGAGGCTCTTGAATTTAATGATTAGTTGCTCAAATGGCTAAACTTTGTATTTGAATCTGCATGAAAAATATTAATCTTGATTAATTCAGAATTGCTTTCTAAAATTTTACTGAATTATTGACAATAATTCTACACAATATAATGTTTGAAGGAAGAACAATATAAAGAGTTAAGTTAAGGACTTCATGATTTCAGAGGAGTGAGTTCATTTTTGTCACATCTTTATTTCTAACAGAAAGAAAACTTCAAATCTGTGTTCAGAATTTGCTTGTTCTGATAAGCTTCCAATCTCATCACTTTCTGGCTCGAGTCACAAGTCATCATTTGAATTGGTGCTTCCAGTGCTTGATTCTGTTGATTGTTGAGTCCTAAAAAATACATATTGCCTTGAATATTATTTATTTCATCATTAATATATACTTAAAGTTTCTACTATATTGAGATTTCCATTTCCTCTTGTATTGTTTAATAAAACACATTAATGACAAGTATGTGATGAATCTAACTTTCAGGAGAGCGACAGAAATGATTTTACTTTCAGAAATGCTGATCTTTTTAGTGGGGTTGCCCTCTACTTTTCGTACTATCATGATGTTGAAAGATTTTGGCTAAGGAATGTCTGTTTCATCACATGTCATACTCAGGATCCAGGCCAATTGTTCTTTATTCAACAATCATTTCCAACTGAACATCCTGTCCCTAGCTTGAAACAGCTGAGAACTCTAAGAGACAAAGAACAGTGCTGCTTTTGTCTTACTGTTTGTTTTGATCTCAATGCTGCTCACTAATATTTAGCAAACATTTGGGTGCTTCTATCATTTCAGAGAATAAATCAACTCACTTGTCTTCTTAAACTCATGTTTTTGACAAACTTCATTCTAGGTATTACTGGTTTCACCTAAAGCACTTTGAGATTCTTTATATATTCTGGTAGTCCCACAGGTTCTTGGTGTATTCCTGTAGTACCAGAAGGTAAATTACTGGCTAGTTACCATGGTTTGTTCCTTTTAAATAGCAAGATATCATCCGGCTGAATAGTGACTATAAATACAGGTCTACACACAGTGGTCAATTTAAAGGAAGCTAACAGCATTTTTAGAAAGATAAACAAACAAATGATGTAAGAGCTTTTAAGTGTCTCTAAGATGATCTTTCAACAAACATATGCTCATGAAAGAGAGAACAAACACTGAATTTTTTATAGTGGGTAATTGATATATTCACATGTGTAAAAAGACATGTTGCCATCAAATTATATCCATAAAACAAAAAGATCTTTGAATGCTTAGTCACAAGACTACAAATAACTTCTCTCTGAAGATTTGTGTCTGTAATGCTCTTATAATTTCTTAGTTCATCTTTTAGGATGAAGTCTGATACTGCTGTTCTTGGTAGCCTCTAAACTCATTTCTGATTGTTGGCAAGTACAAATACTGATGCAGATTGTTAGTAATAATAGAAAAATTGCCATTAATGTTTAAAGAAATGAACAACACTTAGCTCTAAAATCTCACTGAGAACCTGAAATGAAAAGAAAGAAAAAAAACAGAAAAATAAAACAAGTAGTTTTCAAATGAACTGCACATTATAATCACCTGGGAACATCAAAATAAATTCCTGGCTAAGTTTCAATTGTTATGGCAGGTCCAGGAATTTGCATCATTATCTTCCATGAAGTATTATGGAGTCTGCATCATAGAACAACCAGTTTCTAATTCTAGTGTATTTTCAAAATATCCAAATAATTTTGTGAACAATTTGGAACTGGGTTGAAATACCAAGTTTATTGACGAGCTGTGGTACCGAGATAGTTACAGTTTGAAAAGGAAACTCTCAGAATCTCATTTTTATGATTGACATTTTATTTAAAACTCCTGTAACCACTTATGATGCAGAAGAATGTATAGCAGCAGCCAAGTCAAGACCTCTCCTCTAAGGGGCCACTTCTCTGTGGAAAGCACCAGTCTTCCTTTTTTTCTCACAATATCACCCTGAGCTTCCTTATCATCTGAGCTCAGGTTACCCTGAGCTGTCCAGACACTTTATTCTTTAACATTCAACTCTAGGAACAAATTAGTTCCTTGAAGTTCCTGCTCTCTAGGTTTTTGTGTACCCCTACAGCATTGTCATAGGAATTATGTGAGTGTTGTAATAATCTCAATATAGTCGTATCTATGTCTTCAGTGATACTCAAACTTTATTGCAATTCCAAACCCTCACTAGAAGAACTCTTTATTGTAAGTGCTTATGTCAGCTTCTTATCACTGTATACCTTTAAATCTTCAGGGATATTATATAAAGCATAGAATTATGCAGCGTAGAAATAATGATAATATGCTGAGAAACATTTTTTCCAAGATAGATACAACGTGTTATGGACACACAGATGATTTTTTTCATCTGGAAAATAAATTCATTCATGGCATATCTTCCTAGTAATTATCATGAATAATTCAAGGAGGACATATTCCATCTCAATGCAACAGAAATACTCACATAAAATTGTCTCAGTGTTCCAAGATATCATTAGAAAGAAATAGAAACAGATAATCCGTAATCACTTATATTCATGTTTAGAATACAGTTTCTTATTTTCTTTGGTATTATTGTGGCTGATGTTCTAGGAATTCCAAACACTTCATATAAAAGATTGAAGCTACATCTTCAAGTCTTTTTCTCTTGAAGATATTCTTCTGCTTAACGTTTTGACCTACTCCCCATATGACCTTCATTTCCAAGGGTGGAAAATGGCAAGAAAAGCAGAAAGGTACAAAGGAAAAATCTTGATATCTGTTTTAATCTACAACTGCCTCCCTTTTGAAGTAAACTGTGTTGTTATCTTATGTTTGTCTATACTAAATAAAGAATATTCTGCTTATGTTAATTTAGAAAACTAGACTTTGGTATATAGAGGGTCTCCAGTCAACCAAAGTATCAGAGGCATTATCTAAAGGCCATGGAACAGTTTTCAATTTTCCCACCACACATGGTTATCAATATGTAGTGAGATTTTCTTTTTCTTTTTTAGAAAAATTTCTCAAGACTACCTAAGAACTAGTCTTGCCTAAGAAATGCTTTTCCTAAATGTAAGTGGTCATACTTGCAAAACAAACTGCAAGATTTTACATCCAAGATTAGAAATAGGTGTCATGTGTTCTATCAAAAGCACACAAATTTTTTCAAGGATATACATATGTTCATAATATACATATATTTATACATGAACATAGGCATATGTATACACATATATACATATATGCATATACACACACACAAACACACAGAGACATATATATTTCATTTTTATACTTTATTGCATCTTCTTGACAGTGACTCCTTAACACTGATGAAGTTTCAATAAAGGCAAAATTTCCATCTTTGCTCTGACTCTCATTGTGGACTTAGTTGGTTATTTCTCTAGTGCTGACTTCTTTCTCACCCCACCACCCACATTAAACAGAGCCATGGGAATATGTGGGCCAGTTCATATTCTTATTATGACAATGATTGCTTTAGAGACAGGAATTTGACACAAATATTTCCAGCTAGGACTTAAGGCTGGCTTTTGGGATGATATGCAAAAACATGAATTATCCTAGCTGCATCTGGCAGTTTACTTTTGTCAAAGAGAAGAGATTCTCCTGAGATCAAGTTAGTAGGATCCTGGTAATGTAATTTATTTAGCAGATCAGACCATACTTGAAGTCTGTTCTCATCTAAGCTCTGTCTACTTTTAACTAATGAATGTATCATCTTCATTTCATGCTAGAATTTCTGTGTGTGTCTGTGTGTCTATGTGCAGTATGGTATGTGTGTTCCCGTGTCTGTGTGAGTGGGTGATTTGTGTGTATCCTTGTGTGTGTGTGGTGGGTCTGGGTAGTTTGTGTGTATATATGTGTGTGTGTGTGTATATATATGCAGTGTAGTGTTTATGTGTATTATGAGTGGTATTGTGTGTGTTTGTGCATATGCATTTGGTCTGTGTGTGTGTGTGTGTGTGTGTCTGTCTGTGTCTGTCTGTGTGTGTGTGTGTATGTGTGTGTTTGTGTGTGTATATGTGTGCATGTGTATGTGGTCTGTCTTTGTGGTATGTGTGGTATATGTTTAATATACAGTATGTTGGTATGGTATGGTGTATTGTGGTGTCTGGGGAAATGATACATGTGTGGTCCGGGGTGTGTATGGAGGTGGTATGGCTATTGTCTCCTAGCACTTTTTCAGTGTTCTAATTGTAGACAGCCTTGACCTTGTGGCATGCCTAGGTAAATATGAGAAGACGTAAAGGAACACAGAGACAGGGCTGTCTGGACCATGTGTTAGCTACTTTTCTATTGCTATGATAAAATACCATGATCCAGGAAATCTAGAAAAGAAGGGTTTATTTTGGGATTATAGTGCAGAAGGCAAGGCTGCACCACCATCAGAACTGTAGCAGCAGCCAAGCATTGTGTCAGGACCAGTTTGATTGCTCAAATCTCCAACCACAAAAAGCCAACCAAGAGGCCTCAATGGAAAATGTACATGGCTTTTGAAATCTCAAAGTATGTCTCCAGTGATATAGTTCCTTCAGCAAGACTAGATCTCCTAAACCTACACAAACAGTCCCACCCACAGGGTACCAAAAATTCCAACACCTGAGTCAATCGGAGGCATTTCATACAGACAGCTGGTATCTCAGGCTGGCATCTCAAGTTGAAGATTCTGACAGTTATTGGCTCCTTGTTCCTCTGATGAGAGATTCATTAATCTTGCCCTCTTCCTCTTGCAGAGCTACAGTTACATTAATATGGATGGTGAAATATATTTGTTGTAGTAAGTCACTGAACCTTGGGTTCTTTTTGCTTCAACAAAGCTAATCAACATTCAGAAAAACAAGTGACCATTTCATATTGCATAGAGTAAGAGACAGGGCAAATGTATGGCCTTAAACACCGCCCTTGTTCATCTTGGTTATGTTTCAGTTTGGTTCCTTTCCAAGGACAGCTAAAGGGCTTCCTCTTTTGATCACTAATATAGAGAATCTGGCTTAACCTGTGTCTTTCATATATTAATTGTGAGGAAGAGAAAGAAACAATAGTATCTTATATAATACACCACAATTTGTATTATTCTGGTTTCTCTTGAGGTTCTTTAGAGGAACAGAAAAGATAGAAAGAATGTGTGCTAAAAGGCAATTGATTAACTGGGTTGTGTGAAGAGATCCCAAACAGTTGTTTTCACATGGGAGAGGCTGAGAACCTGGCTGCTACTATCTGCAAGGCTGGGCAATACAGTGGTTCTAATTTGACACTGAATATTGGAAGATTCCCTGTGGAAAGACATTGTTTTCAATGTGAATGGAATCCTGATTTGGAATCTGATATCACTAAAGGCATCAGCCACAGTGTCCACTCTTCAGTAAGATACAAAAGCAAGAATCAAAAATCATAGATTTCTCTCAGACTTCTTTTATTGGGGCAGCAATACCTATACTCAGGGTGAGTAGTCCTATGGTTTTCACTCACTGATTATTGGATATTAGCCCAGAACCTTGAAATGCCCAAGATGCAACTCACAGGCCACATGAAGCTCATAAAAAAGGAAGACCAAGTGGGGGTGATTCAGTTCTTCTTAGAAGGAGCAACAAAATACTCAAGGGAGCAAATATGGAGACAAAGTGAGGGACAGAAACTGAAGGAGGGGCCATTTGAAGACCTTTCCACCTGAGTATCCATCCCATGTGCAATCACCAAAGGTAGATGCTGATGTGGAAGACAGGAAGTGCATGCTGATAAGAGCCTGATATGGATGTCTCCTCAGAGGCCTTCAAGAGTCTGACATATTCAGAGGCAGATGCTCACAACTAGCCATTGAACTGATCATGAGGTTCTCAATGGAGAGTTAGAGTGAGGACTGAAGGAGCTGAAAGGGTTTGTGGCACCATGAGGAGAGCAACAATACCAACCCACCACAGCTCCCAGGGTCCTAACCACCAGCCTGGGAGCACTTATGGAGGGATCCAGGGCTTCAGCTGAATATGTAAGAGTGGAGGGCCCTGCCGGGCACAGGTGGAAGAAGAGATCCTTGACCTCATGAAGGCTGGACGCCCCAGGGGGTGGGAATTTTGAGGGTGGGGAAGTGGGAGTGGGGGGGTAGGTGGGGGTTACATCCACGGAGAAGAAGGAGGAGGGGTAAGGGGATGGGGGGTTCCCGGGTGGGTGGGGGATGGGGTAAGGGGATAACATATGAAATGTAAATAAAATATCCAATAAAAAAAATCAAAAAAAAAGAAAACCCCTCATAGTTGTGCCTAACAGTTTATCTCAGAGATGGCTACAAATACAGTTAAGTTGACAACTGAGGTTCAACATCACCATTACCATCACAAGCTCGTTAGCACTTACACATTTTTAAAAACATCTCACTTTGATTATGAGTGTTGAGTAAATAAGAACATAGCCATGTCCAGAAGAGGCCAGTGTGTCATCTCTGTTTTAACAAATGAAGAGAAATTATGAGAGTAGTTAGGAGTGAACCTTGCAAGGAACCAGCACCTCAATCAAAGGGACTCATCAGTGAGTTCTCAGGGCTGACACAGTTTGAGTGTGAATGAGAAGCATAAAAGGTTCGTTGGCTATGCTTAATCTTTGTATGGGTAATTCTTTATTCTCTTACACTGTCTGTATTTAACTCACTGAATGGATATAACCAAGATACTGAACTGGTTAGAATTTACTTTTAATAATAACTTAACATTGAAACAGAGACTCTGAAAGCTGCTTGTGTTAGTGTGGTACACATACATTGCAGATAAAACAGCCATACTCATAAAATAAAATAAATCTAAAAGAAAGAAAACAAGTTTGTGAAAAATAAACATTATATTTCCAATTCTTCCTGCTACCAAATGGCTAATGAAACAAATTATAGACTGGGTTTTCCTGACAAGTTTTTAAAGTACTGCTTCAGGTGGAAGAACTTCCCTTCCATTATTCTTACAACACCACTTTCTTGTAATGGAAGGGAGAGGCTGAAGTCCCATGAAAAAGATCTAAGAAAAAGGAAAAGAGCTGTCTGATTCTGCAATTCAAAGGCTTTTGGATGCTTCATTCAAAGCTTCACCTGTTTAACCTTCTTGTGAAAAAAATAAGCCATTGAAAGCCATTGTCAGGTCTTTGTTTTTATCAGTTGAATGTGATTATAACCTGACAAACTACCATACCATGTGAGTGAGGGTAGTGGAGAGTAGTAGAATCATCCCACCACTATGCATGGAGCTGTTTTCTTTGTTTTTTAAGAGGGAACACATTGCCAGGCACATATAATAAATCTAACGTGTGTCTATATTTCCCTTCCACTCTTCCTTCCAGTTCTCATAGTTCATTTGTTTCCATCTTTCTTCCATCTCCTCTGTTTTTCACCTTCTCTCCTGTTTCAAGATTTTCTGAAATAATTTAGAATTATTAGATGTAATCCTGTTAGCACTAAAATCTCTATAAGCAGGGAGATATTAAGAAATATCTAAGACATGAAATAATCCTCATTCCTCCCTTCTGGTACCAGATCCAAATGGAAGTCATATTTTTAGGCTATCTTGCCTATTCTGATCCAGGACACTAAACCTGAGATGCCTACACATGTAGCCTATTTAGGCCCAAGGTAGAAACTACATATAGAAGCTCTCTTGTCCTATGCCCACCACAAGAAAACATAAAAAACAGATGAATGAGATTATGAAGTCAATGTAAAATTTGAAAACTGGATTCAAGAAAAGAGAACTACTGAAGAGAACACAGGCTGAAATGAAGATACAGCTGAGGACTTCAAAAAAACAGAACTAGGGAGAAAGCCTTACCAGTAGAACAAATCAAATACATAAAATAATATCAGGATGTGAAGATAAAATAAAGGAATTAGACAAGGTAGCGAAAGAAAACGACATGATACTCATCTTTAGACAAATGAAAGCAATATACAGGAACCTTGGGGTATCCTGTAAAGAACAACAACCAAAACAAAACACCAATATCGATGATGAACATAGATGTTAAATTATTTTATAACTATTTGAAAGCTTAATACAGACATATATCAAAAAGATAATCCATCCACTACCAGCAAGTTGGTTTTAATCCACAGCTTCAGTGATGGTTCAAACTATGTAATTTATTAAATGTAATAAACTTTAACAATGCGCTTAAATATAGACCCATCTCCTGGAACCTTGAAAGTGAAATACAGAAGAAATTTAGTTTCATGGCTCCATACTCCTCTTCCAAGGTAGTGAATGTGTTCAGTATACTAGGTTGAACCTTCAGTTCCACAAGCTTCCAAAATACCACATACTGGCAAGTGAGCTTGAAACACTTGAAACTGTAGGAAGATTCCTACCCTAGCAAATGAGAAAACATGTCACACAGTATCAAAATCTTCTCAAATAACTTCTGATAAATCAGAAGAACATTGTCTCATAGTATAATCTCTGAAATAGATCCAGAGAATTTCATTTTGCCTTGAATTGATTTTAATGATTTTGGCACAATGTTATAGAAGACTAAGAATCTTGGAGACCATAGTAAGAGCTAATCACCAAGCATGTGAAGTGATGCCTCTCCTCACTAGGCTTCTGAAAAGAAAACCAAAAACCACAAGGGCAAACTAATTACATGCTGTCTAGAAGAATTCAAACCAGAAGAACTCATGAAACAGTACATTGGAAAGGATACAAGTAATTGAGTATTTAGAGACTTAAAAGGACACAAGGTGTAAGGGAAAAAAACTATTCTGATTCTCTCAAACTACTTATCATATGCTTCCTCAAGCCTTTCAGTTTGTTACTGTCGTTGATGTTGCTGCTATTGACATCTAGGAATGGAAGGCAGAAATGTAGCTAAGTGTTTATGATAACCTTATGTATATACTTATACTTTACATCACTATATCACATTTCAACTAAAACCAATGTTAATCAGAGCAGCTAGTAATTACATAAGTTGTGGTAGTCCTACTGGGATCTTAAAATCCAGAAATAACTGGACATAGAGAAGATCCTATTCAGGTCTATTCCAGAGACTCTAGGCTGCTGCATTGCTAAGCTGTCAGAGGACAGCTTGGCATTACCCAGTCTATCCCAAAAGTGTCTCTGTGTTCAGTCTAAGCTTTCTTAACAACTCTTTCCTCTACTTTTGTGTTCCAGGGTATGAGAACCAGAATGCTGTGTAGCCCTTGGCCTGTTTAGATTTTCTCTTCTTTGTCTTCCATAACATTTCTCACAATTCCTCAATTTGTTGCCATGACTTATTCTTCCTGACATCAGCTTACCTTCCTAGAACATACAAAGTAGCAAAATCGTGCCTTAGGCTTAGGTTTAATTCAATTTTTTAAGTAAATAGAAAAATAGTCTAACAATTAAGATATCCACTTGAAAAAGCTTATAGAAATGTCCACTTCAAGTGTTTCATTCCTTAGAAAACTGATTAAAGATTCATCCCATAAGGGGTCCATGACTGATTTGTCAGGACAGGCTCTAGTTAGGTGCTTGCCATGCACATATTATAAAGCCATCTGTACAATATCACCAAACATATCCAGTTCACTTATTTAGAAGTTGCATTTAGAGGCAACTGGGAACCATAACTTTCCTTTTAAAGACATGCCAATATATATAGTTCACTATGGTATGTTCCTATTAAGTGGGCATAAAATGGTAGAGTACTGAGGTACCAAGTGGCTATATAAGGGATGACATTTGAAGGAGATAGAAATAATGGCTTTATGATTGGTATATGGGGGAAATATATTTTTTCAGGGAGCCTTGTAGTCTGGAAATTACTTACCCCTTATATAACTTAAATGCTATCTGAAGTATGAACCAGTAACAGTGCTGGAGGTTGAGGAGGTAACATGTTAAGAAACAGACATTTAAGGAGATCTACAGTCCCAGCACCATCAGAGAATTACTATTATCCTTCTCAATGAACATCTTTCCCCCAGACTGTGTCTTCCTTTCAGGTGACAACACGTTCCCAATTCCTCTTGTTTCTAGATTAGCAATCATACAATGAGCAGGTGATATGATTTTATCATATACATTATTGAATGAACGATTACTTCTACCACAGTCACATTTGTAATAGGAGACCACTCAAAGTACACCACATGCCTTCCCTCCTCCAGAAAAGCTGAGTACCTGCAATGACAAGGGCATTTCATTGTTCTTCTTCATTTATTATTTTTCGAGTTAGGTCTCTGGAGGCTGAAAAGCTGTATCAGTAGATTCTGATATTACCAACAAGTCAGAGCAAGTCTGTTTGTATGATCTACATGTAGAGGGTCAGGTGTGGCATTTAATCAAATTGTAATGCTCTTCTGATCTGTGTGTCATCAATCTTTTCTAGGATAGTCAACTTTTCCAGGTAAATTACCAGTGTCAAAACCTTGTGAGTTTAGGATATTCCTCAAATAACTCTTAATGTCTTTAGAATGATACAATATAAAGAAAACCCAGAATTATTCCTGTCTGAAGAAAATACAGGGATAAAAAATGGAATAGAGACTTAAGGAAAGGCTATCCAGAGACCACCCCAACTTGAGATCCATTCTATATACAGGCACCAAACCCCAACATTATTGCTAATGCCAAGCAGTACTTGCAGGCAGGAGTCTAGCGTGGCAATCCTCTGAGAGGCTGTACCGTCAGATGGCTGAGACACTTAAAGAAAACCACAGGACCTAATCTGGGTACCACTATGGAAGAGTTAGAGGAAGGACTGAGGAGCTGATAGAGATTGAAACCCCACAGGAATCACAACAGAATCTACTAAACAGACACGTCAGATCTCCTAGAACTAAGCAACCAATCAAAGATCATATATGGACTGGTCCATGGCCTCTGTTACATACTTAGAAGAGAACTGCCCTGTCTGGCCCCAGTGGGAAGGAATGTGCTTATTCCTGTGGAGGCTTGACATCCCAGAGAAAGGGGTTACTAGAGGGGTGAGGTGAAAGTGGCGGGGGGGGGGACAAAGCAGATGAGGGACTAGGAAGGAGGATCATGGAGGAAAGATCAGGAAGGAGAACAACATTTGAAATATAAGTTAATAAATAATAAAAATAAAATGATATACTAATATAAAGAGAAATAAATTTAGCTTTACAATGATGTTGTCAATACAATAGAGATTTAAGCTTATTCATTTATGCTAATTTTCATATTCATATTTCATGGTACTGTGTTAGATAAGGAAAATTTCATAAACGAACATAATACACTTTGAACAAATTCATCAAGAAGTCCCTATCCTGCCCATTTCAACATCCCTCTATCCTTTTGCTAGTACCCTTTGCTTCCATAGTCTAAACAGATTTCATTCTACTTTAATGAAATTGTTTTGATAATTTCATACTTGTGTGTGAGATGTACTATGACTACTGTTTACCTTTCAGTACTTTCTGCATTCCTCTTCTGCTCCCTCCAAGCCCTGGTTCTTTCCAACAAATGCCCTTCATTCTTTATGCTCCTCTATCTCACCTTGCCTGTCTCTTAAACTGCAGGATTTTGGAAGGTTATCACAACTTCTGTGTCCATAATGGCATCAGCTATGTAACATCCAAAAGGAGAGTGTCCCTGCATATCTCCTTCTCTCCTAGTTTCCATGGTCTTTTGTGCTGTCCTCTGGGAGTCAGAGCAGCTGAGATGTCACATTTATAGTGCAACACTCAGAGATGGCATGTTCTCAGCACTAAGACCAGTTACAAGTTCGTCTTGTCTGTTTGACAATTACCCACTGCCAAAAGAAATTTCTCTGAAGGAAATGGAAAGCTAAACTAGTCTATGTGTATAAGCATAAGTATTTTTAAAGTAGTTTACTATTTATCCGTTCAGTAAAACATAGGTACAGGTCCCCAGGTACGAACAGCAACCTCTCTAGTTACAGAGTTTTACTAGGATTCCAGTGCCTTCCTATAAAGTGGGCCTCGAGTCAAATCAGCAAGCCATTGATTACCTCCATTAAAGCCATGCCCCTGTTGGATCAAGGGCTTTTCTTACCAGAGAAGTCAGTATTATAGCAGTCAGGGTATACATATGTGAGAGATCATTGATGTTTTTTTCTCTCTTAGTAGCCTGCCTAGCACTTCTAGCTCCACGAGTGTTCATTTCTAACTTGATTTGTCTGTGTCCTCTATCTATGTCACATTGATTGTATCTTCAGCAGTATGTTTTTACTGTCAGTTTAAAGCAGCCATCCACAAACAGTGACAAGAGCCTATCCTTGTTTGGGGAGTCTCTTGAGAATCTGTACCAACAGTACATAAAGGAATTTTCTCAAACCGGGCACTGGAATTGACAATGAAAATCATTGACTTCTGAGAGCAGCAATACTCATTGATGTCATTGATGTGGAGAATCTCTGTTGAAGCACCCCCTCATTTTTAAAAATAAAGATTATAAGTTTTAGTTTAGTTATAAAATGATAGATTCCAATATGGCTTTTTCATAGTCTTCCTGAAATCCTCACCTCCCTTCCCAACTTTCTCCCATCTCTTTCCTTCACCTTTCCACTCCCATGCCCACTGAAATATTTATACACATGATATTCATCACCTCTGCTTTTTTCCATGATTTTTTAATTCCTACGTCCAGTTCTCCTCCTTACTCCCTTATCACAACTTCTTTGCTTACTTCTTGGACTCTATAGACAGTTCCATCAACTAAAACACAAAATTCCAAATCTTCAACTCTGAGATCCATCTATGAGGGAGAATACGTGGCATTTATCTTTATGGACCTCGATTGCCACACTTGTCATACTATTATCAAGCTTAACACATTTTCCTAATATTTTCAAAATGTTATTTGTTTATAGCACTTACAAAGTTGCGTTGTATAATATACTGCATTTTATTATTCTTCTGTCAGTTATTTGACATTTAGGCGGATTTCACCTTTTACTTATAGTGAGTAGAGAAGCAGTGAGCATGTATGTGTGGGTTTCTCTGTATTAAGCTTTGATGTTGCTTGTTTAAATATCTAGACTTTCTCTAGCTGAATCATGTGGTAGTTCTGCATTTAGCATACATGGTTTCTGTGGTGGATGCATAATTCATATTACTTCAGTAGTATATGAAGATTTATTTTCCCCACATCTTCATCAGCATTTGTTGTTGTTCTCTTGATATCGCCCATTCTAGCTAAGGTAAGATGATATATCAAAGAAGGTTTTCATTCCCATGAGGGACAAATGTTGTTGAAGATTTAAAAAAAAAAAAAACCTTACTTGGCATTTTGAATTTTTTTGAGAACTTTATTAGTTACATAATCTGTTTTGTGACTGGGCTATTTCTCAGCTATTAACCCTAAGTAGGATGTATAGCTGATTAAACGTTTCTCTTATCTTTTTAGGTTGTGTATATTTTAGTTTATTTGTAACAGTATGGACTTTGTACTCATTTCATTTATTTATGGTTTTTGCTTTCAGTTCTCTCTGATATGATCACTAGCTTTTACAGCCTGACATTCCCTAGCTCTCTGTTTTCTGATTGTATCCCTCTATTCTGGAATTTAAGGTACCTCTGATCCAGCTTGCTGTTCCTAACTCCAGCTAAGTCATTTGCTGTTCTCCAAAAGGATCTGCTAATTTCTGCTATTCACACCATCACATTTCACTCCCTGATCTGCATACACTTGGAACCATATCATAATGAAAATTCACTTTGTCCATTTTAAAAGTCACTATAGTCTAACATTCTCAAACTTATTTAAAAGTGCAAAGTTCAAAGTCTGTTCTGTGACTCGGTGATTTTTTTAACTGGAACACCTATAAAAATCAAAATGAAAAAGCAAATCACATACTTCCAACATACAATGGCACAGGGTATGCATTACATATAAACATATGGAGCATACATGTATACTGTGCTCCAAAAGAAAGCATAGTGAGAAGATATTGAACCAAAGAAAGCTTAAAAAACCAACAGGCAAACTATATACATTGTGTCTCTGTATCTGATATCAAAACACTCTTCAGATCACCAACTCCTTTCAACTTTGCTGACTTCTGGGCTGATTTCACTCACTGTTTTTTTTTTTTTTTATTGGATGTTTTATTTACATTTCCTATGTTGTCCTCTTACCCCATCCCCCACCCACCCCGGAACCCCCAATCCCCTCACACCTCCTCCTTCTTCTCTGTGGATGTAACCTCTATCTACCCCCCCACTCCCACCTCCCCACCCTCAAAATTCCCACCCCCTGGGGCATCCAGACTTCATGAGGTCAAGGTTCTCTTCTTCCACCTATGCCCAGCAGGGCCCTCCACTCTTACATATTCAGCTGAAGCCCTGGATCCCTCCCTAAGTGCTCTCAGGC
This sequence comes from Grammomys surdaster, assembly GCF_004785775.1. Taxonomy (NCBI): domain Eukaryota; kingdom Metazoa; phylum Chordata; class Mammalia; order Rodentia; family Muridae; genus Grammomys; species Grammomys surdaster. The sequence continues at coordinate 6,128,733 of NW_021605171.1, read as the reverse complement.
TGGTGGTTTAGACCCTGGGAGCTGTGGTTGGTTCGTATTGTTGCTCTCCTCATGGTGTGGCAAATCCTTTCAGCTCTTTCAGTCTTCACTCTAACTCCTCTATTGAGAACCCCATGATCAGTTCAATGGCTAGTTGTGAGCATCTGCCTCTGAGTATGTCAGACTCTTGAAGACCTCTGAGGAGATATCCATATCAGGCTCTTATCAGCATGCACTTCCTGTTAACAGCTTTCCCCAGAATGTTTTCCACAGCTCTGGCATAACCATCATACTGGAATCTCCAAGGCATTCCATGTTTCACCTTCACAGCTTTATACAATGGAGGCTTACATGTAGGACATGACAGACACACACCTGGCCTCAGCTGCATTCCATAGTTGAATAGAGAGATGCCATAACCCCTTTCTTCTATCCATGTCTCTAAATCCAGAATCTTTTAGACCAATCTGTCAAATTCTGCTGATTGCTGGGGCAGGCATATAGTACCCTCATTCAATTTCAACTCCACCAGCTTTCTCCTTTTGATGGTTTCCTTCACTGCATAAGCTTGGTTTTCCTGGAACTTGCTCTGTTGACCAGGCTGGCCTTGTTCTCAGAGAACTGCATATCTCTTTCTCCTACTTGATGAGAAGAAAAGTGTACTCCACCATGCCCAGCCACAAACTTTTCTATAATTTCATTTCATTTCTCTTTAATTTCCTTTCACAAACTGGAAGTCTAGCAGTGTAGAGTCTTGCTCTGAGTTCACAATTTCATTTAATTTATTTAGTATCAGGATTTTATTTAGTCTGTTTGCCTCCTTGAACACAGGTCTCCATTTTATTTCATGATGCTTGCTTTCTTCTCAAATTGTACATTTTGTAAATTTTTTTTGCTCATTTTGCTTCTTTTCATTATAGATCTGTATTAAAAAACCACTGGGAATATTCCAGATTAAGATTTTTTCATATTCTCCTCTGTACACACAACTAATTCAAAACTCTTTCATTTAGCCTCAGGCCAAATTTTTGGACAAGGGCAAAAACCAGCCACCTTCTTCATGAAAATATCACAGGAATAGTCTCTATGCCACATAGTAACATCCTTCTTTTCTGAAACCTCTTGAACTAGGACCCCATAGTTCAAATCACCTTCATTCCCACTTTCTTCCATGTTGCTACTACGTTGTCCATGACCCTATTTAGTGTTCAATGGCTTTTTTAATCCAAATTCACAAAATCCACATTTCTTCAAACAAAAGCATGATCAGGCCTATCACAGCAATATTCCTGTTTCTGGTATCAAGTTCTGTATAAGTTAGAGTTTTATTGTTGTGAAGATATATCATGCTCATAACAACTCTCATAAAAGAAAATATTTAATTGTGAGTGGCTTACAGTTACAGAGGTTTAGTTCATTATCATCAGGGCAGGAAAGATCATTTTATGTAGATAGACATGGTGCTGGGGTTCTAAGTCTAGATCTGAAGGCATCCAGAAGAGAGACCAAACCACTAGACTTGGCCTGAGACCTTAAAGCCTGCCCCAAGAGATACATTTTCTCTATCAATGTCACACCTATTCCAACAAAAACAAACCTCCTAATAGTGATTCTCCCTATAGACCCCTGAAGGCCATTATTATACAAAGATATATGAAGCATAATTTGTATCAAGGACCCTGATTAAGAACATGGATCACAATATAAAAACTTTTCAGTTCCCATACTGAATGCTATCCTGTCGAACATCTTGATTCTATTCCTTCTGATGACATCACGTCTGTCTCTAGAGCAAAAAATTCAGAATAGACCTGTTTTGGTATCTTAACTACTATTCTACTTCTGTCAAGAGACACGATAACTAAGACAACTCTTATAAAATAAAGCATTTAATTGAGGGCTTAGTTAGAGTTTCCTGAAGTTAGTTATGATCATCACAATGAGAAGAAGAAAACCATGACTCTGAAGTATTAGCTGAGAGACATATATTGTGATCTGCAGACAGCAGACAGAGAAAGACTGATTCTGAGGTAGACTTTGGAAACTTCAAACTTACCTCTGGTGACACATCTCCAAAAATGCTACATCTCCTAATCTTTTCCAAGCAGTTCCATTTACTTCAGACCAACATTCAAACTTATGAGACTATGGGGGACTATTCAATTTAAGATAACCACACATGCTGTTGGGTGTCTTTGGTTCTCTAGGTTAGCAAGTCACCCACCCCTATTTTCACAAGTGCTATAAGTACTCCAAGGATAGAGTGGCAGTAGTTCCTGCATGCCAAAGTAACAATGCCATTGAAATTAGTTTATAGAAAAGAAGCAACCTGATTACTACTACTTTTGATAATATCTTATTTTTTCAGAATCTTCATGTCTTTAGTTATACATTGTGAATTTGAAAGCAATGCAATGCAAAACAGATTCATGATTGGTTTTACTTCTATAAGTGCTTAAAGACAAATATTGCTCATGCATTTTACAAGAAGAATATAGACATGGTAGAGTTCTTTATTAGCCTACATGCTTCACTTCCTCTATTCCCATGTGAAATTTATTTTGTTGTTATGGCCACACAATTGGAAATTGTGTGACCTTCAACAAACAGGTGGTTTAATTTTTCTAATTTAACCTATCTTCAACATGAAAAAAAAATGGATTTCTATTTCAGAAAGCTGATGCAGACATTAAACAAGATAAAATATATCAACAGCTTTAAACATTCTCTTCCAGAGAGTAAGAACTGGATGAAGGTTACCTACAGTCAAGGGCTAAATATATCCACAAGAGCAGTGTAAAGCTACCATCAGAATTTCAAACACAGCAGCCACAATCTTTCTCTGGTAGAATTATTGCTACCATGTTAAAGTGATATGGGTGAGAAGATATTTACCTGGACATCTCTATTAGTTAGTTGGAGATTGAAATCCCTACATTAATCACTGCTTCTGAGTGGATGCTGTGCTAATATCTAATATCTAATTTTGAGATAATCTGAATAAAAACTAAGAGCAGGTCCTTATGACCATTTATTCTTCTTCAATGTAAGTGTCTGGTAGGGGCTGTCAGCTGTAATTATGACAATCAAGATGTTTTTGTGTGATATTATTGTGTTAGATGAAAGACTTTCTACTCATTAATTAATAGGTATTTGCATGCATTACCATTTTAATCTGAGCATTCAAGTTCCAAATTGATGAGTTTGGTGGATTTTTTTTCATCTTCTAAAACAGCGCTATCAAGAATCAAGAAAGTCATTTTTAAAACAGCAGAAATGGTTAAAATGGCCCATTTCTACAGCTGGACCTCTATTGTAGGATTTCAGCAAGGAAAGCTGTACAGCTCAACACCATTACTCAAATCACTGTTCAGATAGTAATTTGGAATTTGGCTCCTCATACACCCAGGGAGAAGTGGGATGCATAGCAATTTGCAAGTGCAGATGTAGATGATCATCAAAGATAAAGATCTCATCAGCAATCTGTTACTATAATTCTCATTTTCTCTGCTTAGACTTATCAGTATTCAAGAAAAATGGAAATGATGTTTCCACCACTTACCTGATCCTAAACTAGAGGTCAGGAGTTGTGGAGATGATAAAGACCAGAATTTAGCTCCCTAGAGCTCATGTAAACACTGAATGAGAGTGGTTTCCCACCTGTAATTCCAGGGTTCAGTAGAGAGAAAGAAGATTCCTGGAGCAAAATGGCCAGTTAGACTAGTTTGTAGTATTGAGCTCTGGCTTCAGATGGGAGAGTTGGCCTCATTGAGGAAAGTAGAGAGTGATCCAGAATGAGATCCAATATTAACTGCAGACATTCACACAGGCACCTACACACAGGGGTGTGCACCAATGTGCAAACACACCTAGATGCATTACATACTCACATACAGAAGTAAAGAGTACTTAATGTGTAAACTATGGATTTTCAGCCAAGACTACTTGTTCACATACAACTCTACAGGACAGCTGAGTTGACAAGATCAGTAGTCAACATGACCAAGATGTTGTTTCTCAGATCATTGACTTAAACAGCCTATGCTATAAGTCAAATTTTATTATCAAATTAAGTTAAGATTAGATGGTCATTTAGATCACATCACCAGGAAAATCTGATAATTGGATACAAATGAAATGTACTAGCATTCACCCTTTGATGTTTATATTAGTCCTGATGCTTCATTAATTGTTTCCTTAAAGCTATGGAGTCAGATGACAATACCTTAGCCGCTGTTATATTTTTGTGAAGAGACACCATGAACAAGTTACTTCTTGCAAAATAAAGCATTCAATCAGGAGCTTGTGTACAATTTGGCACACATTAGTATATTATCGTCATGGTAGCCCTCTGACAGGCATTGAAACACTATCTGAGACCTTTACATCTTAATCTTTTTGCAGAAAGAAAAAAGAGAGAGAGAGACAGAGAGAGACAGAGACACAGAGAGACAGGGACAGAGCGACAGAGAGACAATTAGAGGCAGCAGTAGAGACAGAGACAGGGACATGTTGGGTGGGCCTGGCATGGTGATTGAAATCTCAAGGATCATTTCTAGTAACACAACCCCTCCAACAAGGCCACACCTACTCCAACAATGACCTACCTCCTAATACTTCCCTGACAGCTCACCAGCTAGTGACCAAGCATTGAAATATTTGAGCCTATGGCAGTCATTCTTATTCAAACTACCACAGCCACATTTATTATTTGATTGGGCAGTGGACTGAGATGCACTCAGAAAATCTGACTACTAACAGGTTCATTAACTAATTTGGAATTACATGGGAGTAAAATATTTAGTGTAGAACATCTACAATCTCAGACACACATTTCTGTTGAGCTACAGGATGTAGAAAGTGATAGAATTTCTTTTTTTTGTCTTTTTTTTTTCATCTTTTTCCCTAGAGCTGAGGACTGAATTCAGGGCCGTGAGCTTGCTAGGCAAGTGCTCTATCACTGATCTAAATCCTCAGCTTGTTAAACACTCTTTGTTGGGTAAGTATAAATGAAAAGCTGCTAGCATCAGAGTCTATGCTGCATCAGGGCTAAGTCCAAAGTGAAAATCTATTTGAAACAATCTGATAATCAGGGTTTCCTCAGAGAATTGAAGCCACTCTCCTGTTGCCAAAGGTTGTTATCAATTACTGTGTTTAAATTCTGCAATGTCAATAATTATCCCAGGTACTTGGAATAGGGAAGGAAGCAAAAGGAAACACTTTTCCAAGTCATTCATCTATGTACACCAGATGAAAAATCTTACTCCCTGTCTTTCTAACAGCACAGCAGCTTCCGTTGTTATTACATAAGAAGGATGGCAATGTGCTCCTCAGACTGATAGCAAAGGTTCTCAGGCTGGGTACTCTCAGCTACTTCCATATCCCACTTAGGTGAAAGTGTACTTGTGATTGTTTCAAGGGAGGCTGTTCAAGGGAACACTATTCTTCATATACGCACAGTTAACTCTTCACACAACCTTTACCCAGAAAGGGACTAACAATACAAGCTACTTTTTGAGATCCCCAATGAACTTGAAATTCTAATATTCTTTTTCACCTTTTAATTTTATTAATCCAGAATTCCTCCTGTCAAAAGGAAATTCAGGGTCAAAGAGTGAAGCAGAAACTGAAGGAAAGGTCACCCAGAGACTGCTCCACCTAGGCATCCATCCCATCTGCTGATACCAAACTCAGACACTATAGCTGATGTCAAGAAGTGCTTACTGACAGCAGCCCAGTATAGCTGTGCCTGAAAGGCTCTGCCAGAACCAGCCCAATAAATATGCAGAGGTACACAGCCAAACATTGGATTGAGCATGAGGTCTCCAATGGGGAAGTTAGAGCAAAGTCTGTGGGAGCTGAAGGGGTTTGGAACTTCATAGGAAGAACAACAATATCAACCAACCAGATTTCCCAAAGCATGCAAGCAGTAAACCAGTAGAATACACAGGGGGTACCCATGGCTCTAGCTGGATATGTAGCAGAGGATTGCCTTATCTGGCATCACTGGGAGAGTAGCCCCCTTGGTCCTGTGAAGGCTTGATGTCCCAGGATAGGGGAATACTAGGCCACTGAGGCAGGAATGGGTTGGCAGGTGGGGGAACACTCTTATAGAGTCAGGAGGAGTAAGGAGGAGATAGGGGGCATGTGAAGGGGAAACTGGGAAAGGGGATATGAAACATTTGAAATGTAGATAAATAAAATGACAATAAGAACTTAAAATTCGTAAGCCTTAAAAAATAAAATAAATAAATAATTTTCTTATACAATGTATCCCGATTACAGTTTTTCCTCCCTCTATGACTCTCAGTTCCTCCCATTTCTATCTCTACTGCTATAAATTTAATTGGTAACTTCAGTGTCATGGTGGTGGGGTAGGTACATGGCCATGTTGCACAGCTACTTTTCAACATGACAGGGGCCATGGAGTTATTTCTGAGATTACAAAAGGAACAGCTGGAAGATATATGATTTAATAATAAGTAAACAAACAAATGAATACTTATAAAAATAATAATAAGTGAGTTAGAAAAATTAATGAACTTATGATTGGATGAAAAAGCTTAAAACTATTTTTAATTAAAATTGTATTTAGGGAGGTAAAATTTTTTGTAGTACTACTACAAACCACCTAGGAATAAGAAATACATAAATTATGGGGAGATTATTTTATTTTGGGGAGGAAACCAATTCAAATAAGCGAATTTCAGCTTACAACACCTCATCACTTGAAGAGTATTCACCCTCTGCGCAGTCATTTTGACTGATATTACTGCCTACTTTTTCATCAGTAGAAGATGCTTCTTCCATGAGAATAATAACATATATAGTTTCCTGGACAATTTCATGTGCCATGTTATATAACTTTTAACAACAAAATTGGGGCTGTGCTTGCAATTAAAAAAAATGCTTTTGTCTTTTCATGGTACCTTGACACTAAAATTGACCTTGGTATCCTGTTTTGCCAGAAACATGTAACTGGAAATCTACTGGTCACAGTGTTGCAGGAATATTTTTTGTTCTCTTATTTGCTTAAAATGACAAACTTCAGTGGAATGAATCTGTTACTGTTCTGTGTTTCTACCTTACAATTTCTACATGATGATGATGAGCTTGAAAATAAAGCTTATACCTTGCTGCAAAAGCAAGAAATAGATACCTTAGTGAGAAAAGCAGGAACTTCTTTTGTAGTATTTCCCATTTTGTTGTTCAACATGCTGTATTATCAAATCATAGCAACATGTAGACATATTGTGTTACATTTCTAGGTGTAAAATCACTTCCAAGAAGCTATCAGTTGTCTTTACAAATTTCCCAATGATGATCCAGAAGAAAACATATAATTAATATTTATTATTTTGCAGAAACCACATGTATCATATACTTGAAAACCCGGAACAAACAAAACCACTGAGTGTATTTTGTATTATTTCTGTTGTCCTTTATCTTTCCACAGCCTTTGCCTCCAGGCTTTCTCTCTTGCTCACAATCTGATATGCCCAGAAAAAGAAAACAAGTCAAAGTGAACAGAAGCTACAAGAGTGCATTTGGCATTAGAATGTTACATGTGAATTGATTAGGAAAAACTGGGCAGAATATCTGAGCTCTACTTTTGATATTCAGTGTAGTTGGGAAAAGATATTTTCTAAAAGTTTACTTTGAGGGGTTTGAGGTCTTACATTTAGGAATATTTATGTTTTCCTAGTAAAATTAATGAAAAGATCTTAACAGTGGCTGTGGATTTACCAGATATTTCCAGAATCATGTAGAATCTTTATAGGCATAGCTTAGTAAAGTTAAGCTTACACATATATTTTCCTTCTCAATCATTTGAGTTAAAATTTTCTGTTAATGCAAATGCACACACATAGATATATGGACTATGATCCCAATAGTATTGGATACATAAGTGTCCAGCAATAGGTGGAAAACAAACAAACAAAAAACAAACCAAAACAAAACCCCAAGTCTAAAACTAATAAACAAAACCCTCTTGTACATAATAGAGTTCCAAGTAAACTCAGAGTACACAGCAATTAGCAAAAGATGTAATCTAAAAGATCATAGTAACACCAGAGTAGAACAGTTGCTGCCACCACTTTGGAAGGGTATTTAAAAAATATCTGTCAAGAACACAGCATTTCTGTTAGACAAAGTGAATAAGTTCAAAAGATATTCCATGCAAGATGATAATTCTGGAGGTTAGCAACCTTATATTCTTAAGAATCCAGAAAGAACAGACGTAAATGATAAGTAGGCGAGGAAGATACATATGAGGTAGTCTGAATTAACAATTTAGTGGTATCAGTGTATTTCAAGTCGTCATTTGTACAACACAAATATAAAATGCTGTCAATTAAAAATATTTAATTTTAAAATCAAATATATAGGTGCATAAAGATGTTTGATCAAGTAACAATGTTTCTTTCCAAGTATGAAGGTCTGATTTGATTCCCAGAACATACATGATGGAAAGGCGTAGTGGACACTTGTAAGTTGTTTTCTGAGTTCAACAAAGCATTTTCCATTGTACACAATAAATAGATGTAAAACTTTTCGATGCAAATAAATAAAGTTTGCTTTTAGGACTGTATACTGTTTGCCTGCTAAGGACACTACAACTTTGAAGAATCTAATTTGGAACAACATAGTCTTACTTATACCAGGATACTTTCTCCATCTGTTTTCTTTCCGCTTCTTGTTTTAGCTGGCACACTTCCCTATAACCATACTTTAGTACACCTTCGACTCTACATTATTTATTTCCATCTGGCAATATATCCTGCAGTTTGTGAACTGTTTGTCTAATAGTTTCTAATGTCAAAACATAAAGTGATTGAGTACCTGCTTCTGCTAAGTGACTGATTCAAAGATGATCATCTTGACTGACTATATATATATATGTATATATATATCCAATAGATGACCTAAGCAGATATAGATGTAAGTATGTCTTTGAGGATGTTTCCAGAGGACCATAAGTGAGGAGAGAAGACCTACACTAAAGTGCAAACAGCACTACCCACAAGGGCTCTGACTCCCAAGCTTGGTTAAAAGGAAATACAAGTTGATAGTCATCATTTCTCTCTAAGTCCATCTGCAGATCCAATGAGACCTGCTTCCTCATCTGTGAGGAAAAATTAGAGGGCCACTGCAGTGGGGTCTGGGGAGGCTTCCACGCTGTGGCTGGTCCCACATGCAGGAGGAGGTCTATGGTTCCAGTGTCCTGGAGACTTTGGCAGCAGCAGGCCCCAATAACATGAGGAAGTCCTTGGTTTCAAAAGGGCTTATTGTCATGGCAGAGGGTACATGGATCTGGAAGTATGCCCCATAAAACTCAGGGCAGTCCCGAGTTATATAGGTAGGGAGAAAGGGGGAGGATCTGGGGAGGATCAGGGTAGGATCTAGGGAGGCATACTTAATTTGCTCCGCCCTCTGGCCTTCATTATTATGTAAATCCCTAGGCCCTGAGGACTCTAGTCACACCTTCTACCTGTTTACTTTGGGAGGGGTTGTAAATCTTTGGAGACTAGACTGCTTTTCAGGACCTTGGGTTCTTGAGGCACACCAAACTCCTGCGGTTCTAATGCAAAGTCTAAGGGTTCTAGGCAACTGGCAAGCCATGACCAGAATAACCTCACACAGTCCCACACTCACCCTCTTGCCACTCTTCTGTATCTGCTGTGATGGGTTGTATCTCTCAATCCAGGAGACATAATCAGTCTTCTACTCATTAAGTTGAGCTTGTCAGATATTCTGTTACGGTGATGAGAAAAAAAAAATGATACAGAAAATCAGTACCAAGAAGGGAGACTTTGTATCATGGGCCTTTGGAAAGGCTTGTGGGAGAATTTTGAAGGTACTGTGAAATATGGGTTAGAGAAATCTCAGAGTTCTACAAACAGATCTTGCTGAATCAGTCTAGTGGGAGGTTGCAAGATCACAATGCCTAGAGAAAATCAGAGAGCAGAGGTCTGGGTTGTAAGGTTTCAGAGAAAATCAAGGATTCCATTGTTAACTGACTACATACTTGATTACATTTTCACAAAGAATTTATTGTTTCTTCTCATGTCCTGGGAACTTAAGTGAGAGTGAGTTTAAAAGAAATAAACTGGTCAGTTTGTAGAGATGATTGTAAGACAAGACAGCACTCGAATTGTAATGCTACTACTATGTAATCTTATTAGATATAATGGGAGTGAGAAGATAATATGAAAAAATGCAGTTTGGTGAAGAGAGAATTGTTAGTGGGTGTTAGTACACTAGAGAGGTGCAGAGAAAGCAGCTGCTGCTATGAGAAAGATTAGCAATGTGAAGGAGAAGCTTCACAGTTTTCACTAAGATGATATAAAAGGTACATTAAGAGCAACTCCACCCTTAGAATAGTCTAGACTATAAAAACATAAATTCATTTTAAAGGTAAGTAATTTAGCTAAAGATTCACCAGCAACTCCTTATATTGTATCTAAACCAAGAAGCAGAGAGACCAAATGTCAATCATTCTCTCCTTTTACTTCAGTCTCTGATGGTATCTTCCACTTTTAGCTAAAAGTCTCTGGAAACGCAGATACAGCCAGAGATGAAGGACTCTATGCTACAAGTGTCTGACAAGAGAATTGCTCTCTTAGGTTTTTTGTTCAAAAATTACAAAGGTCAGAACAGCTCTTGTAAAGGGTGGACAGACTGTACAAGAGCAGGCTGGATAACTTGTCAATATGGTCCACATTAACACTGGTTTATCAGGCATAGAATAGTTAAGGGGCTGAAGGCTTACACCAAGGTCTAAAAGGAGCTAAGGCCAGGCAATATGTGATAAAGTTGAAGTATCAGCAAGGTGGCTCTGAGACATAATCGTATGAAGCTGTGAAATGGAAACTTAACTTTGACTGTATTGACAACAGCATCAACATGCGATGTCTAGGATAACTGCAACATAGAATGAAAGTAGCCTAAGAGAGGGGTGAGATGTGGTCCTAATAGAAGACTTAAAGTACTGGGATTTCCCAGGTCCATCAGAGTCCAAGTTAGGGCATCAAGAGCATAGAGTCCTGGGGTGGAGGATTTTGTGGTTTGACTGTCTGGTTTGAGCCTTACTTTAGTTCAGCTTTTCTTTGCAATGCCCTCATTCTTCCTGTGTAGAGTGAGAATGTGGATTCTGGATATTGGTATTGGTTGTTTACAGCTTACTATTTGGTTTTCAGGTACTCACAGTTAAAAAATGTGTGGGGCAGTGGGCTGTGAGAAGGAACTGGGTGCCTGGTCAAACACAGGTCTCAAACCCTGGACCCTTATCAGATGGTAGGTGTTCAGCTCTGTTCCTGGGCCCTGGTTCTTTTCTTTTAGCTTCAGCTCTCTACAGCCCCTCCCACAGAGTGTTCTATGGCCATCAGTCATGAGGAACAGTGCCTCAGGCTCTCCCGCATATAGATGAGGTATCTCCAAGCTCTCAGACCACACTAATGGGCATTATCTGCTGCCAGACCCTTACCCACCCTGAAACTTTATATGAGGGCTCTATTCAGGAGAAGTAAAGGTGTGTGGGAATCATCCTGGTGTCCAAGAGTTTCTGTAACAAGAACTGTAACACATGGGAAGAGATCTGCTTTCCTGGAACCTGCCCTCTTGCCAGCTAGCCGGCATCTTATCAGCCCAGCCTGAGCCATCTCAGTGCAGAGAGACCGGTGCAGCACCTGGAAGTGACCAGGAGGTGACAGAGGAGACATGAGCAGAGGCAGCAGTCGAGGCAGGTGATCTCCCCTCCCTGCCTGCACTCTGCTGCCTTGGCCTGGACCCCCGAACCAGACTGGGTTGAAGATGGGACATCCTCTGAAACAAGGGACCCACATCTGGTGACCAACATCTGGCTCGAACAGCAACACAGCTGTAGGAACTGAAACCTCAGGAAGGTGAGCGCCCAACTCTGGAGATGAACAACCTGTCCTTTTTCCTCCTGTGCACTTTCAGTCAGAGGCATCTCATGGATTTAAATAAGCTGAAGGAGCAACTGAAGCCTTCTGGCCAGAGCTACTCTCTGGTGCTAACTGAAGGTCCCTCTGGCCTCTGTTTAAATCCCAACAGCTTGCAACAGGTGTTGACAAAGACTTTCTATCTAGACCCTCTTTAAAACAAAAAGAAAACTTGGTTGCACTTAAAAGCCACAGGGCAGTTGCCAGTCCTTAAATCTGTGGGAAGGCTTGGAGTTTTGGACCTTTCTCAAATCCCCTAAGCCAATAGGCCAAGGGAACATTCCCATTGGACAAAGCTTCTCTCCTCTTTTCTGTCATGGGTAACTCAATGTCACATAAAAAATAACCCTAGGCCAGGCAAATATGTGCCCTACTAAAATCCCATGAAATAAAAATAGCCAAAAAACGGGCCTCCTTGTTTTGAGAGGAAGTCCTTCAGATATCACCATGCATGGCTGAGGACAATATTTACAGTCCAGACTCATAGAGCCGAGTAGCTTCTCTCATCAAAAACAAAGATAAAAATACAAAACAAAACAAAACAAAAAATACCTCATGGCTTTTTGCCTATCCTAGATGCAATTCAGTTATGTATAGAGCCATCTAAAGTAGGACAGACTGACAACAATACAGCTTCTGGCCCCCCTCAGTCAAATGAATCCAAAGATTAATGTCCCAAAAATCACCCTATTTCAGACCTCACAGCCGTCACTCAACAATTAGAGAAATAAAATCCATCTACCCACAATTCCAAACTTATGCTTTGAAGGAAATGCCAAGCAGTCTGTTCCTCCTGCTTCTCCCTCCCCCATCCAAAGGCAAGGCTCTATTAAAATACAAAAGGCACTTTCATCAACCTCTCCTCTTACCACGCCAAAGACAGATAAATCCCCTCCCCCTTTTCCAAGCTGCAAAATTGAGAAACCTTCATAATTTGTAGATAAAACCCTGGCAAATTCCATAGTCCCTTACATTCAACCATCAACAACTCAACAGCTCTGCAATTTCCAGGGCTCTCTGACAAAAAGTAACCCTGCCTCCCATGCTACTCAGGAGTCTTATACAAAGCTTGAAACCCAAACTTCTTGATCATTCCCAATTAATATCAACCCCACTCAAGCTAAATCACTTAACTGGTACCCACTCTAAGCCTCAGACCTAAAAGAACTCAGGCAAGCAGTGAAGGAAGATGGCATTCATACACTGTGGACAAAATCTCTCCTACAGAGCCATATTGCCAACTTAAACAACCCCCAAGATTGGAGAGATATTTGCTGTTCTGCTCTTCCTGGCCCAATGTTTCTAGAGTGGGATGCCTACTTTTCCTTTCAAAAAGTCAGGCAAAACTAGGAGAGAGGCAAGAATACCACAGGGATTTTTAATGAAATCTTTGGCCAAGAAGATTTCTCTACTGGAGCATAGTAGGCAACTCAGCCAGCAGGATACTATGAGCAGGTTCATCTCTGTGCAATACAAACTTGGGAGAGGCTCCGTCCACCCTTGGGGGTCACCAGACCCTACAGACTCCCTACTCTCTCTCCATCAGAAGCCCAGAGAATCCCTATCTGGTTTTATTCTCAGAACTAAAATGAGCTTAGAAAGAAAAATCTCCAATCCCACAGCAGAGACTTCTTCTTAAAACCATTGTTTGGGAAGGTATGACTTCTGAGTATAGACTAGCTTACCAGGGTCTCTGGGAAGAGCAAAGAAGGTGGATTGTGGCAACTCAAGAAATAGGAATTCCATCACACCAGGTTGCATCCATGGCTCAGGCATTTGTGGCAGCAGTAAAAACAGAAGGAATCTGCTTCAAATGTGGAGAGGCAGGACTTAGGAAGACTGAATGCCCACTAAACTGCCCTCCTATAACAGATTCCAATCCCTCTAAGCCCATCTGTTCCAGCTACAGAAAAGGTTTCCACTGGACAAAGCACTGTACTGCTCTATATCATAAGGTTGGTAAGCCACTAGAGCCTTTAAACTTTAAATGGGGCAACTCTAGGCCCTGACAGTAAGAGGGACAATGACTCCCATAGAAGCCATATGGGTGTCTAGCATCTCAGAAGGCTCCCATCCAAAGTTAACCATTAAAATATATGATAAGCCATTAAAGTGTCTTATTGATACTCAGGCAGATAGGACAATTTTAAGACAACCAGAGGTCCCACAAGACTGGCAACTGATCCCTTGGCCTCAGCTGCTAGGAATAGGGGGTACCTCTCAGGCATGCATCACCAAACAGAACTATAGGTGGGAAGACCCAGATAGAGCTATGGGCCTTAAATGCCCCCTGGTGGCTCAAGTAGCCACCAATCTTTTAGGGAGCGATATCTTACAAGCCTTAGACATGGTTCTTACCACTCAACCAGAAAGAGACCACATTAAGATAGAGGATATTACTTATGAAAAACATAGTACCCAAGGAGACCCAAAAAGCCCTCCTCCAAATCACCCCAAATTCTAGGGGCCACTATTAGATTTAATACTCCCTGCCTAGATTGGCTCTCTGTTGAAGCCATCTGGGTTCCACGGAGTCCTCAATAAAGGGAGGAGCATAGAGGCCTCATATAACTGGTAGAGGAACAGCTGTCACTACAACACATCTGCCCCTCCCACAGTCCCTGGAATACCCCTGTGTTTGCTATCAAAAAAGAGATGAGTGGGATGGAGACTATTGCAAGATTTGAGAGCAATTAACAAAACCATGCAAATCTGGGGCTCCCTGCAAAGAGAGCTACCCCACATCTCAGCCATTCCTGCCAATGTTCCCCTATTAGCAATAGACACAAAAGACTGCTTTATTTCCATCCCTCTCCACCCCAGGGACTGTGAACACTTAACATTCTTAGTGCCCCTTATCAACAATTTTTGCCTAGCCTCATGATGTGAATGGACTGTTCTTCCCCAGGAAATGACTGACAGTCCTACCATTTGTCAGGAGGTGGTAGCCACTGCACTAAAATCCTATTTAGACAAAGGACTCAACATCTATCATTAAATGAGTGATATCCTTGTATGGAGAGATGCTGCTACCCTTCCCTACCAACTTAAGGACCAGCTAATACCTTCTCTATCTGCCCTAAGATTCAACATAGCCCCTTACAAAATCCAATTTATTCTTCCCATTGCATTTACAGGAACAGAGATCTCCCTTTCTTCAATATGCCCCCCTCAAACCCACCCTTTCCTTCCCTCAAAAATTAACTCTCACCTCCCTCCAGAGCTTTTTAGACAACCTCAATTGGCCTTGACCCTGGTTCTACCTTCCCACAAGCACCCTTCAACCCCTCTTGAACCTCCTGAAGGGAGATAAAAAGTCCCTCCTCCCCAAGAACACTGTCCCCTCAAACAGTTCAAGCCCTAAATAGTGTCAATTCAGCCCTAAAAGATATGGCTCTTGCTAGGTATGACACAACTATACTTGTACATCTCCTTATTTTTAAATTCTCCCCTATGCTTGTAGGAGCCCTTTACCAACTTCAGGGGGTGCTGAAATGGCTCCATACCCCAGTGAGTGGTGCACACTGAATTTTAAATGAAGTAGATGCACTTGACAACATGATTAAAAATGGAAGGGATAGAACCCTACAAAACCTAAGAGAAGAACCTTACATTCTTGTCACCTCCTTCTTCCTATCAGACCTTCAGTGGCTGATCAAAAAATCATTCTCACTGTGATATCAGCTTAATAAGATTCCCAGGACAAATTGTCAACCATTATCCTGATGAAAAATGGGACTCTGCCTTCCCTCTGTTGAAATGGCTATCCCACAAACTATTCTCAAGGGAGTCCATAGCTGGAGCCCCCTCAATATTTACCAATGGGGGGAAGAGGGGAGCAGCAGCAGTAATATACTACTTCCTAGAGAATGAAATGCCTGTCCTCTGATTCAAAGAGCTTCCCCACCACTCCCCCTAATATAAAGAACTATATGCCATTTACCTAGCTCTAAAAGAAGTCAAATGACCCCTTTACCTCTTTTCAGACAGTGTATATGCTGTTGATTTTGCCCCCGGGTTGTCAAGATCATTTATCAAACTAGATGACAACCCACTATCTCCTCTACTCACACAGGTCTCCACCGTCCTAAAGATCAGAGGCTCCCTCATCTATATCCAGCACATCTGATCTCATAGTACCCTGCTAGGTCTTATATCTGAGGAAAATGCACTAGCTGACCAAACCACCTCAACAGGAACATTCAGACCCTCCACTGAGCAAGCAGACCAATTTCATTCACACACACAAGCAAAGATAATGAGGCTTCATGCTTGCTTCCCTCACATCCCCCTTGCTCAGATCCAAAGGATAATAGAAACATGTGCCTCTTGTGCATCTCTCATTACCACCCCAGCTTTATAAACCATGGACACCAATCCCCAAGGCCTCAAATACAATGCCTTATGGCAAATTGATGTCACCCATGTTCCTGAATTCATTAGACATAAAAATGTTTACTTTCCCACATTTTATATGGGCTACAGCCCAGACAGGTGAAAACTCAAAAAGGTTAAATTACCATATGCTCACTACCTTTGCCATCGTGGGCATTCCTCAACAGATAAAAACTGATAATGGTAATGACTTTATCAGCTCTCAATTAAAAACCATTGCCCATCATACTGGAATTCCCTGCAACCCTCAGGGCCAAGGAATAATAGAAAGAACACATAAGACCCTGAAAGCCCAACTCCTGAAAAAACAAATCACTACTTATCCCCCAATGTACAATTAATGATGGCACTGACTACCCTAAAATTATTTAACACCTAAAAAACTCCAATCACCCTCCTAGTTCCCTACATTTGCACACAACAAAATTAGCTCCCCCTATCCTAATAAGATGACAAGATCCTTTGGATGGAATTTGGAAAGGACCAGACCCCCTCCTTAAAATCAAGAGGGTTTTTGCTTGTGTTTTTCCACAGGACCAGCCTAAGCCAATCTGGGTCCCTGCCAGAAGGGTCAGACATCACCCCATCAACCAAGAAGATGGCAAGCCTCTCACTGACAGATCAAGAATCAAGGAGGGGGAAGAGAAGACAAAGGAGACACCATGCCCAGAGGAACAACAGGATCTCCTAGAAGGACATCCATGACCTGGTGACAGCTGCCCAGACCATGTGCCTTCCACAAGTCTCCTCTCTCCTCTATTCTCTTGGCTGTTCTTTTCATCTTTCATTATAACTCTGCTACCACCCAGCCTCTCCCTAGCCTTCCCAACACTTAGCAGTGGAGATTCTATGCTAGGGAAACCTACAATGGACACAATAGTTATAGGAACCCAAGACTGCCCACTTGAAGGATGTCAAACCAGGATTGAGATTCCCCTACAACCAGAATCCATCTCCACTATTTCCAGCCCTTTTCTCTGCTTTTCTTACTGAAACACAGGTGAATGTCTCCAGGAGGTCTCCACATATGGAGGTTGCAGATATTGGATCTGCAGGATGGAATCCACTAGTCAAGGTGGCACCATGCTCACCAACCTTAAAACTCATTTTCAGCTTTCCATCAGAGATCCATGGAATGAACTTTGGCAAACCGGAGTCATGGGTAAACTTTACCCCAATGGCTATGCCAGATACCCCGTAGGTGACCTACATATCTCCTGTGAACTTGTATCTGCCCTGAAATCAGACTTCACCCATGCTAATATTATGCAACAGGAAAACCAGTGTCAGGAAGAACTACAAGCTACACTCTCCTGGCCACAGCACATCCTATTTGCAGTGGACCTCCTTAAGGATCCACTCCAATTCTTCCCAATGCTTTTTCTGTGCCTCTCTCTCTAACCATTATTAACAGCCATTCCCATTAAGTTTTCCCTTTATGACTTCCATGGACCCTTGTCCATGAGGAAAGCACAGGACATTCCTCTCTCTGACCTACTCCAAACTCTTTGCCTTGCAGAGCCCTCCTCAAAATCCCATCTCACATGTGCTTGTGACATCACCATTATCAAGTTAGTATGTGTTAACCCTTCTGCCCTCCTCTGGTGCAAAAGCATTACAGATGCCATTTTCAAGACTCCTGTGCCCCCATGATTGTTGTCCCCCAGGTTTATCTCTAAGAACCTGAACAACTGGCCTTCCAGATGGAAGGAAGCTGCTCATTGGACTAGGCCTTCTGTTTCACTTGGTGCTACTGGAACTGTTGGAACAGCAGTTGTCCTAACACAACATCTGACCAGTGACTTCCAAGACAAGCTTGACCCAGTAATGACCTCTACTACAGACAGCCTTGAATTTCTTCAATGCCAGATAGCCTCTTTAGCAGGAGTTGCTCTCCCAAGCCTTATGTTCTTGGACTTGTTGACTGCTTAACATGGAGGGACATGTGTCTGGGTGGGAGAAGAACGTTGCTTCTATGTCAGTGAATATGGCCTGGTAGAACAAGATGTACAAATGCTCAAAGAGGTCCGGGGGAACCTACAGGCTTGCTATATTCCCAATACCCCTACCCCTTGGTACTCTAACCCCTTGATAGCTTGGATTCTTCCCCTCCTTGGCCCCATAGAAGCCACTGGAACCTTGCTTCTCTTGGCACACTGCCTCATTCAGTTTCTAAACCAAAGATAAGTAGCAATGCAAAGGTAACTACCAATCAGGTCTTGGTTCAGTTTCAAACTGTCCTTAACATAGGAGACACTTATTCTGAAGACACCTTTCCTTTATAAAAGAAAATGGGGGAGTTGTGGGGCGATGGGCTATGAGAAGGAGCTGGGTGCCTGGTGGAGCATAGGCCTCGAACCCTGGACCATTATCAGATGGTAGGTGTTCAGCTCTGTTCTTGGGCCCTGGTTCTTTTCTTTTAGCTTCAGCCCTCCACAGTACCTCCCACAGAGAGGTCTATGGCCATCAGTCATGAGGAACAGTGCCTCAGGCCCTCCCACATGTAGATGAGATAAATCCAAGCTCTCAGACCAAGCCAATGGGCATTATCTGCTGCCAGACCCTTACCCACCCTGAAACTTTATATGAGGGCTCTCTATTCAGGAGAAGTAAAGGTGTGTGGGAATCATCCTGGTGTCCAAGAGTTTCTGTAACAAGAGCTGTTACACTTGGGAAGAGATCTGCTTCCCTGGAACCTCCCTGGGACAGAAAGCTGCCTTCTTGCCAGCTAGCTGGCTTCTTATCAGCCCAGCCTGGGCCAACTCAGTGCAGAGAGACAGGTGCAACACCTGGGAGTGACCAGGTGGTGACAGTGGAGACATGAGCAGAGGCAGCAGTGGAGGCAGTTGATCTCCCCTTCCTGCTTGCACTCTGCTGCCTTGGCCCAGACTCTTGCACCTTGCCAGGCTGAAGATTGTCGTGGGATTTCCTCCAGAACAGGGGACACACAGAAATGGTCTTGAATATCAGAAGAAACTTTGACATCCAACTTTTTAATAGTTAGAATTGTTAAATTTTGTAACACTTTCACATAGGTACTAAAAGTAATTTAAGCCTATAAGATCATTGTGAACCTTTGATGATCAAGAATGGAACTTTATGTCTTAAAGTGATGTATCTGTGTCTTAAATGGACACAGTGTATCAGTGTGATGGTTAACTTGGATAGAATTTAGAATCATCTAAGATAGACATCTCTGGCTTTGTCTGTGTTTCCAGAGTCTTTTAGCTAAAAGTAGTAGGTTCCATCTGAGGCTGAAGTAAAAGGAGAGGGTGAGTGACATTTGGTCTCTCTGCCTCCTGGTTTAGATACAATATAAGGAGCTGCTGGTCAATTTATTCTTCTTTACCTCTTTGGTAAGACTATACACTCTCTCCTCACCCCCCCCCCAAAATTAGGAACCGCAAGAAACCTTTCTTTCTCAAACTACTTATTTTTTCCAAAATAATGAGCTTTAAGTGCATTGAAAGGATGATTCCACCTCAAGGCAATAATACAGACAACAACAAACAACAAAAGAAAACATCTGACATCCTCCTGGTATCTGCTTGTGTTCCTGTGGGCACATAAACACCCACACATGCAGCACCCACAACTCACACAAACACACAAATAAAATTGAAAATGAAAGCTCATTGTGAACACTCATTTAGAGTAACTATGAAAAGAGAAAAATTGGGTTTGACGCAGAACACAATTAGAAGTTGTTACTCTTGGAAAAGTGTTGAACATTGAGGCAATATCTTTCAAATGCAAATTAAGTATTGCAGTTAATATTTAAAATGGCAGGACCCAATCTGGCTTGTTCTTAAACAGCCTCCAAGTTCCTGAGTAGACAAGGCCTGAGGCCAAGAGCAGTGGCTTGCTCCACCACTGCTCGGGTCAGACCAGAACTCAGGCTGGCCAGAAGCACTAGCCCTGGCACCCACTAGACATCATCATGGTGGCTAGATCAGCCAATCCACCATGCTGTTCACAATGCTTGGTTCAGTTCAGACTATTTCACCATCCATGTGATACTCAGTAAAAATGAGACTCTTAGTGCCTAAATATTATCCAATATTTATATATTTGAAAATGCTAAATTAACAAGATGCCCACACAATTAGAGTTGTTACCCAATACCTAACCTTAGATAAAATTTGTTACCCAGGACTGTTCTTGATGTATCCATAGGTCTCCATTGCTGCTGTATCTCTCCTCTCCTCCTAGGTCCTCCTCTTACTTCTCCTCTTCCTTTCCTTCTCTCTCTTCACTCCTCCCACATTAGCTCACTGCAAACAATGTAGCAGCAGCAGGAAACCATCCTGCTCGAGTTAAGAAACAGGCTATACTGAGTCTTTGCAGCCTAGCATCAGCCAGTTTTGATGCAGTATAAGGTGTAACACAGGCTTTCACACAGAAACTTAACCACCTAGAGGCCACTTATGGGAAATGCTTGGTAATGTGTCTTGTAGTCAGCTTCTTGGATCCAGCAAGAGGCCTCAGGAGTGTTTCAGTGGCTTATCAACTAAGGCCATGAAGTAACAGCATATTTTCCTGTAGTTTACATTTAATCTTAACCTGTATACATTGGCATTTCAAAAATTAATTTTTTTCAGAAGTGTATTTGTAGACTGAATTGAAAAGCAAAGCAAGACAATAAAAGTTTTCTAAATAAATTGATAGGTGTTGGTAAGTCTGCCAATCCCCCCTGATTCTCTTTACCTTTTTATATAAGTTTTAATGGGAAAAGATTTATGCAGCCACACTGTTAAACTTGTTGGCAATAGCAGAACAACACAGAGTTTTCAGAGGAGAAAGGCTATTGTGCCACCGAGGTTATGAAGTAGAATTTTGAGCACATAACGACCCTTGGACATCATCTATATTACCAAGAGGTTGAGGTGCTTAGAAAACAGAAGATTCTTAAAGCACACTCATTATTCAGTCCTTTGTTGAATGAGTTGCCTCCTAACAGAACAGTCCAAATACATGAACTTTTAAGGTTACCTAAGTCTGACAATCAGGCTTGAGAAATAAGGGCAGGATCATTCCTAATGAGTACTATCTCCTATATGCCAGTGTTACTGATACTATAAAACTGAGCAATCAGAGTGCTAGTGACAGTTTAGATATAGGATCCTAAAACTCAAGAAGACAAACACCACTGACATGCTGATGCTTGTCAGTTCAAATGTAGTCTGAATCTGCTGATTAAAAGAAAGGGCCAGGAGTAAACTGAGATTACTACTATCCTGGAAATAAAAACACACTATAGCATCCTGTTTTAAGTAGAAGTTATTGTTAATCTCAGACAGGTACAGGAAAGCTTCTTTAAATGAAGTTATTACTGAAGAATGAAGATGAAGCTTTCTTTCTCTTAGGAAAAAGTTAAAGAGGACCTGAGGACAGATGCTCAGATAGAATACCTGCATGGAAGCTGGATTTCAATGGGCAAACATATGGAACTGAAAAAGCTGCTTTCAGTGGTCAGATGAAAGGCATAGAAAGTAGTCATGTGGGAAAGATGTTTTAACAGGCTCATCATAATCCAGAGAGGTCATTAGACTGGTGTACAAGCACACAGTTTCCTATAGCATACATTTGAACAGCGATGATGGAATCAAGTTTCATTTACATATTTCAATAACAAAGAAACAGTGGCCAGAATTCTGTGTTGAGTCCTGCTGATTCTCCTCAATTCAGTGTTGGTTTGAAAAGTGCTGGATTTGTTTGCAGGCTAACTTCTTTCTCATTGGCATAAAACTATTAGTCAAAACAAACTCTATTCTGTAACTCTACTAGACGAAATGTAAAGCAAAGGGATTTCATGCTGAACAAAGAGAATGGGGCTCCATTTCATGCATCCCATGAGCTGCTGAAAGCCAAAAACAAGACTAATCTCCAAGAAATGGTAGCTAGAATTGATTACACACCTGATTCACAGCTCAGCAGCAGCCTGTTCTCAAGTAGGAGGCCTGGACTTCAAGCTTGT
This sequence comes from Grammomys surdaster, assembly GCF_004785775.1. Taxonomy (NCBI): domain Eukaryota; kingdom Metazoa; phylum Chordata; class Mammalia; order Rodentia; family Muridae; genus Grammomys; species Grammomys surdaster. Next base: position 6,106,416 of record NW_021605171.1, on the reverse strand, counting down.
CTACCTCATAGGTCAGCTGGATTCATCACTTTACTATGTGAACAAGTGCATTAGCTAATTGGCTTTAGCCAGAGGACAACTTTTCACTGGGGGAAAAAGCAGCTGTGTACCTTCAGGTTGCCATCAGGGCTGCTAGACATTCTACCTGCTGCTCTAGCACACAAGCTCTGTTATATGACATGACCTGTCCTGAGCTGAGTTCACAGTGATGACTGCCAGGCTGTTCAGAAACTGAATGCTGAGTCAAAAACTTGACACAGTATCTATTTTTCAAACAATTTGTATGTATTTCAGAGACGAACACATTCAATTTCAAGTTCTTAGAGAAAATGCCTTAAGTTGAAGTAACAGGAAATGAACCACCTTCCTTTAGTGCTCAACAGGGACCAACACTCAAAACTTGTGTTTTCTCCTTTCCTTTGCCCACTTGATGTGTCTTCCTTATTAGTCATACATTTTGGAAACTACATCTTATGGAACTTTAACCATTAACATTTCTGATTATTAAAATCCAGTAACATTTAAAAATTCACATGGCATTTACATATTTAGTATCCTCTTGTTGAGAAATATATACTGATCAAACACTAATGTGATACAGATAATCTTTAAATCAGTGTTTTCTACTCTACACATGTATAACTACTTGTATCTATAATGGAACATATAATAGGCAAAATGTCACAGTCTTTAAAATAACTAAGAGTCTTCTTGCTTAAATTACACACATATATTATTAACATAAACAGCTACCAATCAGTTAGGTTTGTTTGGTTTTGTTCTTTGTTTGGTTATTCATAAGAGCTAAATCCAGCTTAGCCTGAATCTAGCTTTGCAGCTGAGGTTAGTCTTGAGTATTTTATTCTTCTGTCTCAGCCTCCCATGTGGTAAGATTATAGACATTCACTGCAATACGCTATGAGACTTTCCAAGTTTAAAATAGTTTATAATTATTCTTTTGCGGTTCTAGGGGTTGCACCCATGTCTTGCTGGTGGCTAAGCAAGATGGGCTAAATGTTCATCTCCAACTAAAATAAAAACAAAAGTATTTAAGAAGGCACTGATGCCACTACAGGTAATTTAAACATATTTGTTATATGAAAACTCAAACCATTTTAGGGAGGACTTGCAACAGTCCAGAGTACTGGAATAAATGTGTAGACTGTTGCATGGCCTTGATGTTGTTGAATTGATTACTAACAAAACTGTTGTAAGACTAGAAGCCTCAACCTTAAAGCACTAGATTAGCTCCATCAGTAACAGAGAGCTGACTATTCAAAGAATCATGAGTATCTGACAGCATTCTGGCCTTTGATGACCAGAATCTAACAGAACAAGTAAGTCTGCTCATTTCTCTGAAAGTCAAATAGAATTAGAGAGACATTAGATTAATTGCCCAATACTAGGAAGAGGGAACTTGTAGAATCCACATCCAGTAGAAAGACAGGGCATCAAATGAAGGGATGGTGTTGCCATCCAACAGTCAAAAATTCTGACCCAGAATTGCTCCTGTCTAAAAGAACTTCAGGGACAAAAGTGGCGAAGAGACTGAGGGAAAGGAGTGACCAGCTCAAATTGGGATCCAGCTGAAGGGGAGGCTCCAAGGCCTGACTGTATTACTGATGCTATGTTGTGCTTACAGACAGAACCTAGCAAGGCTGTCCTCAGAGAGACAGAAAAATCAGATGGAAGAGTCACATGCACATCTTTATACCCAACCAATGGACAGAATCCTGGGACCTCTGGGCCTGAACTAGGGAAAGACTGGAAGAAGCTGAGGAGGTGGGCAACCCCATAAGAAGACCAGCAATTTCACTTAACCTGAACCTCTGCGATCTCTCAAACACTGAGCCACCTACCAGGCAGCATACATTACCTGATATGAGGCTCTGGACACATATACAGCAGAGGACTGCCTGGTCTGGCCTCAGTGAGAGAAGATGCACCTAATCCTGCAGAGACTTGAGGACCCAGGGAATGCGGGGGTCTGGTGGTGTTGGGGATGGGAGGTGAGGGGGGAAATGCTCTTTGAGATGGGGGAGTGTTGATGAAATAATCAAAATGCGGTACCTGGTCAAGCTTGTTCTTTAGCAGCCGACATGTTCTGGACTAGAAGAGGACAGAGGCCAAAAATGGTACCATGCTCTGGCTGTTGCTCAACTCAAACTGCAGCTCTGGCCAGCCAGAAGCACCAACCCTGGCATCCATGAGACACCAGTGTGGTGGCTGGCTCTTCCAATCCACCACACTGCCTACAATGCTTAGGCATCCTACTATGACCAAGGTACCTGGTAGAAATGAGACTCTTAATGCTTAAACATTGTCTAATATTTACATATTTGGAAATGCTCAGTTTACAAGATGCCCACACAATTATAGTTGTTACCTAATACCTAACCTTAGATATAACTTGTTACCCTGGACTGTTCTTGATCCATCCATAGTTTTCCATGGCTGCTACCCCCTTTCTCTCTCTCTCCTGTTACTAGCTCCTCCTCTTTTTTATGTCCCACTATTTACTCTTCCCACATGCCTCTCCAATTACCAAGCTTATTGCAAATAATGTAACAGTAGCAGGAAATTATCCTGCTACAGGGGAGAAGGAATGGGATGAGGAATTTTAGAGGGTGAAACGGGAGGGGGATAATGACTGGACTGTCAAAAGAGATTAAAAACAATAATTAAAAAAAGAAAAATGAAAATACAGAAAAAGAAAAATACAGTCTCCATAGAAGGGAGAGAATTAGACTAAAAAAGAAAATATTTTCCACATTAAGAACTGGAAACACTGAAAAGGAAGACATTTTGACCCATTGTGTTTGTTTTGTTTTTTACTGTCAACATAAGAACAATTATATATTCAGTAGTGATTATAATTTGAATATCTTCTTTAAGAGAGATCAGAATAAAAAAGACTAAGAAAAAGAGAAGAATAAAAAATTAAATGCTAGATTGAAGCCCATTAAAGATTCTTTATTCTTTGCATCATAGTAAAGAATCTTCTAAAAATCCAATGTGGGAACTAAAATAACAGCAAAAAAACTTAATTCTTGTTGAAAAATCCAAAAAAGAAAATTGGAGAAATTAGAATAGCAACACATAGAAATGCAATATACTGAATTAGAAATACAGATTTTTGTTTAATATAGTAACATGAAAGCAATTTTAAAAATAAAAGAGGTTAAATGTTAAATGTTATAGAGTGAAATTTAAAATATGAATACATGTTGATATATTAAACTATTGATACACATTCAGAATTGCAATCAGCTTTTGTTTAGAGTTCTGAAAAGGCTGACTTTGAGATTGCACATTGAGTAGAAATGAGAGATAACTTGGAATACCTTTGTAGATGGAGGCTGATGATGCTTCAGCATATGTATCCAATAAAACAGGACAGGTTTTTAGACATTATGGTATAAAACATGTTCCTGACCTATCTCATAATCATATGAGACAAACAATTGTAGAAAGATCTAAGAGAATTTTAAAAGAATTGATCATAAAACATAGGGGGCTATAAATATCCCAAGAGATAGATTAAATAAAATGTTTTAAATCTCAATGAGACAGAAAACATTGCTGTTGTCAAATACTGTATTTTAGAAAGAACTGATGAAGTAGATCAGCCTATATAGGTTATAACTTCAGAATTGAAGGAAGGCACTAGGCTACACTGGAGAAGATGTTTTGTATTTATTCTCCCGGAAAAGGAAAACTATGGATACCTTTAAAATGAACAAAAATCAGATTTGACCAAGGAAGAGCTACTGAAAATCCTGACTGTAAGAAAATCAGAAGGCCAACAGAATAGATAACAAATATTGATGATCCTTCTACAAAGGAACAGATTTTTGATTTGCTGAGACAAGAAAATTTCTTCATCCAGGACATAAGTAAAGCATAATCAATAAATCTTGTTGGCTAAAGGATTCTCAAGACATATCATGCCATCCTCTCAAATGGCATAAATACTAATTTATATTAGAGTACTTATACAGTTCAAATAAACATATAAAATAAACACAGGTGTGATAATGCTCAAAAAGAGAGACTAGAGAATCATTAGCTAATATTGCACACCATATATTCCATACATAGGTTGATAAAGGAAAGTATATTAGCTATGAAAGTTTATATGTTTATGTACACCAATGAAGATATAGAGGCCCTAACAAGATAAACCTTTGGGGATGCTAAAAGGATGCTGAGATGCTGAGATATATTTATTCTAACCCACCAAACCTCAGACTAGCACATTAACTGTTTCATCAAAATTTCCATCCTGTACAGCTTTAAAGATACTGAACCCTATGGGTCCAGCCTCTCAGACTATTTCAGTGAGGTCTTCTTTCAATCTCTAAATCTTCCTATCACATAGAGATTGTACAAAACATAGTAATATTTTAGGATTGGTAAAGATCTTTTCTTAATCTGTTGATTGCCATTTTGTCTTATTAATGGTGTCCTTTGCCTTACAGAAGCTTTGAAATCTTATGTGGTCACATTTATCAATTCTTGATCTTAGCATAAGCCACTGGTGTTTTGTTCAGGAACTTTTTCCTTGTGCCCCAGTATTCGAGGTTCTTATCCACCTTCTCTTCTAGTAGTTTCGGTGTATCTGGTTTTATGTGAAATACTTTTATTAAGTCTTGGACTTTAGCTTTATGCAAAAAGATAAGAATGGTCACCATGTTGACCTCCAGTTGAACGAGCATCATTTTTTGAAAATGCTCTCTATTTTCCACTGGAAGGTTTTAGCTCCTTTGTCAAAGATCAAGTGACCTTAGGTGTGTTGGTTCATTTCTGGGTCTTCAATTCTATTCCATTGATCTTCCTGCCTGTCTCTGTACCATTACAGTTTTATCACTATTGCTCTGTAGTACAGCTAGGTCAGGGATGGTGATTCTCCCAGAAGTTCTTTTATTGTTGAGAATAGGTCTCACTACCCTGGGTTTTTCGTTATCCCAAATGAATTTGAGAATTGCTCTTTCTAGCTCCTTAAAGAATTGAGTTGGAAATTTTATGGGAATTGTATTAAATCAGTAGATTGCTTTTTGAAAGATGGCCAGTTTTACTATATTAATCCTGCCAATCCATGAGAATGGGATATATTTCCATCTTCTGAAATCATCAATTTCTTTCTTCAGAGACTTGAGGTTCTTGTCATACAGATCTTTCACTTGTTAAGTTAAATTCACACTGAGTTATTTTATATTGTTTGTGACTCTCTGAAGTGTGTCATTGCCCTAATCTCTTTCTCTTCCTGTTTGACCTTTGACTAGAGGAAGGCTACTGATTTGTTTGAGATGATTTTATATCCAGTCACTTTGCTGAAGTTGATTATCATGATTAGGAATACACTGGGGGGAGATTTTTGAGTCACTTAAGCATACTATCATATCATCTGAAAATAGTGATATTTTGACATGAGGGCTAATATTCAATATATTCATAGAACTCAAGAAATTAAACTCCAGACAACCAAATAACCATATTGAAAATGGGGTACAGAGCTAAAGAAAGAATTCTCAACTGAGGAAACTCAAATGGCTGAGAAGCACCTAAAGAAATGTTCAGTATCCTTAATCATCAGGGAAATGCAAATCAAAACAACCCTGAGATTCCACCAATCAGAATGGCTAAGAAAAAAAATCAGATAATAAAAGATGCCAGTGAGGATGTGGAGAAAGAGGAAGACTACTCCATTGTTCGTGGGATAGCAAGTTGGTACAACCCCTCTGGAAATCAGTCTGGCAGTTCCTCAGAAAATTGGACATAGCATTACCTGAAGACCCAGCTATACCACTCCTGGTCATACACCCAGAAGATGCTTCAACATATAACAAGGAAATATGCTCCACTATTTCATATCAGCTTTATTTACAATATCCAGAAGCTGGAAAAACCCAAATGTCCTTCAACAGAGGAATGGATACAGAAAATGTGGTACATTTACACAATGGAGTATTACTCAGCTCTTAATGAATTCATGAAATGCTTAGGCAAATGGATGAAACTAGAAAATATCATCCTGAGTGAGGTAACCCAATCACGAAAGAACACACATACTGTGCACTCACTAATAAGTGGATAGTAGCTCCAAAACTTGAAATACCCAACATACAGCTCACAGACCACATGAAGGTCAAGAGGAAGGAAGACCAAGTGTGGGTGCTTCTGTCCTTCTTAGAAGGAGTAACAAAATACTCATAGGAACAAATATGGAGACAGAGTTAGGGACAGAAACTGAAGGAGGGGCTGTCCAGAGACTGTTCCACCTGGGTATTCATCCCTTGTGTTGTCACCAAAGATAGAAGTTGATGTGGATGCCCAGAAGTACATGCTGACAGGAGTCTGATAATAGCTGTCTCCTTAGAGGTCTGCCAGAGCCTTACATATTCAGAGGAGAATACTCACAGCTAACCATTGAACTGATCATGGGGTTCCCAAAAAAGGTGTTAGAGAGAAGACTGAAGGAGCTGAAAGGGTTTGTGGCCCCATGGGGAGAGCAATAATATTAACCAACCAGAGCTCCCAGGGTCTAAAGCACCAGCTGGGAGCACATAGGGAGGGATCCATGGCTCCAGCTCTATATGTAGGGGAGAATGGTCTTGCTGGGCACTGGGAAAGGAGGCCCTTGGTCTTGTCATAACTGGTTCCCCCAGTGTGGGTGAATTACAGGGTGGGGAGTTGGGAGTGGGTGGTTGTGGGAACATCCTCATAGAAGCAGGAGGAAGGGGGATGGGATAGGGAGCTTCTGAGTCCAGGGGGAAATAAGGAAGTGAGATAACATCTGAAATGTAAATAAAATGTCCAATAAAACATAATTAAAAAAAACCCCTGCAGATTTAATATTCTCCCTGAACATCTGTGGCTTTGATTGGAATCCTCTCACCTAATCATTTTCCTTATCTTTGCTTACAATGAAAATTTTTCTGTGAAAGAAAGAATTCCTCAGAACAAAGAGAGACAATCCCCTTTCTTGTGTTTCAGCAACATTGGCTCTTGTCATTGCATCTACTTTGGCCAGAAGAAAACACAAATCTGCCATTGATAAGTAACACTTGGCTCAGATTTTTAAGTCCTACAGAAGGAAATAAGAAACCAGATTGACATTTTGGAAACAGAGGTAAATAATCTTAGCTCTCATTCATTAATTCTTTTTATAGCTTGAATCTATCTGAAGGAAAACAAAAAACACAGAAGAAATGAAGTTATTCATTAATGAGAGACATATAAGAATATTCCTGCTTTCACAACTGGTTCTGAACTTAACCTAGAACAATCAACATAAACAGAGGTGCAGGATTTCCCACCACATCACAGGTGCAGGATTGATCTTCCATCACATGAGCCCAGGATAGTGCCTCTGTGGGTCAATGTTGAATGGCAAACACACATAAGCAGAAAACTGGCAAAAGATAGCAACCAAAAGGAGGATTCTTTGGTTGTGAGCCTCCATGCATAATTCTCAGAAGCCCAGACAAGCACAACTGTCAGGAGGTTGCATTGTTTTATCCTGTGTGGTTCTATGGATTCAGCTCACCATGGTAGACTACTAATAATTCAAGATTTCTTAATTTCAAAATTAATTAATTTTAGAAGGAATTAAGTAATTCCTTCTACCTTAGTTAGGGATTAATGTTAACTATTTTTGAGAGCAACAAGCACTGGTGTAGAGTGTCCATACCCAGGTGGTTGAACCAATACATGTGCACATAGGGAAACAGTAATTGGATATCACTGGGAAACAAAATGTAGCTGATCTTTGATTCTTTATGAGTTCTTCTTCCAGCTGTGTTTACCCTTTCAACCGTCTAACACTAGATAGGAAAGAAAAAAATGATAGATGGAAAGAGAAGGAGAGAGAGAGAGTCCTGAGTCTAGTATCTAATTACTTTTATCATTGTTTCATATTTGAGCAATGCAATTAACATATCACAACCGATCCAACTGAATGCTGATTGACCAAGATTCAGGACCAACAGAAATGACCATCACCAAACACTGCCTCTCAAGAACATAGCATTTATACACACCCCTGAGAAAGTCCCTGAATTCCAAATGTCTGACAACTGCCAAAACTATCTGCAGCTGGCAAAATTATGACCCTGATAGATGATAAGGGAAATGATGGTCTGAAGAAGCCCCACACCTGGCCTTAACTGAAAGCAAGTTGTCATAATATTTCTCTGTTTTAAAGAAACAAAAATTCTAAAATTCTTATTTAAATGAATCTGAGAAGAAGATGTGAGAGATTTGTAAGAAAATTTTTGGAATCTGAGTGGAGAATGTGACAGTGGCTATGATCATCGTACACTATATATCTATATGAATATTTAAAAAAATATATAGAACAGCTCCATCAAGAAATACATTCTAACCTATAAATTTGCAAATTCATCAATTTATTGTGATGAGATTTCAGACTTGTTCTCAGTTATGCTTTGATATTCATTGGCTTTATTAGTCATCGTTGTATTGTCTGAAAGTGATATTAAGTCCAAGGCAGTTATTATAAGAGAAACTGCATAATTGGGTTTTGCTTACATTTTCAGAGATTTATTCCATTATAATAATGGCAGATAGCACAACAGTAGGAAGAGGGAGAGAATATGGCAACTGGCAAGGCTTGCAAAGGTGGTGATTGGAAGGTGATTGAAAGAGAATGAGATCTTACACATGGAAGTTTAACAAGTGGAAATCAGAGGTCTTAAGGTCACTTATATTCCAATTAGTAGACGTGACTCTTTGGCAAGTATTAAATAGTCTCCAGATCTGGGTGTTTTGGTGCACAGAGTAAAATGAATGTAGACTCACATGTGTGACTTATTTTTACCTTGAAGTTGTACTATTGATATACAATTTTACATTATAGAACCAAAAATTATTTTACCTGACTAGGAAAATAATCTCAATGTGATCCATATAGAAATTTTTTATAGTAAACTGGAATTAACAGGTAGCACTTAGATCTTGCTCCTCTTTAAACCTGAGAATAATGCTGATCGATATTAATGTTCTTGGAGTATTTCATGAAGATGATCCTCTTTGTGGGTACAGTGTCACCAAACCAGCTTGCTGTTCTTGACTATGTTTCTGTATGACAACAATTCAGAAACATTTGTATTACACTTCACTGTATTGTAATCCCATGGGTTAAAATGAAGCAATGCCAGAATCATACAAATACTTCAACACAGCCTGCCAAACTGCTTTGAAAATTAAAAAAAAAAAAGGAGTGAATTAACAGGTTCTTCATTCATTGTGTAAACTTAAGTGCTTTGTGAGCCTCTTCAGTTCACCACTTCACCAGCAGCTGAGCACCTCTACTCTTCTGTTCTAGACTAAAAATTCTGTAAGATGAAGTTTCTTCTTCTCCTTGCGCTATCCTGTTTGGTTTCTGCTGCTGAGGAACGATTACAGGTACATGGATGAGCTCTCAGGGAGTTATATGAGAAGAAAGTTGGCTGTGGTGAATTTATCACAGCTTGACCTGACAATCAGTATGATTCCATGAATATATTGATTCTGCTTTGGGTTTTGTACTTGTAATATGCCCTATGTCTTAAGACATTATTTGTTTTATTTTAAGGTTATAATTACCTCATTACATCTTCTTATATTGCTTAATATTATTTTAGCTTGGTAAAGGGTTTGAAAATGAACATCTTAATAGTGTCATGTTTTATTAACTTTGAATATATAACTTCATTTTTGTAGCTGAAAGTCAATATATATTTGCATTAAATGTTTCTTTATTCTACATGAATTCAGGGATGACTCTTAATCAATATAATAGAATCAATTTGATGTCTGCAGGGTAAATACACTATATATCACATATTTGAGGAATAGATTTTTCTCTTTTAAAGTCATTTACTATGGTCACTATATGATATAACATTGAAATTAATTGTAATCCAGAAATATTTCTGAAACAGGGACTGATTCTTTGAAGTTAAAATTTGTACATTTGTGTGTGTATGTGTGTGTTTGTGTGTGTTTTTGTTGAATGCCATGACTACAGGTTTTGAATGGAATGTTGAAGCAAACAAGTGGAACACAGAGGAAAGCCATGCAATGGGTACAATTTTACCTCCTTCCTCTTCTGATTCGATTGATTTCTAATAGGAAAACTGGTTGTAATGCATTGGCATAAGAGAATGTTGACATGAAAATACTGTGGCTTCCTTTTATTTATGTTGAATGCATTTAGTATGTATATTTTTATTACATTATTTATGTAATAAAGCATTTTATGTTGATGCTGCTTCCTAGCAGGAACTTATAATATATTTTTTGTACTTTTTTCTTAATCATATTTTGTATAATATAAAATTATTATCATGTATATATGTTTTCAAATATGATGCTAGGCATTTATAAGCTAAAAACAGAAATATACAAAGATGCTGTTAGCCCATTATATTTAAATATTTTCTATCACAATATTAAATTATTTCTATTTCTTTGCTTGGAAATCTATCTATAGCCTACATTTCTAAACATTGATTTACCATAAATTTTTACTAAATTTATTTTATTGTTATATATGTGTGGGTATTTGATCTGCATGGTCCACTGTGTGTATGTAGTACTCACCAAGATCATAAAATATCCCTCAGAAATGAAGTTACAGGAGATTATACACAAACTTACGATGTGGGGACTCAAACTCATAATCACTGACTGATGAATTAAATTCATATTAATTTTTAGTTTTCAGGGAAATTTAATACCATCTACCTAGCAGGCAAATATGTGAGTACAACAGCAGAAAATAGTCAAGTGAGGATGCTGATGCGTGAGGTTAAGTATTTTAATGAAGACAGAGTCATGAGCATGACGTTCTATGTCAGGTAAGAAAAGTTATTTGGGTAGAAGAAACAATTTGTTGAATTGAGATTCAAGGAATTACATTATGTTACTGGAAATGAGAAGATGGAGATTTAATATTAATTTGAGAATACCTGGAGTTGGGAGTTAATGCATACAAAATATATTAAACTTAAGTTTTCTTGATGTTTTAATCTTTCTTTCTTTCTTTCTTTCTTTCTTTCTTTCTTTCTTTCTTTCTTTCTCCCTTTCTTTCTTTTTTTTTTTTTTGAAGCAGAGTAATTCTTTCCTCTACAGCCTGCATTGATTTTAGAGATGGGCAGAAGATGTAATCTTTCTTTATATTCAAATCGTGAAAATACCAAAACAGTAAAAAATACATCATGTAATAAAACCTATGTTTGCTAAAAGTAAAATATTAATAAGTGTTAATATGAGTAAAGAAAAACCTGAATGAAATATGACAAATGCAGTGTTAAAACCTCACTGTGAAGAACGATTCAACTCTTGAAAATTATCCTGATAACTGGATACCTAACATTGCATCAGTGAGGTCACTTGCTTTGCTTTGGTGACTTGGGAAGTCCTGTCAATTATGGGTCTGAGCCCCATTCCCATCTATAAGTCTTGGTGCACACAAGAAGTCAGTCCATTCCTGGCAGGAATCATAGACTGAGAAGATAGTTAATGAAGATATTTACAAACCAAAGAATAGCATCATAGTAGGAATACTATGTAGGAATACATAGTAGGAATAGCATCAAGACCAGGAATGTGTTTCACTCTCAGAAAGAAGTGTTTCCTTAGTGGATAAATAGACATGTAATGATAAATGTGAAATAAGGAGTGGTTTTTGTTTAATATGTATTGTTTAGGAAAAACGGGATGTGCCAGCTACATACAATTTGGGCTGATAGAACTCTAAGGAAGTATTGCTCAACAAAAAGTGAGTTCAGGGTTAACTGCATTATTTACATGATTTGTAATGGTTTGATCTTAATCAAGAGTATCTTTCTTGGATAAATGGTCCATTGTGTCTCATTTTACAGAAAATGTGTTCCACCATTTATGTCCCAAAAGAAATGGGACTTATTACATCCCTAGGGCATGGAAATTGCGTGATGCGGCTCGTCATTTTCCTAAAATCTACTTTTATCCAGGAACTGATGGAGGTGTAACACGAAGTGAGTAAAATAGTCATTAGATAATAAATATCAGTATAGGGTTAGGGGTTTAGTGTACTTATGAATGAATCTTGCTAGGTGGCACAAAACAAACAAAATCAAACAAATAAATAAATATAGGCTTTTTCTAAAGTTGATCAAATACAGGTATACACTTGATTTTATAATTTCATTTTAGAAGATGAGAAAATGATTCCCTGACTCAATAATTTAATGCAGAAATGATAATATATGTTGTAGTGTGCTAGGAATAATGGGATTATTATGGAAGAATTTACAGTGTTTTAAAAATATAATTAAAAACAAATATGCGATATATCTAGGTAATATAATACTGATTGAAAGGGCTATATTTGTGAATAAATATTTCATGTCACATAAATTATTATATTATATAAATAATGCATAATTTGTATAATATAAAAATATAGAATAGCATAAAAATCATGTCATGAATTTGAAAGAGAGTGTGGATGGGCACACACTCAGATTTTAATGGGGAAAAGAGAAGTTTCAAATGGTGTAACTAAATGAAATCTCAAAAGTAAACAATATGTAAGTGAATAATAAGTATGGAACTTATTTATTTAATTACATCATGTTGTTAAGTAGGAAAATTTATTTATTAACAGGACCAAGTGAATTTTTTATTGTAACACATTTTCTCTCAAACACCACCATCCTATTCGAAGCCCAGTTTACTAATGATTTGAATTACTACCAGAATCTGGCAGGAGTACTGGGTATGTAAATCTTATGTGGGAGAAAACATTTTTTTTCTTTTTGTTAACTGCAACTTAATTGTGTCCCTTGCATTTAGTTTCATGACACACTGGTATAGGAATGTGTTTTGTTTACTAATATATTTCACGTATAATCATTATTTTGTGAAATTCAAGTTGAATTGTGCAGGATAATTTTAATAATAATTCAATATTAATTTTGATATTCCTGATTATAAGTCAGTATCTTAGGTATGATGGGGTGAAGAGTTATTGTCTTATCTATAATGAAAATGTCTGACTAGACTTCAGAATGTTTCCCTGACTGGTTTCTCCATTCTGGTAGGAGGGTGGCGTAAAGTAACAGGGTTTACAGACTGATGAGAAGATTTGATGAATTTAGACTATTAGGTGTGATTATAGTGTCTGTCTCTTCGGACTTTTCTTCTATAAAATGCAGCAACTGGAACAAATATCACTGAAGAAATGTGGGAAGAATACGTGAACCTGACTCAGTACCTCAAGATTCCTACCAAAAATATTGAAAATGTCTATAAAACAGGTAAGTTGATGCCTGTAAAAGTGACTTGAAATTAGAACAAGTGATAAATATTATTAATTTGCATCTGGGCAATATAAAATCTTTACATAAAAATATAAAGGAAATCCAATAGTATTTTTAAATGTTTCCCTTCTTGTCTCACCTTACAGATACATGCCCTAAATGAGACCCTTGATCTAATAAGCAGAGACATTTTACTAGTCACTATTCTTGATTCTCTGGAATTAAATCTTGATGTCGATTCAAGATTGAAAACAAAAATTATTCACAAATGTCACTCAGGAATTTATGCAAACAATACTGTTAATGAAAGTCATAAATGACTTTATGTATGATTAATTGCCTTGATTTCAATAATGCAAATGATTTTCAATAAAGTACCCAATGTACATCATGCTGCAGAACTCATCAAGAGCCGATATTGAAGTCACATTCATCACCCTATCATGAGTGGGAGTATTTTGTGTATTTCAAAATGTAAGAGCTACAATTACATAAAATTCCTAAGGTTATTGAGTATTTCAATTACTTTTCTGTTGTATGATTTATTTCTAGAAATGTCAAAGTTTTCTTAAAGGGACACGTTTAAGGCCAGCCTTGTCAAATTATTGAAAACTGAGATGAGGGCACAGAACTGTCAATTTATCACACATCAGGGTGTTCTGCAAGTGAGTAAAGCTTGATTCAGTGGGGCCAGCACTTTCTCTGACATACAAGAATCTACTGGAATTCTTGGAGGGCTGGAGAGAAGGGACAAAGAAGTAAAACAGGGAAAAGAATCACACTCACACAAACACACACCCACACAAACAGAAACACAAACCCAGTCATTGAATGAAGCACAACAAGCTCCAAAATTTTATTTTTCCTTCCACTGTTTATAGATCCCAGCAAAGCCTTTCAGGTGGCATACACATTACAGTGTGATTATTTCCATTCTATTTTTCTTTTAATGAATGAATGTTTTTTAAAAAATGTGTTTCATAATGCTTTTACTTGAAAAACAACTTACATATTAAACATAAAGGAGAAAACAATTCATTCCTAAGAACCCTCAAACATTCATAACTGACCCACTTGTTATAGATTAAGAAGTTATAAGAAAGCCATGTAATTTTCTCAGCCATTTTATTTTTACTGACAGGTTGGAATTTGTGGTTAATAAGGAGAGAATCAATTATTTTATTATTTATCTTAAAAAGTAATATTATGTATATCTTAAAAGAATCAAAAATATAAAATTTATATAAAAGTCTATTAGTAACTTCTACTATAATTCCTCAGTGTGTATATCCATTGATTATAAATATTTTTATTAAATCATCTGGAAGCTGAGGGCAATAACAGGTACAAGAAGTTAATCACGACCTTGACCACTTGCCCAGTTCTAGAAAGAGTCATGTCAGGTATTGCTGGCAGGACTGCCATTGTTCTTATTCACTGACCACAAAAAATCCCTAGCTCAACAGTTAAGAGTTTCCTTTTCAGAACTTCAAATCAATACATAAGATTTTTTCAGTAGAGCCATGGACAAAAACATCTTACCCTAACTTAACTAACAAGCTACATCTCAAAATTCTTTCTAAAAATGTTGGTCATTGTTGACAATGTACATCTCTCAATTCTTTTCAAGTGCAGTGTGCGAATCATTAATCTGTTCTAGCAGCAATGCTTAACAAAGATCAACCTTTAATATTGTGAGTGTTAGTAATACTGCCCAGTGAAGGGCTTCAAGCTTCGTGTGAGTTTTCATACAAAACTTCAATTAAGAAGGATGGGAAGACTGAGAGTACAAAAAAACAGAGCTATGCTCCACAACAGCATGAAGTCCTCAGTGTCATGCCTGTCTGGGGAATGCCATTGTTAGTTATGCTACAGGGTGGGCCATAGTCCATGAGTTCTAAAGCAGTTTGTTGCTCCTCTCCAATAAGCCTCTACAAGGACACAGATCATACTGTGTCTCCTTGATGGCAGATTCTCATACGTACATTTCTGACCTTGGTTTATTTGAAGTCATGGTATAACTGCTTCATTAAAAGCAAGTAAATGAATGAGCAAATTTATATATATATAGTATGTATATATCTAGGCATGTTACAACCCATTTTGAAATATTGTCATGTTTAAACTTCATGGCAGATTTGTTGATGAACTGTGCCTTTGACATTAATTTATTGAAAAAGCATAAGAGGGCTAATATAAGAGGATTTAGATAGGAAGTGAGGTAAGCCAATCACAAAAGGACACACACAGTATTCACTCACTGATTGTTGGATATTAGCCCAGAACCTTGAAATGCCCAAGATGCAACTCACAGGCCACATGAAGCTCATAAAGAAGGAAGACCAAGTGGAGGTGTTTCGGTCCTTCTTAGAAGGAGCAACCAAATACTCAAGGGAGCAAATATGGAGACAAAGTGAGGGACAGAAACTGAAGGAGGAGCAGTCTGAAGACCATTCCACCTGAGTATCCATCCCATGTGCAATCACCAAAGGTAGATGCTGATGTGGAAGACAGGAAGTGCATGAGATAAGAGCCTGATATGGATGTCTCCTCAGAGGTCTTCAAGAGTCTGACATATTCAGAGGCAGATGCTCACAACTAGCCATTGAACTGATCATGGGGTTCTCAGTGGAGGAGTTAGAGTGAAGACTGAAGGAGCTGAAAGGATTTGCAGTACCATGAGGAGAGCAACAATTCCAACCAACCACAGCTCCCAGGGTCCTAACCACCAGCCTGGGAGCACTTAGGGAGGGATCCAGGGCTTCAGCTGAATATGTAAGAGTGGAGGGCATAGGTGGAAGAAGAGAACCTTGACCTCATGAAGGCTGGACCCCCCAGGGGGTGGGAATTTTGAGGGTGGGGAAGTGGGAGTGGGGGGGTAGATAGAGGTTACATCCACAGAGAAGAAGGAGGAGGGGTGAGGCGATTGGGGGTTCCTGGGTGGGTGGGGGATGGGGTAAGTGGACAACATATGAAATGTAAATAAAACATCCAATAAAAAAATTAAAAAAAAAATTACAATATAATAGAGAAATTAAAGAAATAAAAAAAAATTCCACCAAAAAAATAGCAGGAAGTACCATTTATGTATCATCAATCCTAGCACTGGATAGAGAAGTGTAGATACAGGACTTGTAATCATGGCAATAGCTCAGAGCACTCTTGCACTCAGGTGACAAGAGATCCTCTCTCAAATATATGGCAAGTCTTGGCAAAAGTGCTTCTGTGGTCTGGGTGTCCCTGACCCCTCGAGGTAAAACTTCATTTCTGACCTGACTACTGAAATACATTTATTCTGACTCACCCAACCTCAGACTCTCACATTAGCTGTTTCATCAAAATTTGCATCCCATACAGCTTCCAAGATGCTGACCCCAATGAGTCCACCCTCCCAGACTGTTCCAATCAGGAATTCATTTCATCTCTCAACCTACTCACCACACAGAGACTAGACAACAAATTTTACAGCCAACTTCTTAAGTTTAGCCAAAATCCCAACTTTCTTTGGACCAACAAAAGACAACTATGCTCAGACCCACACACCCACACTCACTTCTGACAGAAAGAAACAATTTCAAAAGAATGAGGCTCCATTCTCAAAAAGTATAATGGGTGGATTTGGGTATTTTGGTTGGTTAATTGTTAACGAAATAGGTCAGAGGGGGGATTATGTAAGGGGGGTTATATTCAGTAATATCATTCTCTCTATTTCTTTTGTCTTTCTTTCTTTCTCTCCCATCTAACATTAAAAGAAATTGAGGATGAAAAAGAAAAGCAGAGATATCAGCATGATATGTTAAAGGTTAGATTATTGAGTCTACTTTTAGGTCAAAGAGTATCGAAAAAACCAAATATTTTTATTTGGCATAGATTTTCTATATTGATAAATATTTAAAGTTTTACTTTGTTACAACATAGTATGTATTCATGTTGAAAATTTTAAGGTATTGTAAGTAAGTAATTCTTAAAAATATAAGTTAAATTCTAGTTCTTTTGAAAGACTCTTTACAACTATTTAAGATAAATAAGAAATGGAAGGTAGTAATTACTGAATCAAACTTATTGGTCATGTTAGATACTAGTTTATTTAATTATAACAATAAGCTACATTTAGCTTCCTTGGATGATTTCAAACTTAAGCAGGTATTAGATAACTAGAGACAAGCAGATCAGATATACTGGAGATAGAATCATAAATGGTCTTCAGAAAACTCAGATATCTATAGACAATGTAATATAAAGATGTATTATTAATAAAAGGCATTTTATGAAAATGATGTCTGCTCCTGGCTGCTCCACCATCCTACTGCAAAAATGGTAACAAGCTTTGAAGAACATCCCTGTGATGTTTGGTACAAATGCGGCAAGCAATTCACATGTGGAGGGGAGATCACAAAAAACAAAATTACAAACATAAAACCCAAGTTGGTAGGTTTGCAAACTGGTACAACATCTTTTTAAATTAATCTGTAGGTTCCTCAGAAAATTAAGTTAGCCAGTCCTTCCTCCTTGATAGAAGATTATAATTATAAACAATATACAGGTTCTCTACAGGAAAGTTACCTTAGCTCTGCACACATATAGCAGTTTAAAGAATGATAGAACTATTTAGCAAGCTAAATTATTTCAGTGCTTAGACATTTATTATTATTATTTTTGTTTATTTAACCCTCCAACTTTTTCTAACATATTCAAATTCCACACAACTTTAATAAGTTAGTTTCAATGGTACGTTAGTAAACTGATATTGATATAGTCCAGATATAGCATTTTAATATTTGGATGTGATACAAGTAGCATTTACTTGCTCCCAGTGGAGGTTATTTTCCATGTGGCTAAGACTGAAGGGCAAAGTATTTACAAGTGCCAGCAAAGCAGATACTCTGATGTGGGAGAGGCACCAAAAATGTCCCATGAGTTTTCTCTGTTGTGATGATGAAGCACTGAAAACATAATATATATCTGAACTAATTAATTATACTAATATGGAGGTTAAAGTTGTCAGTTTGGCTGAGGTAGAGTTTATGTATCTAAACAATGGCAGCAAGAAAAATTTCTCATGAATAAAGTATATTTTTATGACTAAGCATTTATTAATGTTTCTTTAAAAATAATGGAAAAATTTATTACTATCATTTATTTTAGTATAACATTTTTTCAAGTGTATTTCTATAAGCATAAAAATATTCTACTTGAAGATGTTTATATTATAGGCTATCAAGTAAACATTTAAATTTCATAATTGTTTCTATTTATAGAAAAATATAGTTGATAGTTTCTGTGTAGCTCATAATTAGTTTTTATGTTAGACATGATTCACATTAGTCAGAGCTATTCAACATAATTAAAGTAAGTTCTACTGTCATTATTCTATTATTATTGTTTTGGAGGTTTGTTGAGACAGAGTCTAACTATATAACACAAGAAGCCTTGGACTCATTATGTAGACAGGATATGAATGATCCTCATAGCTTAGCCTCTTGAGTCCTGAAATAATAGGCATGTGTCATTATAACCCATTTCAATGTATTACTTCCTAAGATAAACATTTCCTTTTTATTTCTTGAAAATAGATCTTTTTATGTAATGTGCTTTGATTATCATTTCCCATCCCCTATCTACTCAGTTCCTTCCCTACACCTCACCTCCCTTCCAGAGATGCATTATTTCTGTCTCTCCTTCAAAAACAATTAGACATCTAAGGAATGTAATTGATAAATAACTAAATATATAAATAACTACATATAAACCTGAATATGACAAAGCAACCAAACATGATAAAGAGCCAAAGTAAAACCATAGAAAACATATATAAACAAAGAGATAAACATGTTTGCACTCTCAGGAATTGCATATAAAACAAAACCAGAAAGAATAGTCTATATAAAAAAGACCTGTAATGTAGAAAAAAAAGTCCTTATTGAACATTGAGATACAAATAATCTCCAAGATGCTGTTGAGTTATTGTTATGTTGGCCATCTTTTAGAGGGCATAGGGCCTTCCCTTAAGAGTGGTTTGTTTCCCCTGAAATACTCCCTTGTAAAATACAATATTTTCTATACATATTTATTAAAGCCATTTGGTTCATAACTACTGTTAGTTTCATTGTGTCTGTTTAGGTTCTGTTTCCATGACCTGTCTGTTGAGGGTAATATTTAAAACCAAAGCACTAGATCTGCCTTTTTCTTAAGCAGCGTCCATCTTCCCAACTAGTCAAGGCCTGAGGCCAAGAGTGGAATTGTTCGGCTCTTACCACTGCTCAGGTGGGCCAGAGGCACCTGCCCTGGCACCCACGAGATGCCATCATGGTGGCTAGATCAGCCAGTTCACCACACTCTCTGCAATGCTTGGCTGAGCCCAGATAATACCCACCATTCCACGGTACCCAGTAGAATGTAGACTCTTAATAATTAAAGGCAATCCAATTGGTACATATATTTGGAAATGTTCAATTAACAAGTTCCCCACACAATTAGTACTGTTACCCAATACCTAACCTAGATAATATAACTACCTTAGACTGCTAGAAACATGTGGACGACTTCCACCATCTTCACTCTCTTCCTTTTCCTCTCTTCTCCTCTTCTTTCTCCTCCCCTCTCTTTGCTCCTCCCACATTAGCTCCTTCCAAATTATGAGAATTTTACTGTAAAATGTATTGGGGGAAATATCCTGCTACATCTGTCCATTGCTGGGAGTAGGGTTTTAAAGTCTCATACTATTATTGTGTGAGGTACAATGTGTGCTTTGATCTTTAGTTAAAAGCTCGTTCTTTTATGAATGTTGATACCCTTGCATATGGAGCAAAGATATCCAGAATTGAGATTTCATCATGGTAGATTTTTCTTTTGCTTAATATGAAGTGTCCTTAATTATCATTTTTGATAACTTTTGGTTTAAATTGTCAAGTTAACTTTAGCAAGTTGTAAATTGAATTTTCATTAAATATTGATTCCTTCTGTTCTTATTTTTTAAAATAATATGAGGCACATTAGTGTTAACTCCTCTTTTGCAAATCTGATAGAACGCTGTGTTAAAACCATCAGGATCTGGAATTTTTTGTCTTTTGTGTGGAATACTTTTAATTACTGCTTCTATTTCATTGAGTGTTATAGGTCTGTTTGAATTGTTCGTCTAATCTTGATTTACCTTTCATAGACAAGAAAGTTGTCTACCTTCTTTAGATTTAACAATTTGGTGAGGAAAGGCTTTAAAGTTTGTCCTTATGGTTCTTTGTATTTCCTTGGTTTCTTTTGTATGTCCCACTTTTATTTCTAATTTTGTTAGTTTGGACCTTATTTCTCATGATTTTTGTTAATTTGGCAAAATGTTGTTCAATCTTACTGAGGTTCTTGAAGAACAAATCCTTGGTTTCATTCTCTGTAGTCTTTGTTTATTTCTATTTTGTTGATTTCATCCCTGCGTATGATTATTTCCTGTCATCTACTCCTTTTTCTATTATTCTTTTTCTATTAAAACTTTCAGAAATTCTGTTAAGGTACTAATCTGATCTCTCATTTTTTAAGTTTAGTGCTATAATCTTGCCTCTTAGTGCTACCTTCATGTTTGTCCCATAATTTTGGGTAGTTGTGCATTCATTTTTATTCCATTCTAGAAAGTCTTTAGTTTCTTTCTTGTCCCATTTTCCATTCAATAGAGAGTTGTCCATTTTTAATGAGCTTGTAAGCTTTCTGTTATTTTAGTTGTTGTTGATGTCCAGCTTTAATCCACATTGGTCTTGTAGGATCCAGAATGTTATCTCAATTTTCTTGTATCTGCTGTGTCTTACTTTGAGTCCAAGTACATGGCCAATTTTGGAGAAAGTTCCGTGAGCTGCTGACAAGATGGTCTATTCTTTTATGTTTGAGTGAAATGTTCTGTAAATATCTGTTAGGTTAGTTTGATTTATGAAATAAGTTAAATCTAGTATTTCTCGATTTACTCTTTGTCCAGATGATCTGTTTATTGGTGAGAGAAGTTTATTGAAGTCTCTCACTATCAGTTTGTGAAGGTTAATATATAATTTCAGCTGCAATAGTGTTCAATTTCATGAATTTTAGTGTTCTTCTGTTTGGTGCAGAGATGCTAATAATTGCAATGTCCTTTTAGTGAATTTTTTCCTTTGATGAGTATATAATGACCTATCTTTTCTGATTAGTTTGGATTTGCTGTCTCTTTTATCAGATGCCTATACTGGTACTATTAGGTGCTTGTCCTCTAGATATCTTTTCCATTCCTTGAAGCTTAGATGATTTTTATCCTTGATGTTAAAAATGTGTTTCTTTAGTTTGTCAGAAGAGTGGATCCTGTTTTCAAATACATTCTGCTATTCTGTGTGTTTTTTTTTTTGTTTTTTTTGTTTTTTTTTTGCTGAGAACTTTAATGATGAGAGTTACCAATGAGCCATGTTTGTTGATTGACTTTATTTTGTTGTGGTGTGGGAGTTTTCTCCTACCTTTTGATTTGCTGGTCCAAAATTATTTATTACTTATATTTTGTTGGCTATGGTTAGTCTCTTTCACTTGAAGAGTTCCTTCTAGTGCCTTTCATAGTGCCAGATTTGTAGATATATGTGCCTTCAATTTGCTTAACACAGAATTTCTTTCTTCATATATTGTGATTGAGAGTTTTGATGGGTAAAGTAGTCTGGGGAATTATCTGTGGTCTTTTAGAGTTTGTAGACCATTTGTCCAAAGCTCTTCTCTTTCCCTTGTACTTTTACTATGTTTTATTTCTTGTTTCCTTTGCTTCTTTCTTTGTTTCTGTATTTTATTTTATTCATTGTTTGATTCTTTGTTTCTTTGTTTCTGTCTGTCTAATTGTCTTTTCCTCTATTTTTTGTACATTTAGTGTTTTTATTATTGCAAGTCTTAGGAAATTTTTTTTTATCCAGTGAATGTGGTGTTCAATATGCTTTTTGTACCTTCATACTTAGCTCCTTCTATATTTTCTTGAAAGTATTTTCTATACTTGTAACCTACATTTCTTCTACTTCCTCTATTGCTATTCTTCATAGATTTTGTATTTCCATAATACCTCAGAATTCCTGAGTCGTTTGTAACTGGACATATTTTAGTTTAAACATTTTTTTGACCAGTATAATAATTTCTTGTCTTTCATGACTGAGATTCTCTCTTCTTCCCCCTCATTTTTATTGGACATTTTATTTACATTTCAGGTGATATTCCCTTACCCCATTCTCCACCACACAGGAATCCCTTATATCATCCCCCCTCATCCTGCTTCTATGAGAGTGTGCCCCCATGCACCTACCCACTCCAACCTCCCCATCATTGAATTCCCCCACAATGGGGCATCCAGTCTACACAGAACAAAGGATCTCCTCTCCTACCTATGCCCAACAAGGCCATCCCCCACTAGGCGTACAGCTGGAGCCATAGAGCTCTCCCAATATGCTCCTAGGCTGGTGGTTTAGACCCTGGGACCTCTGGTTGGTTGGTATTGTTGCTCTCCCCATGAGGTCACAAACCCTTTCAGCTGCTTCAGTCTTCTTTCTAACTCCTCCATTGGGAACCTCATGATTAGTCCAGTGGTTAGTTGTGAGCATCTGCCTCTGTATATGTCAGGCTCTGGCAGACCTGTAAGAAGACAGCTATGCCATGCTCCTGTCAACATGTACTTCCTGGCATCCACATCAGCTTCTACCTAAGGTGACTGCAAATGGGATGGATACGCAGTTGGAACAGTCTCCAGAGAGTCCCTCCTTCAGATTCTGTCCCATACTTTTATTTGTCCATATTTGCTCCCATGAGTATTTTGTTACTCCTTCTAAAAAGGAACAAAGTGTCCACACTTTGGTCTCTTCCATCTTCATGAGCTTCGTGTAGTCTGTGAGTTGTGTCTTGGGTATTGCAAGCATTGGGGCTAATATCCAATTATCAGTGAGTGATAGCTAAACAAAGAATTCTCAACTGGAGAAACTCAAATGACAGAGAAGCACCTAAAATAATGTTCAACATTTTTAGTGATCAGGGAAATGCAAATCAAAACAACTCTGAGATTCCACCTCACACCAGTCAGAATGGCTAAGATAAAAAACTCAGGTGATAGCAGATGTTGGAGAGGATGTGGAGAAAGAGAAACAGTCCTCCATTGTTGGTGGAATTGCAAGATGGTACAACCACTCCAAGGTATGTACTTACTTATAAGTGAATGTTAGCCATAAAATACAGGTACCATGCTACACTCCACAGACTCAAAGAAGTTAAATCAGAATGACAGCCAAAGCAAGGAAGCTTGAATCTCACTTAGAAGGAGGAATAAAATAATCATAAGATGTAAATGGAGGAAAGGAACTGGGAGGGAGGGGTACGGAGGAGAATGGGAGGGTTAGGATCAGGTGTGTGGAAGAACTGGGAAGATCCCAGATTGCTATGGACATCTGAAACTGAGTGGTATGAAGATGTCAGGGATATCTCCAGGTCAGGAAAGAGACCTGGGATAAAGAAGGTACCCAAGAATCAATGGGAGTGATCTTAGCTATGACTCACAACAATTCATTTCTTTCCATCACTTTTGTTAACAGAGTAAAATATAAGTGTCCATAATTCATTACCTATGTTTTCCTATGTATCAGTATCTATAAGAAATTGTGCAAATGTGTATGTATTAATGATACTGTCTTAAGCTCTTACTAGCACGTGAATTATTCTAAACTTTCGCCATTGCTTATGTCATCACTTTAAAACTGAAAATCCTTGGTCCAGCCATTGTTATCTATTTACCTAGATGTTTAGTTTACAGTACATGGACAAACTGAGCTTAGGCCCAGATGCTTTGTTTTTGACCATGTGAGTGATTAAATTAGAAGTTTAGCTGGGGAAATTTCTAAGTGTTGAGAGCATAGACTAGCTTTTTTTGCTTCTTTTTACAAAATGCAATAGAAAGGTAAAATGACGGTGGTTGATCAGTAAAGGAAACCATCAGAGCTAGAAGAAAAATATGACCTGTTTATATTCCAGAAAACTGAGAGATGGAAAAAATACTCTTTTTATAGTCTTTTTATTGGATATTTTATTTATATTTCAGATGTTATTCCCTTACCCCATTTCCCCCTTACCCAAGAATCCTAATCCCATCCCCCCTCCTCCTGCTTCTATGAGGATGTTTCCCCACCCACTCACTCCTACCTCCCCAACCTAGAAATCCTCCACAGTGGGCATCCAGCTTTCACTGTACCAAGGATCTCCAGGAAGAATACGAATACTCATATCTTAATAAGCCATCGTAGTGTGAGTGGAAACAGGGAGGGGCTGTTGCAGTGATGATGTCAGTATGAAGTAAGAGGTTAAAAATGTAAAATAAGCTCCTTTAACTGCTCAGAGTCTACTTGAACTACTAGAACACTTTGCCTTTCAAGAGAAGAGAGAAATGGAGTTGAGGATTTGGCTTAGTAGAAAAGCACTTGCCTGGCAAGCACAAGTCCCAAGACTCACTCCTCAGCCCCATGGTGGAGAACAAAAAATTAGAAGCAGGCTAATCTCTTTAGGATTTAGGCCAACATGGTTGCAGGACTGTCAAGGCTATTAAGATTAACACTGTCTCAAAAGGGGGGCACAATGCAGGCAGAGATTTAGAGAGCATCAAACCCAGAGTTCTGGCCTTGGATCTGGAAAGGCATGCTCACATCCTTAGCTTCTGGTGGTTTGTCCCTGAGAAGAGCTTTAGATGCAGATGCTGGAGAGAAAGTTTGGCTCTGAGCACCTGCTCCTGGTAGTGGAAAATAATGTATAAAGCAGAAAATTCTATAGACAGATACATGTTTTGCTTGCTTACTGTTCAATTACTGACCATGCTATATAAGATTTGACAATGAAAAGTAAGAAATGCCATACGTATCTATATTTTCAATGGTACAGTGAAAACAAATTGTGTGAAAATACATCTCACTTTCAAAGAGAAAGAATTCTCTACTCAAACCAAAACACTGTCTTAAATCTCCCCAACCCAGGGGTGACCCCACATAGTAAGCTCAAGATGAACCTTTGCTGCTTGTGATTTTGGCTCTTTTTCATGCCTGGCTCCCTGTATATTAGATAACTGATCAGAGATTAAGAAGTGAGACTGGCTATATACAAATTTGTATCTCATTAGTTTCCTGAAATGATTACTTACAATTAGTTTCCTGCATAAACCATCATCTGAAGGATGACCATTTATTTTTTTGTTCTTTGTAGGACATTTGCAAAAATTCCAGAAAGCACACAGAGGAGGAGAGGTTAAAAGTCATTTTCCAAACCCAAAGCTGCTTCAATCTCATACTTGACGGGCACTTTTTTGAGAGAAAGAGAAAGAAAGAGAGAGAGAGAGAGAGAGAGAGAGAGAGAGAGAGAGAGAGAGAGAGATTGTTGAAATATGTTGTTTTCCAGAATTCTGTGTCTATGGGCCTGGCTGCTGAAGAAAGTGTATAGACAATTATATTTATGACTGCAGAAATGAGAATCTTGGCATGGCTGGGGAATTGACAATTAGTAGTAAATCAAAAGGATTGAAATACCCTAATGTTGATGTCATCATTAAAACGAGCAAGAAGATTACATGGGTCAGATGAGAAGATTTGAACAATGAATCTCTGGGTTTCTGAAGATTATCAGCTTAGAAGGCTGCATGACTTCTCCTTCTCAACTAATTGCCAACATTCAAATTATTCTAGTTTCAAATGCAGCCTGTTTAAAACAAACTATGTGTTCTCTTACCTGTTCTCTACATTCTGAAGTTAGAATTTAATACTTCAAAAAAATCTTAGCACTCTTAGAACACTCCTTTCTTTAAATTTATTTTAAAATTTTTATGTTATAATTTCAATTGTACTCTCTTATCTCCCCCAGAGCTTTTCGGACCCCAGCTTCCTCCCCACCCAATTTCATATTCTTTCTCTATCTTTAAAAAATGGCCCTATTTTTTCTCCAGGGCCTAACACAGTGATTCTGTCTGCTCTCTCAACTCATAACTTTTCTCTAACATATCAGATCTAAAATGAGTCTCATATTCAGTGCTGGACTCCTACCTATACTACAACTAAATTCTTAGCATTAGTTTTATTATTTTACAACTAAGCTCTAACTCTTCTACCAGGTTGGGCCCTTCCTGTCAGTATGCAAATGTCCCTTCTGTTCTTTATCCTGTCTATTCAGTATGATTTGAACTTCCTTCTGCATAATGTGTCTCCATAAAACTCCCAGTTCAGGAACTCTTTCAAACCCTCCATATCTAGTCTAGGTCCTCAAACCAACATCTACGCATACACTGGCCTCCAATATCTGTGCCTCAACCAATATCTATTCTTCTTCCAGGACATTCCAGCCCTGTTTCCAAACGTACTGGCTTCTCCCACAGTATATTCAATTTTTCCACAAAGGCAGCTCTATTACCACACACTTGGCTTGGAACAGAAATCAGATCCTTAAAATGTGCTGAGTCTCCTCTATCTACCTCACTTCATGCATGCCAAACCATTTTTAACATCTAAGCACAAAATTTCTGTAAATTTTCTCTTTTGCCACTAACCTGCTTTGTCTATATCAGACTTAAAACTAACAAAAGAATTCCACATGCACAGGTCTCATTGCAAAAAATGCTAACAATATGAACCATCAAACTAATGACTTATCTCTAAATTCTAACAGTCCTATAGAAATGCTTACCAATGACCATTACCTAAATGAACCCCAAGGCACAGAATTTAAAAGAATAGTGACAGATTTCATGAAAGAACTTAAGGAGTTTAAAGAACAAAATCAATTAAACAACTCAATGAAATTAAAGAAAGAGCTTAAGGAGAATAAGCGCCTGAATGATGCTCAGAAACATAAGGTTAATGAAAACGATAAAGACAATATGAAATTTGAGATTAAAATTTAAAGAAATAGGAACACTGAAAAGAAGTCAGTTGAAATGAAGATTGAATTGAGAACCCAACAACTCAGCTAGAAAACTCAACAGAAAACCTTATAGTAGAATGAATTATGTAGAAGTTAGAATATCAGATACAAAGACAAAATAGAGACTCTAGACTAAAGAAGAAAGGAATATAAAATTAAAATCAAACAAACAAAAAGCCGTGGAAGGGAAAATAGAGAAATGTGTATTTTCACACTATGTGTTTTTTCACACAATAAAGAAAGTCAAACCATCAATTATAGAGTACTTGAAGAAGAATCCCAAGTCAATGGCATAAACTAAATCTTCAACAAAATCATAGAAGAATACATTCCCATTAAAGAAAGACACACCTATACCAGTATAAGAAGCACAAATCCCAGAAAAAAAATGCCCACAGTATATTCCAATTGAAACACAAAAGAGACATAGGAAAGTATTTTGAAAGCTGAAAGAGAAGAAATGCAAGTCACATAAAATGAAAATCCCATCAGAAGACAGCTGGTTTGGCAATAGAAACTTTATAAGTCAGATTAACCTGCAGCAATTCATTGTGTCCTAAATGACTATGAAGGTCAGCCTAGGCTAATAGTCCCCAGAAAAACTATCCACTCTAATTGAAGCAGAAAGAAAAACTTTCCAATTAACAGACGAAAAATTTTACAACCAACAAACCAAACTTAAAAAAAACATACATGAAGCTGCTTTGGTCTGGAGAGGAATAAACAGAGCAGAGAGACTGTGGAAAGAAATATGAATCATAATTATTAAAACACAAAGGACCACTGAGAACACATACAACACCAAAAATCAGCAACATAAGAAGCACAGTTAACATGTAGTTCAATTATAATTAGGACAAAAAACAAATATTAACAAAATCAAAAACTTTCAAATAACTACTGACAATCATATCAGCTCAAAATGCAATAATACTTCATATTGAAAACAAAAATTTCTACAGTAATTACAAAATCTCATGAAGACTAAAAAACTCATTAATGGGTGATAAAATTGATAAATTGAGAAAAAAAGAAAAACAAATTTAAAAAATGTTTGGACCTAATTGAAAACAAAAATGCAACAAGAAAACCTCTGGGACAAAATGAAAACATTCTATTGAGGGAAATTTCTAGCTCTAAGTGCCCGTATGAAAAAAAAAGTCAGAGAGATCTCAAAGAAATAGCTTAGCAATGCAAAAATTTGAAAAGAAATCAAACCTATTAAATTGCAAGTAGTAATAAAAGTCAGAGCAGAAATAAATTAAATAGAAACAAAGAAATGAATACAAAGAATCATTGGCTCTAAGGGCTGGTTCATTAAGAGGATGAACACAATTGACAGATCCTTAGCCCAATTAAGCAAATAAATAAATAAATAGATAAATAAAAACAGAGGATCCAACTTCACATAATCAAAAACAAACAAGGAAACATTATAACTGACACCAAAGACATTCATAACATTGTGAAAAAATGTTTTAAAACTTGTACTGCATTTAGCTTAAAACCCTAAAAGAGGCAGATTAATTTCTTCATTTGCCCAAACTACCAAAATTAACCTGAGAAGGTAACAACTTAAATAGAAACACAATAAATGAAGTGATTAAAATAGTAATGAAAAGTCTTCCAGCTAAAATGAAGGTGATGATAATGTTGAAGAATAAGAAGACAAAGATGATTTTATCCCTTAAACACAGGGGTGGTTCAGTATAAACCACTCAATAAATATCATGAAACACATAAATAAAAACAAGAATCACATAATCATCTCAAATGAGGCTAACAAAAGACCTTTGATAAAATCCAATGAGCTTCATTATATAAATCCTAGAGAATGAAGGACTAGAGGGAACATACCTCAGCATTATAAAAGTTACAAATGAGAACCTCCCAGCCAGTGTCATCCTTAATGGAAACAACCTGAAGCAATCCTACTCTAGTCAGAAATGAATCATGTCCATTATCTTTTCAATACTTTGTGTGAAGTACAAAACTGGAATAAGGCAATAGAAAAAAATTAAATGTATATAAAACAGGAAGAAAGCAGTTAAACTCGTCCTCTTTGTAGAAGGCATGATGCTATATATTAGAGACAGCAGGATTCTTCAGAAAACTTCTAGAAATAACTAATAATTCAGCAAGTGGAAGAACTAATTTTAACAAATAATAGCTTTTGTATGAACTAACAACAAGTATTCAGAGAAGAAGATCATGGACACCGTCCTGTTCACAATAGCTCCAAATAAAGAAAGTGTCTAAAAATCAACCTAACCAAGGAAGTGAAGTACCACTATAATAAAAATGTTGAAGCTCTGAAGAAACTTAGAGGAGGAGGTTATAAAATAGAAAGATGTCCCATGCTTGTAGATTGGTAGAACAATATTATGAAAATGACCATTTTACCAACAGCTATTTACAGATGCAATGCATTCCATTCAGAATACCATCTCTTTCTTCACAAAAATAGAAAGAAATAAGAAAACTACCCTAAGATTTGAGGAATAACAGAAGACCCCAGAAAGCCTAAAAAGTTTTGAACAAAAGGAAATCTCTAGAGCTGTAGGAAATGACTTTCTGAACAAAATTCCATTTCTCTAAGAACTAACAAAACATTTGTGTCCAGAATATATAAATGGCTGAAAAACAGAGCTAAAAGCTCCAAACAAACACACAAAAAAGAAGAAAAGAAAAGAATAAAAACTTGGTAAGAAATATCTCAAATGTATTTATCATCCCTAGCAATTAAGGACAATTAAAAGAGCTTTAACACATGTCCTAACTCTTGTTTGAAACCCAGTACCTGCCCCGCTTTACCTCTTGCTAACATAACATCATAGAGTACTGCAACTAACCTCCAAGTACGTCTCTGAAAATGTCCAGAACCAGACTTCCAAATGAAGACTGTTATTTCCAATACTGGATTGGTTTCTACACTAGTATGTGATTGAGTCCAAATAACTGGTCACCTTTAAGAAAAAATGCAAGAGTCTTTATAACTTCTCTTTTTGATTCTTTGTTCCACAAGGTCTAAAAACATGAGGCAAGGCAGCCTATCCCATCTGGGTTATAGGCAAGCAAAGGTGGGTCAGGAACATATGTCCAATACAGTTTCCCAGTCACCATTGCCAGGGCACTCAGCAAGCTCACAGGTCGTCATCATTTGTTGACCAGGCATCAGCATGTTTTACCAGTCACTCAGGCAGCCACCAGGCTCCTCCAGCATCTTGCAGAAAAAATGCAAACATGACCTCTTTCCCATATTAAATACCTGAAAGGGATCATGCCATATGCCAGTAAGTGGATCCTTCCATTTCACTTAGGAATAAGTATGCCTAGTTGTAGGGTGCTGTAGACACTCAGCAGAAAGTTCCTTGGCATACAAATTTAAAATAAATAAATAAATAAATAAATAAATAAATAAAGCATGATTTAAATAAATTTGTAGTGTACGGGTGTATACCTCCCCATTTTAATTTCATAAAGACATAATTTTAAAGTTCCATGGGCCCCTCCCACAGTCCTTGTCCTTGAGGATTATAATGATTCTCAGTAATATGGGTAATATTAAATTGTTGACAAAAAGTTTCAAATGCTTGACCCCAAGAGCCAGTTCCATTATGTGTTTTTTTTTTCTTTCTTTTTATAGGGTAATTTATTTATCTAAATTTCAGATGCTATCCACTTTCCCCATCAGCATTACTCCCTCCAAGAAACCCCTTATCCCATCCCCCTCTTCCCTGCTTCTATGAGGGTGTGCTCCCACCCACCCACCCACTCCCACCTACCCAGCCTTGAATGTCCCCCATACTGCGGCATCCAGCCTTCTTGGAACCAAGGCCCTCCTCACCCACAGATGCCCAACAAGGCCATCCTCCATTACATATACAGCTGGAGCCGTGAGTCTTCCATGTGTGTTCCCAGGTTTTCTGATCAGCAGGTGGGAGCTCTGGTTGGTTGGTATTGTAGTTCTTCCCATGGGGGTGCAAGCCCCTTCAACTCCTTCAGTCTTCTCTCTAACTCCTCCATTAGAGTTCTCAAGATCAGTTCAATGGTTAGCTGTGAGCATCCACCTCTGCATATGGCAAGCTCTGGCAGAGACTCTCAGGAGACAGTTATATCATGGTCCTGGCAACATGCACCTCCTGGCATCCACAACAATGTTTTCATTTGGTGATCGCACATGGGATGCATCCCCAGGTGGTACAGTCTCTGGATGGTCCCTCCTTCAGTTTCTGCTCCACACTTGGTCTCCTTATTTTCTCCTGTGAGCTTTTTACTTTTTCTAAGAAGGAAGGACCCACTAACCCTTTGGTCATTCTTTTTCTTGAGCTTCATGTGGTCTGTGAGTTACACCTTACGTATTGTGAGGATTTGGGCTAATATCCACTTGTCAGTGAGTGCATGCCATGTGTGTTCTTTTCTGATTGTGTTAGCTCACTCAGGATAATATTCTCTAGTTTGAACCATTTGCCTAACTAAGAATTTTATGAATCATTGTTTTTAATAGCTGAGTAGTCCTCCGTTGTATAAATTTACCAAATTATCTGTATCCATTTCTCTTTTGGAGGACATCTTGGTTCTTTCAAGGTTCTGACTATTATAAATAAGTCTGCTATGAACGTAGTGGAGCATGAGTCCCTGTTATATGTTGGTGCATCTTTTGGGTATAAGCAGCACACACATTTAATCTTAAACAATGAAAGTAAAGTTAGTTGGTAAAAGGAAGCGCCCATCTTTGAAGTGATATGTAACTGAAGGGCAGACAAAGTGATGAATTATAGAACTATAAAATCTAGAAGAGCCTGGACAGATGTCAGACAGACCCTAAGAGAACACAAATGCCAGCCCAGGCTACTATACTCAGCAAAAGTCTCAATTACCATAGATGGAGAAACTAAGATATTGAATGACAAAACCAAATTTACACAATATCTTTCCACAAATACAGCCCTACAAAAGATAAGAGAGGGGTAACTCCAACACATGGAGAGAAATTATACCATCGAGAAACCAAGAAGGTAATCTTCCTCCAACAAACTCAAAAGAAGGTAGCCACACAAACATACCTGCAGAAAACAAAAGAACTATCCAAAGAATCTCTAAAACCAGGAGCTAGTTCTTTGAAAAAATCAACAAGATAGATAAACCCTTAGCCAGACTAACCAGAGGGTAGAGAGACAGTATCCAAATTAATAAATGCAGAACTGAAAAGAGAGATATAAAAACAGAATCTGAGGTAATTTAAAAAAATCATCAGATCCTACTACAAAAGCCTATACTCAATAAAACTGAAAAATCTATGCATTGGACAGTTTTCTAAACAGATAACAGGTAACAAAGTTAAATCAAAACCAGATAAACCACCTAAACAATACCATAACCCCTAAAGAAATGGGAGCAGACATTCAAAGTCTCCCCACCAAAAAAAGCCAGGACCAGATTTTTTAGTGTAGAATACTATCGAAAGTTACAAGAAGATTTAATACCAATTTTCTATAAACTACTCCACAGAATAGAAACAGTAGCAAAAAATACACTCATACCTAAACTACACAAAGACACAACAAAGAAAGAACTTTAGACTAATCTCCCTTTGGAATGTCAGTGCAAAAACACTCAATAAAATTCTTCCAAATCGAATCCAAGAACACATCAAAACAATCATCCATCATGATAGAGTAGGCTTTATCAAAGGAAAGCAAGGATGGTTCAACATATGGTAATCAATCAAAATAATCCACTATATAAACAAACACACACACAAAAAAAAACACATGATCAACTGACTAGATGCTGACGAAGCATTGGACAAGATTCAATACCCCTTCATGGTAAACGTCTTCGAAAGAATAGTCATTCAAGGCCCATACCTAAATATAGTGAAAACAATATACAGCAAACCAGTAGCCAACTTCAAACTTAATGAAGAGAAACTTTAATCAATCCCACTAAATCAAGGACTAGAAAGGCTGGCTATTCTCTCCCCACCTATTCAATATAGTACTCAGAGTCCTAGCCAGAGAAATTAGACAACCAAAGGAGGACAAAAGGATACAAATAGGAAAGGAAGAACTCAAAATATCACTATTTGCAGATGATATGATAGTATACATAATTGATCTCCAAACTTCCACCAGAGAACACCTAAACCTGGTAAACAACTTTAGCAAAATGGCTAGATATAAAAGTAACTCAATCAAAATAGTAGCCTTCATTTACTCAAAGGATAAACTGGCTGAGAAAGAAATTACGGAAATGACAACCTTCACAATAGTCACAATATAAAATACCTTGGTGTGAATCTAGTCAAGCAAGTGACAGATCTGTATGACAAGAATTTCAAATCCCTGAAGAAAGAAATCAAAGAAGATCTCAGAAAATGGAAAGATCTCCCATGCTCATTGATTGGCAGGATGAATATAGTAAAAATGGCCTTTTGGGGGGGGGGTTTCGAGACAGGGTTTCTCTGTGTAACCTGGCTGTCCTGGAACTCACTCTGTAGACCAGGCTGGAATCAAATTCAGAAATCCGCCTGCCTCTGTCTCCCAAGTGCTGGGATTAAAGGCATGTACCACCACCGCCTGGCAAAAGTCGACATTTTGCTAAAAGTAATCTACAGATTCAATGCAATCTCCATCAAAATTCTAACTCAATTTTTCATAGAGTTAAAAAGAGCAATTTGAAAATTCGTTTGGAATAACAAAAAAACCAGGATAGCAAAAAGTATTCCTAACAATCAAAGAACTACTGGGGAAATCACCTTCCCAGATCTCATGTTGTACTACAAAGCAATAGTGATAAAAATTACATGGTATTGGTACAGATACAGGCAGGAAGATCAATGGATTAGAACTGAAGACTCAGAAATGAGCCTACATACTATGGTCACTTGAACTTTGACAAAGGAGTTAAAACCATCCAGTGGAAAATAGACAGCATTTTCAACAAATGATACTGGTTCAACTGGAGGTCAGCATATAGAAGAAGGAAAATGGATCTATTCTTCTCTCCTTGTACAAAGCTCAAGTTGTACAAAGTTCAAGTGAATCAAGGTCATTCACATAAAACCAGATACAATGAAACTAATAGAAGAGAAAGTGAGTAAGAGCTTTGAATACTTGGACACTGAGGAAAATTTCCTGAACAGAAAAACAATGGCTTATGCTCTAAGATCAAGAATTGACAATTGGAACCTCACAAAATTGAAAAGCTTCTGTAAGACAAAGGACACTACCAATAGGACAAAAACGGCAACCATCAGATTGGGAAAAGTTCTTTACCTATCCAACATTTGATAGAGGGATATGATCCAAAATATACAAAGAACTCAAGAAATTAGACTCCAGAAAATCAAATAATCCTATTACAAAATGGGGTATGGATCTCAACAAGATATTTCAACTGAGGAATATTGAATGGCTGAGAAGCACCTAAAGAAATATTCAACATTCTTAGTCATCAGGGACATGCAAATCAAATCAACCCTTAGATTCCACCTCACACCCGTCAGAATGGCTAAGATCAGAATCTCAGGTGACAACAGATGCTGTCTAAGATGTGAAGAAATAACACTCCTCCATTATTTCTGGGATTGTAACTTGGTACAACCACTCTAGAAAACTGTCTGGTGGTTCCTCAGAAAATTGGACAAAGTATTAGAGTCATTCTTACTCAAACCTACACAAGAGAGACAGCTCAATCAATGAAAATGTTAAATCAAAAAAAATTTTAGGCACAAAAACTTGAGGAAATATGGAACACAATGAAAACCCTGTGGTTACAAGTAATAAGAATGGAGGAAAAAGAAGATAACCAGGTCAATGGCAGAAAAAAACTTTCCATTACGTTCAAACAAAATTTTCCCAATCTGAAGAAGTTACATAGTGAAAAAAGTATGCAGAAAAACAAACAGATATGACCAGAACTTCCCAGGACATGCAAAAATCAAAACACAAAATTTATAGAATAAATGGAAGGATAGTAAAATCTACAACAGAAAAAGGTTAAGAAGCATATAAAGGCAATATCGTTAGAGAGACAGTAGACCACAGATGCCAGCCCACATTACTATACTTAGCAAAACTACCAATCACAGTGAATAGAGGGGAGAGGAGAACACCATTTCACATTCCACAATATCAACTTTAAGGAGTTTCTACCTACCAATCCAGCTCTACAGAATGCACTAGAAGCAATACTTTAGTTTAAAAAGACTAACCATGCCCAAGTACACATAAAGGATAAATTATCCAAGGACAGTAAATAAAAAGAAAAGGAAAAAATCCATACCACTAAACCAAAT
The DNA here is from genome assembly GCF_004785775.1 of Grammomys surdaster. Taxonomy (NCBI): domain Eukaryota; kingdom Metazoa; phylum Chordata; class Mammalia; order Rodentia; family Muridae; genus Grammomys; species Grammomys surdaster. Next base: position 6,070,899 of record NW_021605171.1, on the reverse strand, counting down.
GGCAGTAGTCAATAAATACTACTCATTGATAATTCTCAACATTATTTGTCTTCATTATCCAACACAGAACTACATATTGGATCAGAATACAGGATCAATATTTGGGCTGCAGGCAATAAAAACACCCCACCATCAAGAACAGGTGTGATTTCAGAGTTAAAAAAAAAAAACAGAAAAAAATGTATTTCAAGCAAATTGATCTAAGTGGCAAACAGGTGTAGCTTATGTGATAAAATAGACTTCAAAAATAAAACTAATCAGGACAGAAAGGTAAAGATGTCTGAACAGAGAAATGCTGGAGTTAAATAAAGCCATAAATTAAATGGACCTAGCAGACATTTACAGAATATTTCACCCACCACGTGTATGTATGTTTATATTGAAATAATACTCTGTTTCCTCTCTGACCATCATGGATTAAACCTGGATATTAGAAACAATAGGAAGCTTACAACCTCATGGAAACTGAGCAACTCACTACTGAATGAAAAAAATGAGTCAAGACAGAAATCAATGGCATTAACGTAAGTCTGCAAATGCTTTCTGTAAAAGAAATATATATTTCCACATAGGACATTTCTCCTGATGTTTTTTGTGGCCTTTTGATATATAACAAAGTGAGGGAGATTAAGAGTGATATTAGTTTCTCCTTTCCACAGACATTTGTGAAATCCTTTTTCAGCTGACTTAATAGGTATGTTTCTGGTCATCTCTAGAAGTTCCCCAGATAATTTAGAGCATGTCTCTGACACCTCATAGTGACAACATAGGAGCATCCATTATCCACCCTACTTCATTAAAATACATTGAATTGCCTGGCCTATATATTGGATATTTTAAGTCAGTTGTCTTGTTATTTTTATTTAACTAAATGTAGGAACTGAAATCTAATCTTGTGATTTTATAGAAAAAAGACGATCAAAGCTTTTATATATATATATAAAGTCCATTCTTTCTGCTCCCTGCTCACCTCAAGTCTGTGCATAACTCAGTATTGATGTTTATCTTAGTTCATTTATGCTTTATGCACAAATTGAGGCTAACTTAGCAACTCAGAACCTCTCTGGATCTCCTCCTTACAACATGGTCTTTGAATGGTCGTTATTGGAGTCACAGTCATTCTCTGTAGTCAGCTGGGATGACAGATCATTCAAAACTTCTGTTTCAGTTGCGAAATATTTCATCTTCTTAGTACTAAGTGTTTAGGATATAGTTATTTTGAAACCAACTCACTAAAGAAATTAAAATAATGTCCAACACCTTTAAATTGGCACCTGCTTAATACATGTGACAATTAATGAATTGAATTCAAAAGTATGTGCTTTCACATTGTGGTTATAGCTGGATGTGTATTTCTATTGTAATATTCTTGTGATTATTTATGTTTCCTAGAACCATCTGATTCTAATGACAACTGTATTAGAAGCTCCAAAAGTTTCATATAACTGTGTAATTTTATCTGACTGTGTTTATCTTCTATTCATGCCTCATTAGTGAAAAGTTGTCTTTTCTAAAATGAGTTACCAAGTATCTCACTGATTTTATTCCTGGTTCACATGGTTAGATTAAAAGAGTATGTGATTTTCGGTGGGTGCATAATGATGACAAACAGCAATAATCAGTTACCTGAATGTCTTGTGTGACATTAGGGATAAACCATTTCCACTGGAACATTTGGAGCTGAAATCAAGGTTCACATATTTGCTTAAGTAGCATTGCATTTGCATTGCCAAATCACAGGTGTGCTTAAGCAGCATGGCTTGGCCTCCACCCTTGAGCCTTGGGTCAGTGCACCTTGACTAGGGTCGACAATCAAAGAAGGAGAAACACATATACAATAAAGCTAGGATCAGAGGGGAGTTTTCTACTACTAATCTGAAACCTCATCCTGTTTATTAGGTACAGTACGCTGGTATAGTTTAGGTGTAGTTTAATCTAATCTCAGTAGGAGGCTAGCCACAGGCTGCAATCATGTGGGTAGAGAAAGCATGGTTGCTTTTTTTTTTTTTTTTGTACACATTGGTCCTTTGTTCATAAACAGTCCTGTTGAGGCCCTAGAGGAAAATGAAAGCTTTATTAACCCTCTTAATCTTGAAGCCCTGGGGGAGATGGCATTGTTGATATCCCAGTAGGATCAAGATCTTAAACTCTTGTTCAAATGTCAACAATACACATTTACTCTGGGACCTTGTCACACAGAGCTTTCTCCACTCTACAGTCATCCCAAGTCACAAGTGTGTTTATATAGCATTGCATTTGCTGTTCAAAGATCATAACTATATTTGAAATATAAATATATATGAAGCATAAGTTTTAACATATGTTAATAAGAAGCACAAAGACCAGTGCAGAAGAGAATAGTAGGAACATTTAAATTGATCTGTGTTGTAAGCAGAAGGGAAGCAGAGAACAGGATTTCCTGTGTACTAGACCAGTCCTCTCTTTATGGACAATGTTCTTTATTTTGAGTCAGCCTTCTCTGACCTTGACATTTGCTGTACTAATGGAACATTTGTCACAGCAGTGGGACACAATGTTTGTTGTTTGACTTGGGCTTCGTTATAAGGAAGTTTATGACATTATTCTTTTCTGATGAAGCTTATGGGATAATGGACATTTCCTGCCCCAAATACCAACATGGATGTTTAATAACAGTTTGATTTGAGAATGCATATTCAATCTGTCTAAATTATTGTAATATCTTTTCAAACTTATGCCAAAGGTAAGTTTCACATTAACTGTAATAAACTTACTGAAGCAAACACTTGTGTATGTTGTAGGTGGGCAGGTGAATCATTTTTCCAATTTCTCTGTTGTCATAAAGAAGAAGGTGCCTTGGGTCATGCCTCATGTGAGTTGCACTTTAATTTGGCAGAGGTCCTATTTCAGGTTCACTACAGAGTTTTCACACATTTCTCTAAGAGATGAAGGCTAGTTTCTTCCATAAGTTATTTGAATGTCCCTGTAGCTAGATATTTAATGAGACTAACCTTGAAAAAAGCTCTCCATTTGCAGAGAAGATAGAAAAGGGTCTAACCATTCCAGAGATTGCAGTAGTCTTCAGATAAGACAGTGCAGAAGTTACTTATAAATAATGAAAGACTGAAATTTTTATAATTATAACTCTTACAGGTTACAATATTATGTTTCTTTTATTATTATTTTTATTGGATGTTTTATTTACATTTCATATGTTGTCCCCTTACCCCATCCCCACCCATTCAGGAACCCCATATCCCCTCACCCCTCCTCCTTCTTCTCTGCGGATGTAACTCCTACCAACCCCCCCGACTCCCACCGCCCCACCCTCAAATTCTCACCCCCTGGGGGGTCCAGCCTTCATGAGTTCAAGGATCTCTTCTTCCACCTATGCCCAGCAGGGCCCTCCACTCTTACATATACAGCTGAGGCCATGGATCCCTCCCTACATGCTCCCAGTCTGGTGGTTTAGACCCTGGGAGCTGTGGTTGGTTGGTATTGTTGCTCTCCTCATGGGGCCACAAATTATGTTTCTTTCAATGTAGATATTTAAGTAACTTCTTAAGGAAACAGGGGCATCAAATTTTCATTTGGAAGGATCATTGATATTCTAAAGCTCATATATCACAATCCTTTCATCTCCTTAATGTACCACCTCCACTTTATAAAAGACACTGTCAGATCAGTTCTAAGCAAGCTAAATAAATATTAAGCTTCCTTTTAATCCTTCAAACATTATCAGTTTGTTAACTGATGTTAAGTTTCCAAGATGTTTTAGTTTAAAATTATTCCATGTAAAGAATGCCTAAAAATCAACTGTGCAACTTTTAAAGTGTCTATTTATTGGAAGAAACAAACATTCAAGACTTGCAAATACCTATATACTTAATTTTTAATAATATTAATTAATATTTAATAATATTCACTCTAGTCCTTCTGATATATTTTTAGAACACCTACTACTTTTCTGCTTAAGAAGGATGAGACATGAAAGAATAAAGAGCAGTTTCTGGATCTCTAGGGATTTAGTCTAGTTTTGGTATTCATAGAACTGCAATGTGAAACAGAATACACACACACACACACACACATATATATATATTCATTAATTTTATTCAGAAAGTATAGCAAGAAGGAGAAGGAGAATTTAGGAGAGGAATGGGTACCATTATGAACACAGCATAAACAATAAACAACTAGGGCTTTATAAACCTAGGACTAGGTCAATGGTTGGAAGTATGAGATACAAGGGACTAAGGAGACACTAACTAACATACAGATTCTATGGACAGAGAAAAAGGAGTTAAATCACACGTTGAATGTGGAAGATTCTTGTTAAAAGGATTTCCAAAGATTGTGTCTAAACTAGGTGATGTAGAGCAAATTATGGAGATCACAGGTCAAATCTTTCATGAAAAGTGGGTTATGGGGACATGAGGAAGATTACGAAAATTACACTCAAGGAAGGTAACTTGTCAATAAAACTCAGTACATACTCCTGTCAAACACACAATTGTTATTCAAATAAATACCCATGTGAGATTTGCTTTGATTTAAGAGGTAAGAGGTAAGGACATAATTAGAGTCTTCTTTCTTACTATCAATAAGTGGCATAGCTACTCTCTCCCGTTCCCCGCTTCCTACTAGATTTCACCTGGATTCTTAAATGGTCAGCATGAATCATACTGAATAACATTCTCCTCCTCCTCTTCCTCCACAACCTCTTGTTTCTCCTCTTTCTTTGCCTCCTTTGTCTGTTCCCCTTCTTGCTTTCTTTTCCCTCCTTCCTTCTTACTCTTCCTCATCGTCTTTTCTTATTATTCCTCCTACCTTGCTTTTTCTCCTCTTTCTATTCATAATTCTCTATGTTTATTTTGTCTTATAGCTTCAAAATTTGAAGATGGGAGACTAAAATTATTTAAAATTAATTTTTAAAATTATAATAAAGTCATAACTCTGTATATTTGCACTTACTGCAGTCAAAATGCTGAGGGGTTTTTATCCATTAAGCATTCCTAAATATCTGCTTGTATAATAAAGGCAAAGCAATACTGGCAGAATTTCAGGCTTGTAATTCCAATTTTTAAATTAGACTTAAAACTTCATAAGAAGTTTGCAATGAATGCACATTGTTATATTCAGTTTTAATTTCTTTCTTCATTTATCTCACTGCTCTTTGAGATTCCTTCAGACTCTTGTTTGTTTTTTCCCTATATGATAAACACTTCCCACATTTGAAGAAGCATTTGGAAGGGATACTTAAAAACCATTTCCCCAGTGGTTTGGTGAATAGATTTTTGCATGTTCTAGTAAGTTTACCTCTTGTTGACAGGTTTATAGGAAATGAAATTATTATGTATTTCAATCCTCTTCATATTATAGTTTCCTAGAAAACCAGCAGAATTTCTTTCCTGACTTAGTAATGGTGAATGGTAAAATTATGGAGAAGTGGGGTTCAGGAGGAACCAGTTGTGAGGCTCTTGAATATAGTGATTAGGTGCTCAAATGGTTAAACTTTGTATTTGAATATACATGGAAATGTTAATCTTGATTAATTCAGAATTTTTTTCCAAAATTTTACTGAATTATTGAAAATAAATCTGGACAATATAATTTGTAAGTGAGGACAATATAAAGAGTTAAGTTAAGGATTTAATGATTTCAGAGGAGTGAGTTCATTTATGTCACATCTTTATTTCTAACAGAAAGACAACTTTTCAAATCTGTGTTCAGAATTTGCTTGTTCTGATAAGCTTCCAATCTCATCACTTTATGGGAAATCTGGCTCTTGTCAAAAGTCATCATTTGATTTGGTGCTTCCAGTGTTTCATTCTGTGTTTACTGAGTCCTAGAAAAATACATATTGCCTTGAATATGATTTACTTCATTATTAATATATACTTAAAGTTTTCTAATGTATTAAGATTTTCTATCTCCTCTTGTGTTGTTTAATAAAACACATTAATGAAAATTACATGATGAGTCTAACTTTAAGGAGGGCGACAGAAATGATTTTACTTTCAGAAATGCTGATCATTTTAGTGGAGTTGCCCTCTACTTTTCGTACTATCATGATGTGGAAACATTTTGACTAAGGAATGTCTGTTTCATCACATGTCATACTCAGGATGCAGGCCAATTGTTCTTTATCCAACAATAATTTCCAACTGAACATCCTGTCCCTAGCTTGAAAACAGCTGAGAACTCCAAGAGACAAAGGACAGTGTTGCTTTTGTCTTACTGTTTGTTTTGATCTCAATGCTGTTCATTAATATTTAGCAAACATTATGGTGCTTCTATCATTTCAGAGAACAAATCAACTCACTTGTCTTCTTAAACTCATGTTTTTGATAAGCTTCATTCTAGGTATGATTTATTTTACCTAAAGCACTAAGAGATTCTTTGTATATTCTGGTAAGCCCACAGATTCTTGGTGTATCCCTATAGGACCAGAAGTTAAATTACTAGCTAGTTATCATGGTTTGTTCCTTTTAAATAGCAAGACATCATCCTGCTGAATAATGACTATAAATACAGGTCTAAGTACAGTGGTCAATTTAAAGAAAGCCAACAGCATTTTTAGGAAGAGAAATAAACAAATGAACAAATGATGTAAAAGCTTTTAATTGTCTCCAAGATGATCTTTGAATAAACATATGCTCATTGAAGAGGGAACAAACACTGAATTTTTTATAGTGGGTAATTGATATATTCACATGTGTAAAAAGACATGTTGCCATCAAATTATATCCATAAAACAAAAAGATCTTTGAATGCTTAGTCACAAGAGTACCAAATACCTTCTTTCTGAAGGTTTGTGTCTGTAATATTCTTATAATTTCTTAGTTCATCTTTTAGGATGAAGGCTTATACTGCTGTTCATGGTAGCCTCTAAACTCATTTCTGATTGTTGGCAAGTTTCAAATACTGATGAAGTAGTTAGTAATAATAGAAAATTTGGCATCTATACTTAAAGAAATGAACAACACACTTAGTTCTAAAATCTCACTGAGAAATGAAAAGAAAGAGTAAAAACAGAAAAACAAAACAAGTAGTTTTCAAATGAACTGCACATGATAATCAGCTGGGAATATCAAAATAAATTCCTGGCTAAGTTTCAATTGTTATGGCGGGTCCAGGAATTTGCTTCTTCTATCTTCCATGGAGTATTATGAAATCTGCATCATAGAACAACCAGTTTCTAATTCTAGTGTATTTTCAAAATATTCAAATAATTTTGTGAACAATTTGGAACTGGGTTGAAATATCAAGTTTATTGACGAGCTGTGGTACCGAGATAGTTACAGTTTGAATAGGAAACTCTCAGAATCTCATTTTTATGCTTGACATTTTATTTAAAGCTCCTGTAACCACTTATGATGTAGATGAAGATACAGCAGCAGCCAAGTCAAGACCTCTCCCCTAAGTGGCCACTTCTCTGTGGAAAGCACCAGTCTTCTCTTTTTACTCACAGAATCACCCTGAGCTTCCTTATCATCTGAGCTCAGGTCACACTGAGCTGTCCAGACACTTTATCCTTTAACATTCAGCTCTTGGAACCCATTGGTTCCTTGAAATTCCTGCTCTCTATGTTTTTGTGTACCCCCAACAGCATTGTCAAAGGAATTATGGTAGTGTTGCAAAAACCTTAATTTAGTCATATCTATGTCTTCAGTGATACTCAAACTTTATTGAAATTCCCAACTCTCACTAGATGAATTCTTTATTGTAAGTGGTTATGTCAACATCTTATCACTGTATACCTTCAAATCTTCAAGAATATTATATAAAACATAGAATTATACAGCATGGAAATAATGATAATGTGCTGTGAAAAATTTTATTTCCAAGAGAGATACAATGTGTGATGGACTCACAGGCGGTATTGCTCATCTGGAAAATTAACTTATTCATGGCATATCTTTCTGGTAATTAGCATGAATAATTCAAGGAGGTTATGTTCCATCTCAGTGCAACAGAGATGCTCACATAAAGTTGTCTCAGTGTTCTAAGATATTATTAGAAAGGAATAGAAACAGATAATCCATAATCACTTATATTAATGTTTAGAATATAGTTTCTTAATTTCTTTGGAATTATTGTGGCTGATGTTCTAGGAATTCCAAACACTTCATATAAAATATTGAAGCTACATCTTCAAGACTTTTTCTCTTGAAGATATTGTTCTGCTTAACTTTTTCTCCTACACCCCATATGACCTTCATTTCCAAGGGTGAAAAAGGCAAGAAAAGCAGAAAGGTAGAAAGGAAAAAATTTTTTTTATAAAATTATTTATTTATTTATTTATTTATCTGTTTATTATATTCATATGCGTACACTGTCACTATCTTCAGACAATAGAAGAGGGCATCAGATTCCATTACAGATGGTTTGAGCCACCATGTGGTTGCTGGGAATTGAACTCAGAACCTCGGGAAGAACAATCAGGGCTCTTAATCATTGAGCCATCTCTCCAGCCCCCAGAAAGGAAAAATCTTGATACTTGTGGCAATAATAGGTGTTTTAATCTACAACTGCCTCTCTTCTGAAATAAACTGTTGTATCTTATGTCTGTCTAGACTAAATAAAGAATATTCTGCTTACATAAATTCAGAAAACTAGGCTGTGGTATATAGAGTGTCTCCACTCAACCAAAGCATCAGAGGCATCATCTAAGGGCCATTGAACAGGTTTCTATTTCTCCACCACACACGGTTATCAATATGTAGTGAGATTTTTTTTTCAGAAAAATTTCTCAAGACTACCTAAGAACTAGGCCTGCCTAAGAAATGCTTTTCCTAAATGTAAGTGGTCATACTTGAAAAACAAACTGCAAGACTTACATCCTAGATTAGAAATAGGTGTCATATGTTCTATCAGAAGCACACAAACTTTGTCAAGGATATACATATATACACAAATATACATATATTTATATGTAAATATAGGTATATGTATACACATATATACATATATGCATCTGCACACATACAAACACACACAAACACAAACAGACATATATATTTCATTTTTATACTTTTCTGCTTCTTCTTGACAGTGACTCCTTAACACTGATGAAGTTTCAGTAAAGGCAATATTTCCATCTTAGATCTGACTCTCATTGTGGACTTACTCAGTTATTTCTCTAGTGCTGACTTCTTTCTCACCCCACCACCCACATTAAACAAAGCCATGGGGATATGTGGGCCAGTTCATATTCTTATTCTGACAATGATTGTTTTAGAGACAGGAATTTGACACAAATATTTCGAGCTAGGACTTAAGGCTGGATTTTGGTACGATATGCAAAAGTGTGAATTATCCTAGCCACATCTGGCAGTTTACTTGTGTCAAAGAGAAGAGATGCTCCTGAGATCAAGCTGGAAGGATCCTGGTGATGTGATTTAGTCAGCAGATCAGACCATACTTGAAGTCTGTTCACTTCTAAGCTCTATCTACTTTAACTAATGAATGAATCATCTTCATTTCATGGTAGAATTTCTGTGTGTGTCTGTGTGTCTATGTGTGTGATATGGTATGTGTGTTCCTGTGTCTGTGAGAGTAGGAGATTTGTGTGTATCCTTTTGTGTGTGTTGTGGGAATGTGTAGTTTGTGTGTCTCTATGTATGTATGTATGTATGTATGTATGTATGTATGTATGTATGTATTTATGTATGTATGTATGTATGTGTGTGTATGTATGTGCATATATTCAGTGAAGTATTTTTGTGTATTATTTGTGGTATTGTATGTGAGTGTATGTGTTTAGGTTTTGTGTGTGTGTGTGTGCACGTGTATGTGGATTGTCTATGTGTTGTGTGCTTAATATACAGTGTTTTAGTGTGGTATGGTGTATTGTGGTGTCTGGGGAAATGATGTATGTGTGGTCTGGGTGTGTATGGAGGTGGTATGGCTTTTGTTTCCTTGAACTTTTTCAGTGTTCTCATTGTGGACAGCCTTGATCTTGTGACACGCCTAGGTAAATATGAGAAGACGTGAAGGAACACTGAGATATGGCTGTCTGGGCCATGTGTTAGCTACGTTTCTATTGGTATGATAAAATACCATGATCCAGGAAATCTATAAATGAAGGGTTTACTTTGGGATTATACTGCCAGAAGGTCAAGAATGCACCACCATCAGAACTGTAGCAGCAGACAGGCATTGTGTCACGACCAGTTTATTGCTCATATCTCCAACCACAAAAAGACAACTAAGAGGCCTCACTGGAAAATGTACATGGTTTTCGAAATTTCAAAGTATGTTTCCAGTGATATACTTCCTTCAGCAAGACTAGGCCTCCTACACCTACCAAAACAGTCCTACCTACTGGGTGCCAATTATTCCAACACCTGAGACAATGGGAGGCATCTCACACAGAGAGCTGGTGTTTCAGGCTGCCATCTCAAGTTGCAGATTCTGACAGTTATTGACTTCTTGATCCTCTGATGCGAAAATCATTAATCTTGCCCTCTTCCTCTTGCAGAGCTACAGTTACATTTAATAAGGATGGTGAAATATATTTGTTGTAGGAAGTCACTGAACCTTGTGTTCTTTGTTGGTTCAACAAAGCTAATCAACATTCAGAAAATCAAGAGTGACCATTTCATATTGCATAGAGTAAGAGACTGGATAAATGTATGGCCTTAAACACAGCCCTTGCTCATCTTGGATATGTTTGGGTTTGGTTCCTTTCTAAGAACAACTAAAGGCTTTCTTCTTTTAATCACTGATATAGAGAATCTGGCTTAACCTACATCACTCATATATTAATTGTGAGGAAGAGAAAGAAACAGCGGTATCTTACATAACACAGCACAAGCTGCATTATTCTGGTTTTTCTTGGGGTTATCTAGAGGAACAGAAAAGATAGAAAGAATGTATGCTAAAAGTCAATTGATTAACTGGCTTTTGTGAGGAGGTCTCAAATAGTTGTTTTCACATGGAAGAGGCTGAGAACCTTGTAGCTACTATCTGAAAGGCTGGGCAATACAATGGTCCCAACTTGACACTGAATATTGGAAGATTCCTCTTGGAAAGACATTGTTTCCAATGTGAATGGAAGCCTGATTTTGGTTCTGATATCACCGAAGGCATCAGCCATAGTGGCCACTTTTCAGTAAGATACAAATTCAAGAAGAAAAAAGCGTAGCTTTCCTCTCAGACTTCTTTTATTGTGGCTGCAATACCTATACTCAGAGTGAGTTGTCCTACATTAAAAACCCTGATCAAGAAAACCCCTCATAGTTGTGCCTAACAATTTATCTCAGAGTTGGCTACAGATACAGCTAAGATGTCAACTGTGGTTCACCATCACAATCACCATCACAAGCTCCTTAGCACTGACACATTTTAAAAAGCATCTCACTTTGATTATGAGTGTTGAGTAAATAAGAGCATAGCCATGTCCAGAAGAGGCCAGTGTGTCATCTCTGTTTTAACAAATGAAGGGAAATTATGAGTCAGGAGTGATCCTTCCTAGGAACCATCACCTCAATTGTAGGGAATCATCAGTGAGTTCTCAGGGCTGTACACAGGTTGAATGTGAATGAGAAGCATAAAAGGCTAGTTTGGCTGTGCTTAATCTCTTTATGGGTAATTCTTTATTCTCTTACATTGTCTGTAATTAACTCACTGAAAGGATATAACCAAGATACTGAACTGATTAGAATTTACTTTAAATAATAATTTAACATTGAAACAGACTCTGAAAGCTGCTTGGGATAGTGTGGTACACATACATTGCAGATAAAACAGCCATATTCATAAAATAAAATAAATCTAAAAAAGAGAAAACAAGTTTGTGAAAAATATACATTATATTTCCAATTCTTCCTGCTACCAAATGGCTAATGAAACAAGTTATAGACTGGGTTTTCCTGACAAGTTCTTTAAAGTATTTCTTCAGGTGGAAGAACTTCTCTTCCATTATTCTTACAACACCATTTTTCTTTAATGTAAGGGAAAGGCTAAAGTCCCATGAAAAAGGTCTATTAAAAAGGAAAAGAGCTGTCTGATGCTCCTGTTCGAAGGCTTTGGCTTCTTCAGTCAAAGCTTCACCTGTTTAACCTGCTTGTGAAAAAATAAGCCATTGAAAGCCATATTGTCAGGTCTTTGTTTTTATCAATTGAATGTGATTATAACCTGATCAAGTACCATACCAGGTGAGTGAGGGTGGTAGAGGGTAGTAGAATCATCCCCCACCACTATGCATGGAGCTATTTTCTTTGTTTTTTAAGAGGAAACACACTACCAGGCACATATAATAAATCTAACACATGTCTATATTTCCCTTCCACTCTTCCTTCCAGTGTCCCAATTAAATGTTTTCTTTTATAAGAGTTGTTTTGGTGATAGTGTCTATTCATAGCAGTAAAACCCAAACTAAGAAAGCATGTATCCCACCACAAAATAATGCAAACAGTAAGAAAATTCAAGACAATATAGCTTTCCTAATGTCTACCAGTCCTATAGACATTTGCTCTAATGGGAATTACTTAAATGGAACCCAGGACACATAATTTAAATAACAATAAAAATATGACCATAAAATTCAAGGAAATCAAAAGAGACAGAGGCAAACAACTGAATGAACGGAACAGGGAAAAATGAAATTGTATTTGATGTTCAAGAACACATAAAAAATGATGAATGAGATTATGAAGTCAATGTAGGATTTGAAAACTGGATTCAAGAAAAGTGAGCTACTAAAGAGAACTCAAGCTGAAATGAGGATATAACTGAGTACTTCAAAAAACCAGAACTAGGGAGAAAGCCTTACCAGTAGAACAAATCAAATACATAAAATAATATCAGGATGTGAAGATAAAATAGAGGAATTAGACAAGTTAGTGAAAGAAAATGATATGATACTCACCTTTAAACAAATGAAAGCAATATACAGGAACCTTGGGATATCCTGAAAAGAACAACAATCAAAACAAAACACCAATATCCATGATGAACATAGATATAAAATTATTTTATAACTATTTGAAAGCTGAATACAGACATATATCAAAAAGATCATCCATCCACTACTAGCAAGTTGGCTCTAATCCACAGCTTCAGTGATGTTTCAAAGTATGTAACTTTATAAATGTAATAAACCTTACCCATGTTCTTAAATATTGGCCCATCTCCTGGAACCTAAAAAGTGAAATACAGAAAAAAAATAGTTTCATGCCTCCATAATCCACTTCCAAGGCAGTGACTGTGTTCACTATACTAGGTTGAACCTTCAGTTCCAACAGCTTCCATAGTACCACAGACTGACATGTGAGCTTTCAACACTTGAAACTGTAGGAAGATTCCAACCCTAGCAAATGAGAAAGCATACCACACAGTATCAACATCTTGTCAAATAACTTCTGATAAAGCAGGAGAACACTGTCCCATAGTATAATTCATACAATAGACCCAGGGAATTTCATTCTGCCTTGTACTGATTTTAATGATTTTGGCACAATGTTATAGAAGGCTAAGAATCTTGGAGACCGTAGTAAGAGCTAACCACCAAGCATGTGAAGTGATGCCTCTCCTCACCAGACATTTGAAAAGACAACCAAAAACCACAAGAGTAAACTAATTACATGCTGTTTAGAAGGATTCAAACCAGAAGAACTCATGAAACAGTACCCTGGAGAACACATTAGTAAGTGAGCATCTAGAAACTTAAAGGACTCAGATGCAAGAGAAAGAACAATTCTGATTCTCTCAAACTACTTATTAAATGCTTCCTCAAGTCTTTCAGTTTGTTATTGTTGTTGATATTGTTGTTATTGATATCTAGGAAAGGAAGTCAGAGATGTAGCTAAATGTTTATGACAACCTTATTTACATATTCATACTTTACAGCTCTATATCACATCTTAACTGAAACCAACCTTAATTGTGGCAGCAAGTAACTAGGTAAGTTGTGGTAGTCCTACAGGGATCTCTAAATTCTGAAATGACCTGGCATAAAGAAGGTCCTATTCAGGTCTATTCCAGAGACTCCAGGCTGCTGCATTGCTAAGCTGTTAGTTGACAGCTTGGCATGACCCAGCCTATTCCAAAAGTGTCTCTGTGTTCAGTATAAGCTTTCTTAGCAACTCTTTCTTCTACTCTCGTGTTCTAGGGTACAAGAACCAGAATGCTGTGTAGCCCTTGGACTGTTTGGATTTTCTCTTCTTTGTCTTTCATAACATTTCTCCCAATTCTTCAATTCGTTGCTATGAGTAATTCTTCCTGACATCTGCTTCCCTTCCTAGAACATGCAACGTAGCAAAATCTTGCCTTAGGCTTACGTTAAATTCAATTAGTTGAAGGAATAAAAATGTAGTCTAACAAGATATTCAGTTGAAAAAACTTATAGAAATGCCCACTTGAAGTGTTACATTCCTTAGAAAACTGATTAAAGACTCATCGTATCAGTGGTCCATGACCGACTTCTCAGGACAGGCACTAGTTGGGTGCTTGCCATGCACAGATTATAAAGCCATCTATACAATATCACCAAACATATCCAGTTCACGTACTTAGAAGTTGCATTTAGAGGCAACTGGGAACCATAACTTTCCTTTTAAAGACATGCCAATGTATTCAATAGAGTAAGTTCCTTTAAATGAGCATAAAATTGTAGAGTACTGAAGTACCAAGTGGCTTTATAAGAGATGACATTTGAAGGAGACAGAAATATTGGCTTTATGATTGGCATATGGGGGAAATATATTTTTTTAAGAAGACTTGTAGTCTAGAAATTACTTACCCCCATATAACTTAAATGCTATCTGAAATCTGAACCAGTAACCATGCTGGAGGTTGAGGAGGTGACGTGTTAAGAAACAGACATTTAAGGAGATCTACAGTCCCAGCACCATCAGAGAATTACTATTATCCTTCTCAATGAACATCTTTCCCCCAGACTGTGTCCACCTTTCAGGTGACAACAGATTCCCTATTCCTCTTTTTTTCTAGATTAGCTATCATATGATAAGCAGGTGATTTGATTTTAACATATAAATTATTGAATGAACGATAACTTCCACCATGGTTCAATTTGTAATAGGAAACCTCTCAAAGTACACCACATGCCTTCCCTCCTCCAGAAAAGCTGAGTGCCTGCAAGGACAAGGGCATTTCATTGTTCTGCATCATTTATTATTTTTCAAGTTAGGTCTTTGGAGACTGACAAGCTGTGTCAGTAGATTCTGTTATTACCAATAGGTCAGGGCACTTCTGTTTGTATGATCTACATGCAGAAGGTCGGGTGTAGCATTTAATCAAATTGTAATACTCTTCTGATCTGTGTGTCATCAATATTTTCTAGGATAGTCAACCTTCCCAGGTAAATTACCAATGCCAAAACCTTGTGAGGATAGGAAATTCCTCAATTATCTCTTAATGTCTTTATAGTGGTACAATATAAAGAAAACCCAGAATTATTCCTGTCTAAAGGAAATGCAGGGACAAAAAGGGAATAGAGACTGAAGGAAAGGACATCCAAAGACCACCCCAAATTTGGATCCATTCTATGTACAGGCACCAAATGCCAACACTATTGCTGATGCCAAGCAGTGCTTGCAGACAGAAGTCTAGCATGGATGTCCTCTGAGAAGCTCTACCATCACATGACTGAGACAGATGCAGACACTTAAAGCCAACCATTGGACCAAATCTGGGGACCACTATGGAAGAGTTAGAGGAAGGACTGAGGAGCTGAAGGAAATTGAAACCCCACAGGAATCACAACAGAATCAACTAACCAGACACCTTATGTTGGCTAGGGACTAAGCGACCAACCAAAGATCATATATGGGCTGTTCCATGGCACCTGTTACATATTTACCAGAGGACTGCTTTGTCTGGCCTCAGTGGGAGGGAATATACTTAGAGCTGTGGAGGCTTGACATCCCAGAGAAAGGGGTTGCTAGAAGGGTGAGGAAGGAATGGGTGGGTGGAGAAGCAACCTCTTAGAGACAAAGCAGATGAGGGATTAGGTAGGAGGCTCACGGAGGAAAGATCAGGAAGGAGAACAACATTTGAAATATAAATAAATAAATAATAAAAATATAATTATATAATATACTAATATAAAGAGTAATAAATTTAGCTTTATAATGATGTTTAATTAATAGAAAAATTGCCAAGACAACAGAGATTTAAGCTTATTTATTTATGCTAATTTTTACATTCATAGTTCATGGTACTGTGCTAGATAAGGAAAATTTTATACATGAATATAATATATTTTGAACAAATTCCTCAAGAGACCTCTATCCTGCGAATTTCAACATCCCTCTATTCATTTGCTAGTACCCTTTGCTCCATAGCCTAAACAGTTTTCTTTCTAATTTAATGAAACGTTTTAATAATTTCATACTTGTGTGTGGGATGCACTATGACTACTGTTTACCCTTCAATACTTTTTGCATTCTTCTTCTGCTCCCTCCAAGTCCCGGTTCTTTCCAACAAGTGCCCTTCCTTCTTTATACTTCTCCATCTCACGTTGCCTATCTCTTAAACTGCAGGACTTAGGAAGGTTGTCACAACTTCTGTGTCCATAATGGCATCATCTATGTAACATCCAAAAGCAGAGTGTCGTTTCACTTCTCCTCCCCTCCTAGCTTCCATTGTCTTTTGTGCTGTCTTCTGGGAGTCAGAGCAGCTGAGATGTCGCATTTATAGTGCAACACTCAGAGATGGCATGTTCTCAGCACTAAGACCAGTTACAAGTTCATCTTGTCTGTTTGACAATTACACACTGCCAAAAGATATTTCTCTGAAGGAAATGGAAAGCTAAACTAGTCTATGTGTATAAGCATAAGTATTTTTAAAGCAGTTTACTATTTATCCATTCAGTCAAACATTGGTACAGGTCTCCAGGTACGAACAGCAACCTCTCTAGTTACAGAGTTTTACTAGGTTTACAGTACATTCCTATAAAGTGGGTCTCAGGTCAAATCAGCAAGCCATTGATTACCCCCATAAAAGCCATGCCTCTGTTGAATCACTGGCTTTTTCTTAACAGAGAAGTCAGTATTATAGCAGTCAGGGTACACATATGTGAGAGATCATTGATGCTTTTTCTCTTTTAGTAGCCTGCCTAGCACTTCTAGCACCACGAGTGTTCATTCCTAACTTGATTTGTCTGTGTCCTCTATCTATGTCACATTGATTGTATCTTCAGCAGTATGTTTTTACTGTCAAATTAAAGCAGCCATCCACAAACAGTGACAAGAGCCTATATTGTTTGGAAGTCCCTTGAGAATCTAAACCAACTGTACATAAAGGAATTTTCTCAAACCAGGCACTGGAATTGACGATGAAAATCATTGACTTCTGAGAACAGCAATACTCATTGAAGTCATTGGTGTGGAGAATCTCTGTTGAAGCACCCCCTCATTTTTAAAAATAAAGATTATAAGTTTTAGTTTAGTTATAAAATGATAGATTCCTATATGGCTTTTTCATAGTCGTCCTGAAATCCTCACCTCCCATCCCAACTTTCTCCCATCTCTTTCCCTCACCTTTCCACTCCCATGCCCACTGAAATATTTATACACATCATATTCATCCCCTCTGCTTTTTTCCATGAGTTTTTAATTCCTACGTCCAGTTCTCCTCCTTACTCCCTTATCATAACTTCTTTGCTTACTTCTTGGACTCTATAGATAGTTCCATCAACTAAAACACAAAATTCCAAATCTTCAACTCTGAGATCCATCTATGAGAGAGAATACATGGCATTTATCTTTATGGATCTAGATTGCCACACTTGTCATACTATTATCAAGCTTAACATATTTTCCTAATATTTTCAAAATGTTATTTGTTTATAGCACTTACAAAGTTGTGTTGTATAATATACTACATTTTATTATTCTTCTGTCAGTTGATTGACATTTAGGCTGATTCCACCTTTTTCTTATAGTGGGTAGAGAAGCAGTGAGCATGTATGTGTGGGTGTCTTTGTCATAAGCTTTGAAATTGCTTCTTTAAATATCTAGACTTTCTCTAGTTGAATCATGTGGTTGTTCTGCATTTAGCCAAACATAGTTTCTGTGTTGGATGCATAATTCATATTCCTTCAGTAGTACATGAATATTTCCTTTTCCTCACATCTTCACCAGCATTTGTTGTTGTTCTCTTGATAATCCTCGTTCTAGCTAAGATAAGATGATATATCAAAGAATGTTTTCATTCCCATGAGGGACAAATGTTGTTGAAGATTTAAAAAAAAACTTACAAGGCATTTTGAATTTTTTTTAGAACTTTGTTAGTTACATAATCAGTTTTGTGACTGGGTTATTTCTTAGATATTAGCCCTCAGTTGCATGTATAGCTGACACAGTATCTCTTATTTTTTTATGTTGTGTATTTATTAGTTTATTTATAACAATTTGGACTTTGTACTCATTTTATTTACTTATATTTTTTACTTTCATTTCTATCTGATACAATCACTAGCTTTTGCAGCCTGACATGCCCTAGCTCACTGTTTTCTGATTGTATCCCTCTATTCTGGTACTTAAGGTACCTCTGATCCATCTTGTCTGTTCCTAACTCCAGCTTAGTCAGTTGCCATTCTCCAAAAGGATCTACTACTTTCTGTTATTCACACCATCACATTTCACTCCCGGATCCCCATACACTTGGAGCCATATCATAATGAAAATTCATTTAGTCCATTTTAGAAGTCACTATAGTCTAACATTCTCAACTTTATTTAAAAGTGCAAAGTTCAAAGTCTCTTCTCAGAGTCCTGTGATTTTTTTAACTAGAACACCTATAAAAAACAAAATGAAAAAGTTAATCACATACTTCCATCATACAATGGCACAGGGTATGCATTACATATATACATATGGAACATACATGAACACTATTCTTCAAAAATTATTGAACCAAAGTAAGCCTAAAAACAGATGGGCAGACTATATACACTGTGTCTCTGTATCTGATGTCAAAACACTCTTCATATCACCAACTCCTTTCAACTTTGCTGACTTCAATACACTTTTTCTTATGGGCTGGTTCCACACCCTGTTAACAGCTTTCCTCAGCAAGTTTCCCACAGCTCTGGCATGTCCATCATACTAGACTCTCCAAGGAAATTCATGTTTCACCTTCACAGCTTGACACAATGAAGACTTCTATTCAGGGACATGACAGACACACACCTGTCCTCAGCTGCTTTCCATAGTTGAATAGAGAAATGCCATAACCCCTTTCTTTTATCCATGTCTATAAATCCAGAATCTGCTAGACCAAACTATCAAGGTCTGCTGATTTCTGGAGAAGGCATATAGTACCCTCATTCAATTTTGTCTCCACCAGTTTTCTACTTTTGATGTTTTCCTTCAGTGTGTAAGCTTGATATTCCTGGAACTTGCTCTGTAGACCAGGCTGGCTTTGTTCTCAGAGAACTGCATTTCTCCATCTCCTACTCGATGAGAAGAAAAGTGTACTCCACCATGCCCAGCCACAAACTTTTCGTTAATTTCATTTCACTTCTCTTTAATTCCTTTTCACAAACTGGAAGCCTAGCAGGGTAGAGTCTTGCTCTGAGTTCACAACTCCATTTATTTTATTTAGTACACATATTTTATTCAGTATGTTTGTCTCCTTGAACACAGGTCTCCATTTTACTTCATGATGCTTGCTTTCCTCTCAAATTGTACATTTTGTAAATTTTTTTGCTCATTTTGTTACTTTTCATTATAGATCTGCATTAAAAAACCACTGGGCATATTCCAGATTAAGATTTTGTATATTCTCCTATGTACACACAACTAATGCAAAACTCTTTCATTTAGGCTCAGGCCAAATTTTTGGACAATGGCAAAACCCAGCCACCTTCTTCACGACAATTTCACAGGAATAGTCTCTATGCCACATAGCAACATTCTTCTTTTATGAAACCTCTTGAACTAGGACCTCATAGTTCAAATCACCTTCATTCCCACTTTCTTTCATGTTGCTACTACATGGTCCATGATACCCTACTTAGTGTTCAAAGGCTTTCCTAACCCAAATTCACAAAATCCACATTTCTTCAAACAAAAGTATGATCAGGCCTATCAAGACAATATTCTTGTTTCTGGTACCAAGTTCTGTATTAGTTAGAGTTTTATAGTTGTGAAGATATATCATGAACATAGCAACTCTTATAAAGGAAAATATTTAATTGTGAGTGGTTTACAGTTTCAGAGGTTTAGTTCATAATCATAATGGCAGGAAAATGGATTTATGTAGATAGGCATGGTCCTGGAGTTCTAAGTCTAAATCTGAAAGTATCCCGAAGAGACACCGAACTGCTAGACTTGGTTTGAGACCTTAAAGCCTGCCACAAGAGATAGATTTCCTCTATCAGTGTCACAACTATTACAACAAAACCAAACCCCCTAATAGTGATTCTCCCTATAGAGCTCTGGAGGCCATTATTATGCAAAAATCAGAGAAAGCATATTCTTTATCAAGTACGCTGATAAAGAGCATGGATTACAATATAAAAATTATTCAGTTCCCATATGAATGCCATCCTGTCAAACGTCTTGATGTCATTCCTTCTGATGACATCACCTCTGTTTCTAGAGCAAAATAATCAGAATAAACTTGTTATGCTATCTTAACTACTGTTCTACTTCTGTGAAGAGACACCATAACTAAGACAACACTTATAAAATAAAACATGTAATTGAGGGCTTATTTAGAGTTTCCTGGAGTTAGTTATGATCATCACAATGAGAAGAAGAAAAGCATGACCCTGAAGTATTAGCTGAGAGACATATATTCTGATCTTCAGACAGTAGATAGGGAAAGAGAGACTGAGTCTGAGGTAGACTTTGGAAACTTCAAACTCACCTCCCATGACACATCTCGAAAAATACTACATCTCCTAATCTTTTCCAAGCAATTCCATCTACTTGGGACCAAGTATTCAAACTTATGAGACTATGGGGACTATTCTCTTTAAAACAACCACACATGCTTTTGGATGTCTTTGGTTCTCTAAGATAGCAAGTCACTCCTATTTTCAAAAGTGCTATAAGTACTCCAGTGTTACAGTGGCAGTAATTCCTGCATGCCAAAGAACCAACACCATTGAAATTCCTTTATAGAAAAGAAACAACCTGATAACTATTCTTCATAATATCCTAGTTTTGCAGAATCTTCATGTCTTTAATTACACATTGTGAAATTGAAAGCAATGCAATGCAAAACAGATTCATGTTTGGTTTTTACTTCTATAAATGCTTAAAGATAAATATTGCACACACATTTTACAAGAAGAATATAGACATGGTAGAGTTCTTTATTAGCCTACATGCTTCACTTCCTTTATTCCCATGTGAAATACATTTTGTTGTTATAGCCACACAATTGGAAATTGTGTGACCTTCCACAAACAGGTGGTTTAGTTTTTCTAATTTAAACTTCCCTATCTTCAACATAAAAAAAATAGACTTCTATTTCAGAAAGCTGATGCAGACATTAAGCAAGATAAAATATATCAACAGATTTAAACATTCACTTCCAGAGAGTAAGCACTGGATGAAGGTTACCTACAGTCAGGGGCTAAATATATCCCCAAGAGCAGTGTAAAGCTACCATCAGAATTTCAAAAACAGCAGCCACATTCTTTCAATGGTAGGATGTGTGCTACCCTGTTAAAGTGATGTGGGTGAGAAGACATTTATCTGGACATCTCTATTAGTTATCTGGAGACTGAACTCCTTACAATAATCTCTGCTTCTGAGTGGATGCTGTGCTAATAACTAATGTCTAATTTTGAGATAATCTGATTAAAAACTAAGAGCAGGTTCTTATGAACATTTATTCTTCCTCAGTATAAGTGTCTGGTAGGGGTTATCAGCTGTAATTATGATCATCATGATGTTTTTGTGTGATATTATTATGTTAGAAGAAAGACTTTCCACTCATTAATTAATATGCATTTGCATGCATTATCATTTTAATCTGAACATTCAAGTTTCAAATTGCTGAGTTTGGTGGATTTTTTTTCTTCTTCTTCTAAAACAGCTCAATTAGGAATTAATAAAGTCATTTATAAAACAGCAGAAATGGTTGAAATGGCCTGTTTCTACAGCTGGACCTCAATTGTAGGACTGCAGCAAGGAAAGCTGTACAGCTCAACACCATCACTCAAATCATTGTTCAGATAGTAATTTGGAATTTGGCTCCTCAGACACACAGGGAGCAGTGGTATGCATAGCAATTTGCAAGTGCATGCAAGTAGATGATCTTCAAAGGTTAAGATCTCATCAACAATCTGTTACTACAATTCTCATTTTATCTGCTTAGACTTATCAGTATCCAAGAAAACTGGAAATGAAGTTTCCACCACTTACCTGATCCCAAACTAGAGGTCAGGAGTTGTGGAGATGCTAAAGACCAGAACTCAGCTCCCTAGAGCTCATGTAAACATGAATGAGAGTGGTGTCCCACCTGTAATTCCAGTGCTCAGTAGAGGGAAAGAAGATTCCTGGAGCAAAATGGCTAGTTAGAGTAGTTGGTATTATTGAGCTCTGGCTTCAGATGGGAGAGTTAGCCTCATTGAGGAAAGTAGAGAGTGATCCAGAATGAGATCCAATATTAACTGCAGACGTTCAAAGACATGCACCTACACACAGGGGTGTGACCCAATGTGCAAACACACCTAGATAATTACATAATCACATACAGAAGTAAAGAGTACATAATGTGTAAACTATGGATTTTAAGCCAAGAGTACTTGTTCACATACAACACTACAGGACAGCTGAGTTGACAAGATCAGTAGTCAACAAAACCAAGATGCTATTTCTCAGATCATTAACTTAAACAGCCTATGCTATAAGTAAACTTTTATTATCAAATTAAGTTAAGATTAGATGGTCATTTAGATCACATCACCAGGAAAACCTGATAATTGGATACAAATGAAATGTACTAGCATTAACCCTTTGATGTTTATATTAGTCCTGCTGCTTCATTAATTCATTAAAGCTATGGAGTCAGATGACAACACCTTAGCCGCTGTTATATTTTTGTGAAGAGACACCATGAACTAGTTACTTCTTGCAAAATAAACCATTCAATCAGGAGCTTGCTTACAATTTGACACACATTAGTATATTATCATGATGGTAGCCCTCTGACAGGCAGTGAAACACTATCTGAGATCTTTACATCCTGATCTTTTTTCAGAAAGAGAAGGAGAGAGAGAGAGAGAGAGAGAGAGAGAGAGAGAGA
>NW_021605171.1:5986665-6047582 GCF_004785775.1 Grammomys surdaster | reverse complement strand
AGAGAGAGAGAGAGAGAGGTAGAGGGAGAGGGAGAGGGAGAGGGAGAGGGAGAGGGAGAGGGAGAGGGAGAGACAGAGACAGAGACAGGTTGGGTGGGCCTGGCATGGTGATTGAAATCTCAAGGACCATTTCTAGTAACACAACCTCTCCAGCAAGGCCACACCTACTCCAACAATGACCTATATCTTAAGTCTTCTTTGACAGCTCACCAGCTAGTGACCAAGCATTGAAATATTTGACCCTATGGCAATCATTCTTATTCAAACTACCACAGCCACATTTATTATTTGATTGTGCAGTGGACTGAGATGCACTCAGAAAATCTGACTTACTAACAGATTCACTATCTAATTTGGAATTACATTGGAGTAAAATATTTAGTGTGGAACATTTGCATTCTCAGACACACACATTTCTAGTGAGCTACAGAATGTAGGGAGTGATAGATTTTCTTTTAGTCTTAAAACACTCTTTTTTTTTTGGCTTTCTTCCCCAGAGCTGAGGATTGAACTCACAGGCTTGAGCTTACTAGGCAAGTGCTCACTGAGCTAAATCTCCAACTGGTTAAAGCACACATTATTTGGGTAAGTATAAATGATGAACCACTAGCATCAGAGTCTATTCTGCATCAGGGCTAAGTCCAAAGTGAAAATCTATTTGAAACAATCTGATAATCAGGGTTTCCTCAGAGAATTGAAGCCACTCTCATGTTGCCAAAGTTTGCTACCAATTACTGTGTTTAAATTCTACAATGTCAATAAGTAACCCAGGTACTTGTAGTAGGGAAGGAAGGAGAAGGAAACACCTTCCCAAGTCATTCATCTATGTACACCAGATGAAAAATCTTATCCCCTATCTTTCTAACAGCACAGCAGCTTCCATTGTTATTACATAAGAAGGATGGCAATGTGCTCCTCAGACTGATAGCAAAGGTTCTCAGGCTGGGTACTCTCAGCTACTTCCATATCCCACTTAGGTGAAAGTGTACTTGTGATTGTTTCAAGGGAGGCTGTTCCAGGGAACTCTATTTTTCATATATGCACAGTTAACTCTTCATACAACCTTTACCCAGAAAAGGACCAACAATACAAGCTACTTTTTGAGATCCCCAATGAACCTTGAAATTCTAGTGTTCTTTTTCTCCTTTTAATTTTATTAATCCAGAATTCCTCCTGTCAAAAGGAAATGAAGGGTCAAAGAGTGGAGCAGAAACTGAAGGAAAGGCCATCCAGAGACTGTTCCACCTAGGCATCCATCCCATCTGCTAATACAAAACTCAGACACTATAGCTGATGCCAAGAAGTGCTTATTGACAGCAGCCCAGTATAGCTGCCCCTGAAAGGCTCCGCCAGAGCCAGACCAATACAAATCCGGAGGTACACAGCCAAACATTGGATTGAGCATGGGGTCTCCAATGGGGAAGTTAGAGCAAGGTCTGTATGAGCTGAAGGGGTTTGCAACTTCACAGGAAGAACAACAATATCAACCAACCAGACTTCCCAAAGCTCGCAAGGACTAAACCACTAACCAAAAGAATACACATGGGTACATTGGAGCCAGCAATGCATGGGCAGGTGGGGGAACACCCTCATACAGGCAGAGGAAGAGAGGAGGAAGAGGGGGCTTGTGAAGGGGAAATTGGGAAAGGAGATACTAAACATTTGAAATGTAGATAAATAAAATAACCAATAAAAACTTAAAATTCATAAGCCTTAAAAAAGAAAAGAAATAAATAATTTTCTTATACAACGTATCCAGATTACAGTTATTCCTCCCTCTATGTCTCCCAGTTCCTCCCATTTCCACCTCCCCTGCTATAAACTTAATTGGTAAATTCAGTGTCATGGTGGTGGGGTAAGTGCATGGCCATGTAGCACTGTTACTTTTCAACTTGACAGGGGTGATGGAGTTATTTCTGAGATTGAAAATGGAACAGCTGGAAAGTATATGATTTAATAATAAATAAACAAACAAATGAGTACTTTTGTCTCTTCATGGTACCTTGACACTAAATTGACCTTGGTATACTGTTTTGCCAGAAACATGTAACTGGAAATCTACTGGTCACAGTGCTGCAGGAATCTTTTTTGTTCTCTCATTTGCTTAAAATGACAAACTTCAATGGAGTGAATCTGTTACTGTTCTGTCTTTTTACCTTACAATTTCAACATGAAGATGATGGGCTTGAAAATAAAGCTTATACCTTGCTGCAAAAGCAAGAAATAATTACATTAGTGAGAAAACCAGGAGCTTCTTTTGTAGTATTTCCCATTTTGTTGTTGAACATGCTATATTATCAAATTATAGCCACATGTAGACATATTGTGTTACATTTCTAGGTGTAAAATTACTTCAAAAAAGCCATCAGTGGTCTTTACATATTTCCCAATGATGATCCAGAAGATAAAATATAAATTAATACTTATTTTGCAAAACCCACATGCATCATATACTTAAAAACTCCTAAACAAGCAAAACCACTGAGTGTATTTTGTCTTATGTCTGTTGTCCTTTATCTTTCCACAGCCTTTGCCTCCAGGCTTTCTCTCTTGCTCACAATCTGATATGCCCAGAAAAAGAAAACAAATCGAAGTAAACAGAGGCTACAAGAGTGCATTTGGCATTAGAATGTTACATGTGAATTGATTAGGAAAAACTGGGCAGAATATCTGAGCTCTACTTTTGATATTCAGTGTAGTTGGGAAAAGACATTTTCTTTAGGTTTACTTTGAAGGGTTTGAGGTCTTACATTTAGAAATATTTATGTTTTCCTGGTAAAATTAACAGTGACTGTGAATTAACCAGATATTCCCAGAATCACATAGAATCTTTGTAGGCATAGGTTAGTAAAGTTAAGCTCACACATATATTTTCTTTCTCAGTCATTTGAGTTAAATTTTTCTGCTAATGTAAATGAACACAGAAACACATATGGACGATGATCACAATAGTATTGGATACCAAACTGTCCAGCAATAGGTGGAAAACAAACAAACAAAAAACAAAACAAAACCCCAAGTCTAAAACTAAACAACAAAACCATCTTGTACGTAATAGAGTTACAAATAAACTCAGAGTACACGGCAATTAGCAAAATATGTAATCTAAAATATCACAGTAACACCAAAGTAGAACAGTTTCAGCCACTAGTGTGGAAGGGTATTTAAAAAGTATCTGTCAAGAACATAGTATTTCTGTTAGACAAAGTGAATAAGTTCAAAAGATATTCCATGCAAGATGATAACTCTAGAGGTTAGCAACCTTATATTCAAAAAATCCAGAAAGACAGACATAAATGATAAGTAGACGAGGAAGGTACATATGAGGTGGTCTGAATTAACCATTTAGTGGTATCAATGTATTTCAAGTCATCGTTTGTATAACACAAATATAAAATGCTATCAAATAAAAATATTTAATTTTAAAATCAAATATATAGAGAGAAGAAGATGTTTGATCAAGTAAGAATTTTTGATTCCAAGCATGAAGGCCTGATTTGATTCCCAGAACAAACGTGATGGAAAGAAAGAGTGGATACCTCAAACTTATATTCTGATTTCAACAAAGTATCTCCCATTGTACACAATAAATAAATGTAAAACTTTTTGATACAAATAAATAAAGTTTGCTTTTAGGACTATATACTCTTTGCCTGCTAAGGACATTACAACTTTGAAGAATCTAATTTGGAATAACATAGTCTTACTTATACCAGGATATTTTCTCCACCTGTTTTCTTTCTACCCCTCACAAAATCCAAATTATTTTTCCTATCACATTTTTAGGAACAAAGATCTCCCTTTCATCAATATGCCCCCTCAAACCCACTCTTACCTTCCCTCAAAAATTAACTCTCCCTCCCTCCAGAGCTTTTTGGACAACCTCTATTGGCTTTGACCCTGGTTCCACCTTTGCACAAGCACCCTTGAATCCCTCTTCAACCTCCTCAAAGGAGATAAAACGTTCCTCCTCCCAAGAACACTGTACCCCAAAACAGTCCAAGCCCTAAATTCTATCAATTCAGCCCCAAAAGACATGGCTCTTGCTAGGTATGACCCAACAATACCTGTACATCTTCTTATCTTTAACTTATCCCCTATGCTTGTTGGAGATCTTTACCAACCTCAGGGGGTGCTGGAATGGCTCCATACCCCAATAGGTGGTGCACACTTAATTTTAAATAACGTAGATGCACTTGACAACATAATTAAAAATGACAGGGATAGAGCCCTACAAACCCTAAGAGAAAAACTTGACATTCTTGTCAAACCCTTCTCTCTCTCAGACATTCAGTGGCTGATCAAAAATAATTCCCACAGCACTATCAGCCTAATAAGATTCCCAGGACAAATTGACAACCATTATCCTGATGAAAAATGTGACTCTGCCCTACCTCTGTTGGGATGGCTATCCTACAAACTATTCTCAAGGGAGTCCATAGCAGGAGCTCCTTCAATATTTAGGAACTGGGGGAAGAGGGGAGCTGCAGCAGTAACCTACTACTTCCCAGAAGATGAACCTCCTATCCTATGATTCAAGAGCTTTCCCACCACTCTCCCTACTATAAAGAACTATATGTCATTTGCCTAGCTCTAAAAGAAGTCAAAGGTCCCCTTAACCTCTTTTCAGACAGTGTATATGCTGTCAGTTTGTCCCCCCTGGTTGTCAAGATCATTTATCAAACTAGATGTCAACCCACTCTCACATCTACTCACACAGGTCGACACCCTCCTACAGGTGAGAGGCTCCCTCATCTATATCCAGCACATCTGATCTCACAGTCACCTGCCAGGTCCTATATCTGAGAGAAATGCATTAGCTGACCAAACCACCTCAACAGGAATATACATAGCCTCCACTGAGCAAGCAGACCAATTTAATTCACACACACACGAAGATAAAGGGGTTTCATGGTCACTTCCTTCACATCCCCCTTGCTTAGATCCAAAGGATAATAAAAAACATGTGCCTCTTGTGCACCCCTCATTGCCACCCCAGCTTTACAAACCATGGACACCAATCCCCAAGGCCTCAAATACAATGCCTTATGGCAAATTGATGTCACCAATGTTCCTCAATTCAGTAGACAAAAATATGTTTTTGTCAATGTAGATACATACTCACATTTTATATGGGCTACAGCCCAGACAGGTGAACACTCAAAAAGGTTAATTTATCATATGCTCTCTGCCTTTGCCATCATGGCCATTTCTCAACAGATAAAAACTGATAATGGTCCTGACTTTACTACCTCTCAATTAAAAAACATTGCCCATCATACTGGAATTCTCCACAACCCTCAGGGCCAAGAAATAATAGAAAGAATAAATCAGACCCTGAAAGTCCATCTCCTGAAACAACAAACCACTACTAATGTACAATTAATGATGGCCCTGACTACCCTAAACATACTTAAAACCAAAAAAAAAAAAAAAAAAAAAAAACCTCCGATCACTCTCCTATTTCCCTCCATCAGCACACACCAAAATCAGCTTCCCCTATCCTAATATGATGGCAAGATCCTTTGGATGGAATTTGGAAAGGACCAGATCCCTTCCTTAAAATGAGGAGGGTTTTCACTTGTATTTTTTTACAGGACCAGCCTAAGCCTTTCTGGGTCCCTGACAGAAATGTCTGACACCACCCCACCAAACAAGAAGATGGCCCACCTTTCACTGACATATCAAGAACCAAGGAGGGGGAAGAGAAGACAGAGGAGACAGCATGCCCAGAGGAACAGCAGGATCTCCTAGAAGGACATCCATGACCTGGTGACAGCTGTCCAGGCCATGTGCCCTCCACAAGTCTCCCCTCTCCTCTCTTCTCTTGACTGTATTTTTCAACTTTCATGCTAACTCTGCTACCACCCAGGCTCTCCCTAGCCTTCCCAACACTTAGCAGTGGAGATTCTATACTAGGGAAACCTACAAAGGACACAACAAAGTTATAGGAACCCAAGACTGCCCACCTGAAGGATCTAAAACCAGGATTGAGATTCCTCTACACCCAGAATCCATCTCCACTATCTCCAGCCTTTTTCTCTGCTTTCTTTACTGAAACACATGTGAATGTCTCCAGGAGGTCTCCACATATGGAGGTTGCATATACTGGAGCTGCTGGATGGAATCCACCAGTCAAATTGGCACCATGCTCACCAACCTTAAAACACATTTTCAGCTTTCCATCAGTGGTCCATGGAATGAACATTGGCAAACTGGAGTCATGGGTAAACTCTACCCCAATGTCTATGCCAGATACTCCATAGATGACCTACACATCTCCCGTGAAATTGTCCCTGCCCTGAAATCAGCCTTTACCCATGTGAATATTTCCCAACAGGAAAACCAGTCTCATGAGGAACTACAAGATACACTTTCCTGGCCACAGTACATCCAATATGCAGTGGACCTCCTTAAGGATCCACCCCAATTTTTCCCAATGCTTTTACTGTGACTTTCTCTTTCAACCATTATTAACAGCCGTTCCCATTAACTTTTCCCTTTATGAATTCCATGGACCCTTGCCCATGAGGAAAGCACAGGACATTCCTCTCTTTGATCTACCCCAATTTCTTTGCCTTGCAAAGCACTCCTCAAAACCCCATCTCACATGTGCCTGTGACATCTCCATTACCAAATCAGTATGTGTTAACCCCTCTGTCCACCTCTTGTGCAAAGGCATTACAAATGCCTGTATCAACCCTCATTTTCAAGACTCCTGTGCCCCCATGACTGTTGTCCCCCAGGTTTATCTCTAAGAACCTGATCATCTCCTCTTGAAGATGGGAGGAAGCCAAAAGAAGAGAGATATCTTCATCCCTCTGCTCGTTGGACTAGGCTCTGCTGTTTCACTTGTTGCTACTGAAAATACTAGAGCAACCCTTGTCTAAACACAACATCTGAGTGGTGACTTCCAAGACAAGCTTGACCAGGTAATGGCCTCTACTACAGACAGCCTTGAATCTCTTCAATGCCAGATATCCTCTTTAGCAGGAATTGCTCTCCAAAATCAGATGGCCCTGGACTTGTTGAATGCTGAACAAGGGGGGACTTATGTTTAGCTGGGAGAGGAATGTTGCTTCTATGTCAATGAATATGGCCTGGTATAACAAGATGTACAGATGTTTAAAGAGGTCCGGAGGAATCTACAAACTTGCTATAATCCCAATACCCCTATCCCTTGGTACTTTAAACCCCTTGATAGCTTGAATTCTTCCCCTCCTTGGCCCCATAGTAGCCATTGAAGCCTTGCTTCTCTTAGTACACTGCCTCATTCAGTTTCTAAACCAAGAGATAAGTAGCAATGCAAAGGTAACTACCAATCAGGTCTTGGTTCAGTTTCAAACTGTTTTTAACATGAGAAACACTTATTGTGAGGACACCTTTCCTTTATAAAAGAAAACAGGGGAGTTGTGGGGTGATGGGCTATGAGAAGGAGCTGGGTGCCTGGTCGAGCATAGGCCTCAAACCCTGAACCCTTATCGGATGGTAGGTGTTAGGCTCTGCTCCTGGGACCTGGTTCCTTTCTTTTAGCTTCAGTCCTCCACAACCCCTCCCATAGAGAGGTCTATGGCCATCAGTCATAAGGAACAGTGCCTCAGGCTCTCCCACATGTAGATGAGGTATCTCCAAGCTCTCAGACCAAGCCAATGGGTGTTATCTGCTGCCAGACTCTTACCCACCCTGAAACTGTATATGAGGGCTCTGGTCAGGAGAAGTAAAGGTGTGTGTGAATCATCCTGGTGTCTGAGAGTTTTTGTTGCAAGAGCTGTTTCACTTGGGAAGAGATCTGTTCTCATGGAACCTGCCTGGGACAGCAAGCTGCCTTCTTGCCATCTATCTGGCTTCTTATCAGCCCAGCCTGGGCCAGCTCAGTGCAGAGATACAGGTGCAACACTTGGGAGAGACAAGGCAGTAACAGAGGAGACATGACCAGAGGCAGCAGTGGAAGCAGGTGATCTTCCCTCCCTGCTTGCACTCTGCTGCCTTGGCCCAGACTCCTGCACCACACTGGGTTGAAGATTGCTATGGGATGCCCTCCAGAATAGGAGACCCACAGAATTGGTCTTGAACATCAGAAGAAACTTTGACATCCAACTTTTTAATAGTTAGAAGTGTTAAATTTTGTAACACTTTCACATATGAACTAAAAGTAATTTAAGTTTATAAGATCTTTGTAAGCCTTTGATGACCAAGAATGGAACTTTATGTCTTAAAGTGATCTGTGTCTTAAATGGACACAGTGTAGCAGTGTGATGGTTAACTTGGATAGAATTTAGAATCATCTAAGAAACACATCTCTGGCTTTGTCTGTGTTTCCAGAGACTTTTAGCAAAAAGTAGAAGCTGCCATCTGAGACTGAAGTAAAAGGAGAGAATGAGTGACATTTGGTCTCTCTGCCTCCTGTTTTAGATACAATATAAGGAGCTGCTGGTGAACCTACTCTTCTTTACCTCTTTGGTAAGACTATACACTCTCCCTCCAAAAAATCAGCAACCACAAGAAACTCTTGTTTCTCAAACTACTTATTTTTTCCAAAATAATGAGCTTTAAGTTCATTGAAAGGATGATTCCACCTCAAGGCAATAATACAGACAACAACAAACAACAAAAGAAAACATCTGGCATCCTCCTGATATCCGCTTGTGTTCCTGTGGGCACATGAGCACCCACATATGCAGTACCCACAACTCACACAAACACACAAATAAAACTGAAAATGAAAGCTCATTGTGAACACTCGTCTACAGTAACTATGAAAAGAGAAAAATGGGGTTTGATGCAGAACACAATTAAAAGTTGTTACTCTTGGAAGAGTGTTGAACAGTTAGTCAGTGTCTTTCAAATGTCAGTTAAGTGTTGTGGTTAATATTTAGAAGGGTGGCACCTGATCTGGCTTGTTCTTAAGCAGCCTCCATGTTCCCAACTAGACAAGGCCTGAGGCCTAGACTGGTGTCATGCTCTGCTATTCCTCTGCTCAGACTGCAGCTCAGGCCAGCCAGAAACACTGGCCCTGGCACCCACTAGACACCATCATGGTGGCTAGATCAGTCAATCCACCATGCTGTCCACAATGCTTGTTTTAGTCTAGACCATCCCACCATCCATTTGATGCTCAGTTAAAATGACACTCTTTTTTTTCTATATGGAGGGGTATATGTTTAACTCCAGCTATTGGGCAACAGAAGCATTACATATTCTGTGTAAAGTTCAGCTAGAGCTGTTAACATAGTCACACCCTATCTCAAAATAACAGTGAAAAAGATCAGAGAAGAAAGAATGGTTTTAGGAGGGATAGAACCATCCACAATAGTGTGGATGTGTTCTAAACCCAAAGGGTAAATGTAGTTATGCAGCTTGCCTTTTGAACTATTAAACCAGTTTTGATAGTCATTACTCTGAATAGCCTATTTGGTACTTGTACAAAACTTTTTTAATATTATTATTGTCTTTGTTGCACAAAACCTCTATATTCGTATTTTTGGTATTATTATTTCTTTTGTAGAACACATTAAAGTTAATATTGCTCAAAATGAATTTAGTGTTTCTAGTTATTTTGTTTATAATTTAATTACATTCCAGCAGATGCTCCCCTCTCCAGGTTTCCCCTCCCACAGTTCCTCATCCAGTTTGCCTCCGAGAGGAGCCCCCCACACTGGCACCTCCTTCCCTGGGGCCTAAGATCTCCTGAGGATTAGGTGCATCTTCTCCCACTGAGGCCAGACCCAGCAATCCTCTGTTATACATGTGCCAGGAACCTCAAACCAGTCCATGTGTCCTGCCAGGTTGTTGACTTGGTCTCTGGGAACTCCTAGTTATCCAGGTTAATTGAGTCTGCTGGTTCTCCTATGGGATTGCCTTTTCCTTCAGCACCTTCAATCTTTCCCCTAATTCCTTCACAGGGCTCCCTAACTTCAGTTCAATGGTTGAATGTAAGTATCTGCATCTGTCACAGTCAGGTGCTAGTAGGACCTCTCAGAGGACAGCCATGCTAGGCTCCTGTCTGTAAGCACATCCATCATAGCATCAGAAATAGATCCCAAGTTGGGATCCCAACAGATCCCAAGTTGGGCAGGTCACTCAACCACCTTCTTTTCAGTCTATTTTCCACTTTTTCCCTTCAGTTCTTTTAGACAGGAACATTTCTGGGTCAGAAATTTTGACTGTGGGTTGGTAACCTTGTCTCTCCACTTGGGGCCCTGTCTCTCTACTGGAGGTGGACTCTTTAAATTTCCTTCTACCCAATGTTGGGCGTTTTGGCTAAGGTCACCCTCATTGAGTCCATGGAGCTTCTCACCTACCAGATCTCTGTTACTTTCTAGAGGGTTCCCCCCATCTTCCATCCTCTGAGGCTACATATTTCCATTCACTCTCCTGGCCTCCTGGATTTCTCTCCTTTCCACCACTTCTCCCATACCTGATCTTGTTCCCCCTTTTCCCCTCCTTTTCTTTCTCCTCAATAAATTTTGCTAATCTAACTGGCTGTCTGTATGTAGAAGAATGAAAATAGGTTCATATTTATCACCTTGTGCAAAAAAAAAAAGGTCTAAGATCTAGCACATCCACATAAAACCAGATACAATGAATCTAACAGAAGAGAAAGTGGGAAAGCGCCTCCAACTCATAGGCACAGGGGGAAATTTCCTCAACAGAACACCAATGGCTCAGGCTTTAAGATCAAGAATTGATAAATGGGATCTCATGAAACTGAAAAGCTTCTGAAAGCAAAAGACACTGTTAATAGGACAAACCTACAGATTGGGAAAAAAAACTTACAACTTTTTATTCAATATTGTGCAGGTTGTTCCACAAACTTAAATTCAATACTATCTAATATTCAAGAAATTAAAATCTAAAAGTTAGAGAGACAGATGACAAATAACTTCATCTAAAGGTCAACTTAAGGCCACTAGGAATTTAAGAGCAAGTAGTATTGGATTTGTACAAAAATAAAACACCAAAACACATGATAAATGGCAGCATGGAAAGCCAGAGCAAAGAAAAGCAACAAACCCTTTAAACAAGAACAATTCTTTAACAATAGGAACAGGAAACCAAGAAGTTTAAAGAATAGCAAAACTAAGTGAAGTAGATGTTTGCCATTTTACAAATAAGGTCACCAAAGTAGTAAACCAACAACCTACGTAGCTTGCTAAAACCTGTCTAAGATCAACAAATGATAACAAATGACAGACTCAAAATTAAACAAAGTTACAGACCATTACCAGCTTATGATGAACAAGATGCTTTCTGATTTTTCTGGAATATAATCTACTGAAGCTACTGCCTCCCTTGGTGGATATATTTAAGCTCTGAGTATGCAGATTATTGTTAATGAAACTCCACTGGTTACCTGGAGAGAAAACTTTTTATTAGTAATTCTTTTAAATATGACTTTGGAGTAATTTCTATACAACAAAAACAAAAACCACAACGATATATCAACCAAGACAAAACATTTTAAAGACAACTCTCTGAAACTTAAACAAATGACTGACAACAGAGTTCTGTATCCAGTCTCTCCTTGAGCATTCCAGACACTTTGTCACAATGCTTAAGATTCATTTTGAGCTGAGCAGTAGTGGCCTACACCTTTAGTCTCAACTCTTGGGAGGCAGAAACAGGAAGACCTCTGAGTTCCAGGCTAGCCTGGTCTACAACAAGTTTTAGGAGAGCTGTTCTATCTCAAAGACAAAACAAAACAAAACAAAATCAAAAACACACATTTTTTAATTGGGCTATTTAGTTTTTCAGAGGTCAATTTCTTGGGTTCTTTAAAATGAGACTCTTAATGCTTAAATATTATCCAACATTTATATATTTGGAAATGCTAAATTAACAAGATGCCCACACAATTAGAGTTGTTACCCAATATCTAACCTTAGGTAAAATTTGTTACCCAGGACTGTTCTTGATGCACCCATAGTTCTCCACTGCTGCTCTATCTCTCCTCTCCTCCTAGGTCCTCCTCTTCTTCTCCTCTTCCTTTCCTTCTCACTCTTTGCTCCTCCCACATTAGCACCACTGCAAACAATGTAACAGCAGCAGGAAACCATCCTGCTACAGTTAAGAAACAGGCTATACTGAGCCTTTGCACTCCAGCTTCAGCCAGTTATTTGATGCAGTATAAGATGTAACACAGGCTTTCACACAGAAATTTAACCACCTAGAAGCAACTTATGGGAAAGGCTGGGTAGTATGCCTTGTAGTCAGCTTGTTGGGTCCAGCAAGAGGCCTCAGGAGTGTTTCAGTGGCTTATCAACTAAGGCCATGAACTAACAGCATATTTTCCTGTGATTTATGTTTAATCTTAACTTGTATACATTGGCATTTAAAAATTAATTTTTTCAGAAATGAATTTGTAGATTGTAATGAAAAGCAAAGCAAGTCAATAAAAGTTTTCTAAATAAATTGATAGGTGTTGGTAAGTCTACAAATCCCCCTGATTCTCTTTATCATTTTATATGTGATTTAATGGGGAAAGATTTATGCAGCCACACTGTTAATCTTGTTGGGAATAGCAGAACAACACAGAGTTTTCAAAGGAGAAAGTGTATTGTGCCACCAAAGTTAAGAAGTATAATTTTGAGCACGTAAGGACCCTTGAACATCATCTACATCACCAAGAGGTTGAGGTGCTTAGAACACAGAAGATTCTTAAAGTATATCCATTATTCAGTCCCTTGTTGAATGAGTTGCCTCCTAACAGAATAGTCCAATTACATGAACTCTTAATGTTACCTAAGTCTGACAGTTAGCTTGAGAAATAAGGGCAGGGCAACTACTAATGAGTACTATCTCCTATATGCTAGTGTTACTGACACTACAAAACTGAGCAATCAGAGTGCTAGTGACAGTTTGGATACATGATGCGCCCGCCTTGCCAGCAAGGATGACGCAACAACAGGATCCTTCCTCACGCACTTTATTGGGGAACACACCATTGATTGTAAAGCGAAAGACCCCAAGCCCAAAATGGGTGCTGCTTAAATAGTTATCATGACTGTTTATAAATGTCTAATTGGTGCTTCTTGCAGAACTTCATTTACATACTGCTCGGGAGGGTGAGGAGCTACGTCTGAAAGATACGCAGGCTCACAGCAGGTGTTTACGACCCTGAATGCAGTTGTTTTCCACCTCAAACATCGGTGCCAAGCGCCATCTTCTAATGGCGGCTCCTTACATCTCCCCCTATTTTATTTTTTAAGAGCAGGCACTGGCCAATATCCCTGTCTTAGGCTAGTTGACGTGCCCCCATAGCCAGCATCAACAGGACAAAATTCCAATAAGGAAGGGCGAGTTCCCTGTCTTAGGCTACGAGGGTTGCACCCATGCCTGGCATTCTCTGTGCAAGAGAATGTGCACCCAGGTCATGGCCACTCGTTATTCCCGTCATGGGGTTGACTCACTACCTTTAATCCTAGATGATGTGCCCCTGGCTTATGGCATCAACCTACTCCCGTCATTGGGATCAATGGCAGCTGGCCTGAGAAAAATTATGGCAGCTCGACTCATTCTCTCTTGTGCAATGGGACTGAGCCCCAAGAGGTGCAAGAACTGAAGTTCGAGGCTGCTATTCCTTCTTTTGTTTTATTAAGATGGAGCTGCCCTTGGCCTGTGTGGCGCGGTACCAATCATGACTCAAACTCAAGCCCGATCAAGCAAATTCCATCTTGGGGGAATAAGCGATCAAGGACTGATAGTTAAATACAGTCTTCCCTACCTTACCAGGTGCAATGGAAACAAGTCCTCTGGGTGCAAGGGCTAAGGGAGACAGATAGAGATGCAAACACCTGTCCCTGTGCAATGGAGTCATCTCCCAGGGTTGCAAGGGCTGTTTGCCTCAATATTCAGGTACCAGAGCTACACAGACAAGGACCAGCCAGGCTAAGATTCCTCACCGACCCAGTGCAATGGGCTGAGCCCTTGGGGTGCAATGGCTGAGGGATCTGTTTGCTGGCTATTCCTTTAACATGGATAACCAAATTTCGGGAGATGCACCTTGTTCGAGGGCTAGCAATGCTTGAGCAATTAGTATTTTGTCTCTTCGTTGACGAAATTTAAGTCTGCAAAGCAACCATAGACACAATACCAGTCCGCAACAAACTGCAGCCCCAAAGAGAACTACCCCTATCCATTCCTTAAAGTAGGAAAATGCAGAAGTTAGCCAAGAAGTGAAATCTCCCATAGTGATAGGATTGATGCGGGTTCCATTCAGTACTGTAATCTCCATCAACAGACGATTCTGCAACCGCTCCGCTTGCTGAGACCAATTGCCTTTTAAAAAATTAGACAACAGGTTACCATCTTTAAAAGCAGAATTATCATACCTCAATGGGGTAATGCACATATGTTTAGTATGACTAACACAACTTAGCTGTACAATATCTACAATCTCCTCCAATTTGCTTTGAAGAAGGTCCACTCTCTGATTAACCAGAAGAATACCAGAAGTGAGATGAGCATTCATTTGATGCTGTGTAACCAGAGCATCCGCAGCTCTTTCTACTAAAGCATCAACAGTTTGAGCTGCATTTACTTGATTGGCCATTGCTATGCCTGCAGTCACAGCGGCCGCTGCTGACACTGCTATAGCAGTCACAATTGCAGCTGTAATACCAAAATCTCTTTTTTGTCTCAATAAAGAGGCTATAGGAAAATCATCTGGATCTGCTTCCACAGGAATTGGCACAAAAGTAGGTATATGTACTATTAAGGCCAAAGATAAAGACCCATTCCAGCATTCAGCTAAGTAGCAGGTAGTATTACTTGCGCTATAGTTCAGAAAACTTGTATTATTCTCAAACTCAGCCAATATAAAGAAAAATGGAGGTGAAACACATACGGGGGCAGCTGGGGCAGATGAACTCACCAGCTCGCCATTTACCTTAATCCCATCCAAATAAGGATAGCTATTATTAGAGCGGGTGGCTGAGATATTTTGTATCACATGATATAGACCTTGCATAGAGACAAATGCAGAAAGGCTAGTACTGGCTCCAGCTATATTTGTTAGTATCCATTGATAAAAGGGCCATATATTTCGCCTTCCTGTTCGAATACCAGTCTTGTTGATAGCAGCCCATTTTATAGGAGGTGAAAGGGCAAATCCTGAAGCAATCTCCATGTCAGGAGATTCTTTAGATTGACATGGCGTAAAAACTGGAGGAAAAGATAGATCAGGGGGACACCAAGGTAAAACTCTCTTGTATGTAGCATTATTAGTGGGCCATTGTGATGTCCAAGGTGCGGTAACATTACTCCGAAGCAACATGGTAGTTATATTTAATAAGGCCCTGTCATTATTAGGAATATTTCCTGAACTTTCCATCTTACCAGCTGACACTTGCTTTAGTGCCTCAACCAAGACTCCGGTACCAACCTTGCTAAATGAGACAGGATCCACCCAGTTTGTTAACGTGGCATTCCTGAGTACAATACACGGAGTATGAGCTTTAGCCTTAGTAGTAAAGCAGAGAGTAAAATTCAATGGAAATGCAGTAGCATTGTATAAAACAGGCTCTTGTCCCATAGGCATAGCACATGGGACTTCCATAAAACACTGAGTAGAAGTAAACAATGGCAACACAGTAGAATTGGCATGAACGGGCATAGGTACGGGCCAAGATCTAACTATTGCCCATAACTGAATACTTAGCACTTCTTCATAAGTCATCATAACTAAAAGTGTCCACCACAGCTTCTTCATTCTTCTTAGAAAACATCCTTGGCTCCACAACAATTCGGGTTAATCTTGCTGACACCCAGACAGGATTTTCTTCCTTCTGTGGGAAAACACAAACAGCTCCCCTGGATCTGGTAAGCACTGGATCCGGGCCTCTCCATGAGTTTGTCAATACATCTTTCCATTTCACCGTTTCCCGTGTCTCTTCCACAGGATTACTATGCCTGTCAGCAGCAGTCAGCCCCTTCTCATCCAGTTTTAAAAAATTAAGTGTAAATAGAGTTAGAGACAGGGCTGCTTTAGGAGTCAGTGATGATTCCATAATTCCCCCTTTTTGTTTTTGCAGATACATTTTCAAAGTGAGATTGGCTCTTTCGATGATGCCTTGACCTTGAGGATTGTATGGCAATCCAGTACGATGCTGCACTTGCATGCGTGCACAAAATTGTACAAACGTTTTAGCTGTATATGAAGGCCCATTATCTGTCTTTAGCAGGCGTGGTTTACCCCACGCTGCCCAAGCTTCTAAACAGTGGGCAATAACATGAGAAACCTTTTCTCCAGCCATAGGCGTAGCATGGATAATACCAGAGCAAGTATCTATAGATACATGAATATATTGCAATTTCCCAAAATGTTTAATATGTGTCACATCCATCTGCCAGATATCTAAAGGTCTAAGTCCTCTTGGGTTTACTCCAATGCATGGAGGGTGGTTAAATTCCACACATTTTTGACAGTTCAATGTAATATCTCGAGCCTCAGCTCTTGGGATACCAAATTTAAGTCTGAGAGTGGAGGCTGGAACATGAAACAGTTTATGAAATTCCTGAGCAGCTGTAAGATTAGTTTGCAAAACAGTGAACGCTTGGCGAGTACCTGCATCAGCTAAAACATTACCCAGCACCATGGGACCTGGTAGTAAGGTATGGGCTCTAATATGTTGAATAAAAAATTTTGAGTTCCTAGATAAAATACACTGTTGTATTTGTTTCAAAATGCGGGCCACAGGACTGGTTGATTTTATTGTGCCTGCGACCTCTAGAATACGAATTGCATTCACCACGTAGTGGGAATCAGAAATGATATTTATAGGACCAGGGAAAGCCTTGAAGACTTCTAAAACCACTTGACACTCTACCAATTGCGG
This sequence comes from Grammomys surdaster, assembly GCF_004785775.1. NCBI lineage: Eukaryota > Metazoa > Chordata > Mammalia > Rodentia > Muridae > Grammomys > Grammomys surdaster. Next base: position 6,030,747 of record NW_021605171.1, on the reverse strand, counting down.
AGTGTCTGGAGCAAATTTAAACTTTACTGGGCTAGCAAAATCAGCCACATAACATCCAATGCCTGACTTTGATCCATCTGTATAGATGTCTATAGCCTTTGGAATGGGGGCATTGGCAGTTACTTTAGGAAAAATTATAGGATGTTTTGACACAAACTGTAATAACGGATGGTGCGGGTAGTGATTATCGATATGACCTGGAAAAACACATTTCAGTATAGCCCACATATCTATCACTGTGCAAAGCACTTGAACTTGTTGGGCTGTATATGGAACTACAAGCGTATCAGGGTATTGCCCAAAGTGTGTCAAAGAAGCCTGCAATCCTTTTAATGCCAATTCTGCTACAGCTGTAGGATAATGATCTAAGGTTTTATTTGGTGATGCATGAGGATGAATCCAGAGCAACGGTCACTGCTGCCACAACACTGCTGTAGGCAATGTGACCGTGTCAAAAACACATAAGAAAATAGGTTCATTAGGCTGAACTCTCACTAATTGAGCTTGCTGTATGGCTTCTTCTACTTTCTGCAGAGCTACTATGGCAGCAGAGGTTAGCTTTCTAGGTGAGGAGATATGACTGTCTCCTTCTAATATAGCAAATAAAGGCTTTAATTCACCTGAAGGAATTTTGAGATAGGGACGTATCCAATTAATATCTCCCAAAAGTTTTTGAAAGTCATTTAATGTTTTAAGGTGGTCCCTACGAATGGTAATTTTCTGTGGGGAAACAAATTGAGAATGTATATTAGTTCCCAAGAATGCTCCTACGTTGCCTTTCTGCACCTTTTCTGGTGCGATAAATAAACCTTTACTCTCAAATACTTTTATTAAATCTGCATAGGCAAGGCACAAATCTTCATCCTTAAATCCACAAAGCAATACATCATCCATATAATGGCAAATTCTCAATTTAGGATACTTATCTCTAATAATTCTTAAGGCTTTTCCCACATATAACTGACATATAGTGGGACTATTAGCCATCCCTTGAGGCAAGACTTTCCAATGATATCTATAATCTGGCTCCTCATGGTTAATGGATGGCAACGTAAAGGCAAATCTTTGTCTATCTTCTATTACTAAAGGTATTGAAAAGAAACAGTCTTTAATATCTACAATTATCAATTTCCATTCTTTAGGTAATGCTGACAAAAGTGGTAAACCACGCTGAATGGCTCCCATAACTTGCATTTGACTATTAATAGCCCTTAAATCATGTAGAAGTCTCCATTTTCCAGACTTCTTTTTAGTAACAAAAATTGGAGTATTCCAAGGAGATTGAGTGGGCTCTAAATGTCCAAGGGCTAGCTGTATATCAACTAGAGCTTTAGCAGCAGTTAATTTTTCAGAGGTTAGAGGCCATTGAGGAACCCACACGGCGTCCTCTGATTTCCACGGTATGGGTATTGCATCCTCTAGGAAAAACCCAGCCCTTTTGTGTGGGTCTGACCTTTGGTCTCAATATGAAACCTTCCCAGGCCAAGCCCAGGAATATATCCCATGTCTTTCATCATTTTCTGACTCTGAGCAGAGTATTCATTAGTTAGTCTTAATTCCATACCCTTTAGGATGTCTCTTCCCCAGAGGTTCACTGGTAATGGTAAAACATAAGGCTGAAATCTACCTTTTCTTCCCTCATGATCTCTCCACACTAACTCTTTTGCACTTATGTTAGGAGTGGCTTCATACCCCAATCCTTGCAAAGAATGAGAAGCTTCATAATCCTGCTTCTACTCTTAGCTTTAGGACAGAAGCTCTGCCAGAGAGACAAGCTTAAAGATGAAAAGTTATTTAAACATTTTACCTCAGAATAATTTTTTATTTTTTCTAAAAAAAAGATTCAGGGTTCCATTTACCACTCTCACTTACTTCTCTGCACTGCCCTACTAGGACCCCTGCCACTCTAAAGTCGGGGAGCAAAGTACCACTGCCCCGCTCACTATGAGCCAAGCTAGCATGTTAGTGTCCTTATCTGCTAAGCCTACAACTCTTTGGCAGCGCTTAACTTTTCAGAAGAAAGTATGCTAATGACGACCTTGGCAGGCTGAGCAGGCTGAGGAGCCTGGGCGGCTTCAAGATAAGCTGGAGGAACTGAGGCCTCCCTTCTCACCTGCAGCCCTCTCCAATCTCTGCTCCTGCAACATTTCCAAGGCCATTTGTCCCTCTTCAACTACCTTACAGCATTTCTGATCTTCCAAACAGTTTCTCACTAACTTCTGCAAAGTTCCCTGTTCCTGAGCAAAGTCTCTGCCAAGCTTATCCCAGCAGGATACTGTAAGATTTCCTGATATCGCGAACCAGGGTGCAATGGTATCGCATTCATTCAAAAATGTTAATAGAGTTGAGCTTTTTATCTTAAAACTCCTTGATAAAAGCAGCTCCTGAAGAGCCAAAAAAATTGGGTGTGACTGAGCAGCGCCCATAACTAAATTCCTCCCAAAGATTCACTTTCGGTTCGCTACACCACGAACTTGCCTGCTCTCTCTTTATCTACAGAGAAGAGCAAAATAGCCACGTCCTGAGGACTTAATTATCCCAGTTCACTTGGGAACTTTATCTCCTCTTTTGTCGAGGACCTTGACTTTATCTAAAAGTTCAAACTCTTGTAGAGGCAGGTAGATGTTATGTTGCGAGCGCTCTGCCTCCGGATCCTTATGTTTTCCTTTTTTCCTTTTTAGAGCTCTTTTCCCTTCATGCCCCTAATTTTTCCTCTATTTCATTTTGGGCATGGGCCCCTGACTCATCTCCTTTTTCTGTTTCTGACATGCTGTCTTGATGCTCAGCCAGTGCACGCTGCCCTTCACATACTGCCTTCTCACAACGTTGGTCTTGAATACATGCTTTAACTAGCTTCCATAGTGGCTTTGTCCCTGCTTTTAGCTTTCTTTTTTTCTGCTTCTCTCTCAATATCTCTCCCTAATTTCTCCCAACTGCCAATGGTTAGTGACCCCGTTGGAGCAAACCATGGAGCTATCCGATCTATTTCATTAAAGAAGCCTTTTAATGTAGTTTCTGAAACTTTCAGCCCTCGTTCTTTCAAAAGCTCCTGCAAGGCTCTAATAACAGGCACAGAGTGTCCAACTCCTATGTTGCTCTTTTATCTACAAGAGACTGATACACAGGTCAGCTTGCGAGGTTATAAACCCCCACCTTACAGCTCTGTCAGAAAGCTACTCCCAACAGATGCACTCATGCCCTGGGCGATGGCAATTCAAGCAGTAACAAATCCCCAAAGCGACAACAAAAACAAACAGTAGGATGACTGCAACAATCACTGGATGAACTCCTAGAACCAGCATGTCTTTTTTCTTTGTCAGGGGCTTACCGGTACCGCCGTTCCGTGCGATCAGTTCTGAATCCTCCCGTAGCTAAGTCTGGGGGTCTTCGCTGGTGCCTTGTGATGTAAATCTTCCCAGGTTTCGGCACCACTTGATGCGCCCGCCTTGCCAGCAAGGATGACGCAACAACAGGATCCTTCCTCACGCACTTTATTGGGGAACACACCATTGATTGTAAAGCGAAAGACCCCAAGCCCAAAATGGGTGCTGCTTAAATAGTTATCATGACTGTGTATAAATGTCTAATTGGTGCTTCTTGCAGAACTTCATTTACATACTGCTCGGGAGGGTGAGGAGCTGCGTCTGAAAGATACGCAGGCTCACAGCAGGTGTTTACGACCCTGAATGCAGTTGTTTTCTACCTCAAACATCGGTGCCAAGCGCCATCTTCTAATGGCGGCTCCTTACAGATACAGGATCCTAAAACTCACGAAGACAAACACCACTGACAGGCTGATGCTTGTCAGTTGAAATGTAGTCTGAATCTGCTGATTAAAATAAAGTGCCAGGAGCAAACTGAGATTACTACTATCCTGGAAATAAAAACTCACTATAGCATCCTGCTTTAAGTAGAAGTTATTGTTAATCTCAGAGAGCTACAGGAGAGCTTCTTTAAATGAATTTATTACTGAAGCATGAAGATGAAGCTTTCTTTCTCTTAGGAAAAAGTAAGAGGACCCGAGGGCAGATATTCAGATGGAATACCTGTATGGAAGCTGGATTTCAATGGGAAAACACACAGAACTGAAACCAAGCTGCTTTCAGTGGTCAGATGAACAGCATAGAAAGTAGTCATGTGGGAAAGATGTTTTAACAGGCTCATGATAATCCAGAGAGGCCATTAGACTGGTGTACAAGCACACAGTTTCCTATAGCATACATCTGAACAGTGATGATGGGATCATTTCATTTAAATATTTCAATAACAAAGAAACAGTGGCCAGCATTCTGTGTTGAGAGACCTGCTGATTCTCCTCAATTCAGTATTGGTTTGAAAAGTGCTGGATTTGTTTGCAGGCTGACTTCTTTTTCATTGGCATAAAACTTTTAGTCAAAACAAACTCTATTCTGTAACTCTACTAGAGAAAATGTAAAGCAAAGGGATTTCATGCTGAACAACGAGAGGGGTGCTCCATTTCATGCATCCCATGAGCTGCTGAAAGCCAGGAACAAGACTGATTGCCAAGAAATGGTAGCTAGAATTGGTTACACACCTGATTAACAGCTGAGCAGCAGCCTCTCCTCAAGTAGGAGGCCTGGACTTCAAGCTTGTCTACCTCATAGGTCAGCTGGATTCATCACTTTACTATGTGAACAAGTGCATTAGCTAATTGGCTTTAGCCAGAGGACAACTTTTCACTGGGGGAAAAAGCAGCTGTGAACCTTCAGGGTATCATCAAAGCTGCTAGACATTCTAACTGCTGCTCTAGCACACAAGCTCTGTGGTATGACATGACCTGTCCTGTGCTGAGTTCACAGTGATGACTGCCAGCCTGTTCAGAAACAGAATGCTGAATCATAAACTTGACACAGTATCTATTTTTGAAAACATTTTGTATGTATTTCAGAGATGAACACATTCAATTTCAAGTTCATAGAGAAAATGCCTTAAGTTGAAGTAATAGGAAGTGAACCAACTTCCTTTGGTGCTAAACAGGGACAAAAACTCAAAGCTTGTGTTTTCTTCTTTTGTTTGTCCATTCGATGTACCTTCCTTATTAGTCATACATTTTGGGAACTACGTCTTATGGAACCTTAACCATTAACATTTCTGATTATTAAAATCCAGTAACATTTAAAATGCACATGACATTTACATATTTAGTATCCTCTTGTTGAGAAATATATACTGATCAAACACTAGTGTGATACAGATACTCTTTTTTTTTTTTTTTTAGTAGTTGGAAAAGGTCATTTATTGGGGGGGGTGAGTTGGAGATCTAGAGGTTTCAAGTATCTGAAGAGTTTTCCTCCAATAATTCAGATTTGGCAAGTTTGAAGAAAAATAGGACGGTTAATTGGTCCATAATATGTTGTATAACCTGTCCTGATACAGATACTCTTTAAATCAGTGTTTACTACTCTACACATTTATAACTACCAGTATCTATAATGGAACATATAATAGGCAAAATGTCACATTCTTTAAAATAACTAAGAGACTTCTTGCTTAAGTTACAGAAATATATTATTAACATAAACAGCTACCAATCAGTTAGGTTTGTTTGGTTTTGTTCTTTGTTTGGTTATTCATAAGAGCTAAATCCAGCTTAGCCTGAATCTAGCTTTGCAGCTGAGGTTAGTCTTGAGTATTTTATTCTTCTGTCTCAGCCTCCCATGTGGTAAGATTATAGACATTCACTGCAATACGCTATGAGACTTTCCAAGTTTAAAATAGTTTATAATTATTCTTTTGCAGTTCTAGGGGTTGCACCCATGTCTTGCTGGTAGCTAAGGAAGATGGGCTAAATGTTCATCTCTAACTAAAATAAAAACAAAAGTATTTAAGAAGGCACTGATATCACTACAGGTAATTTAAACATATTTGTTATATGAAAACTCAAACCATTTTAGGGAGGACTTGCAACAGTCCAGAGTACTGGAATAAATGTGTAGACTGTTGCATGGCCTTGATGTTTCTGCATTGGAGACTGTTATCTGTGATAGTTAGAGTAATGAGTCTGGATCCCCAGCAAGTACTAATACTATCCAGAAATTTTTGCCTCACTAAAAATATAAGTAATAAAAAAAATTCTTTCAAACTGGTAGGTTTTTTATTTTAGGACACATGAAACAGCTAGGATGCTTTTCTTCCCCTGTTCCAAAACCCAAAAGTCACATATTAAACTTGCTCATCAAGTGTAAATAATGTTAGCTATTTTAAATTGTTGAGTTATCATGTAGTGCTAGCAAAAATGAAATAATACTGTTTCTTTATAAGACAGTGGTTTACATCTCTTCACTCAGGATGTAAGTAGGTTTGCCCCATGAACCTGAATTCAGCTGGGGTTTGCAGGTATGGTTTTCCTCAGGCTTTATTAGAAGTTATATTCCTTGGATATACACATAGCTTGAAAATTACCAGACAAATTACGCCACTTTATTTAATTCTCCTACTCTTCAGGTCTATTCAGCCAGAAGTGTTTGCAGAAAACTCTGGTGAAGCTAGTGATCCTGTAACACAACGTAGTTCAAAAGAAATTCAGAAGCATCCATGTAGGCAAACATAAAGAAGGAAATCACATACTCAAAAATGTAGAAATGATCCAACTGTGAAGAAAGATGCACACTTTGGTGTTTTAAAAATCACGAGATGTACAGTTTTGAGGGGTTTGAAATTACATTGCTCAATGAGTATAATAGATAGCAAGGTTTAAAGGTTAATAACTAAAATTTACTTAACTATGAAGTGTTCTCATTTCTTCTGTATGGATTCCCTTTGTAAGCTAGATTGTGAGCAGTTTATAAGTCCTGTTTCTCAGGTTTATGCTGAGGAAAGTGTGCTGATGACAAACAATACAATCAATGGCCACTCAGCTTAAAAGGTACATTTTGACCTTAATCAGGTTTATTAGACATGTTAGCAGTATTTCTTAAGACACATCTTACTAATGAGAGAGTTTCTTTATGCATGAATCATTTGTAATTGTTTGGTCAGTTGTGTCAAAAATTTTAAATTTGAGATCACTGATCTGTAGGGTTGGTGGATGCTTTCCAGTCTGTCTTAATTTTCTGTCTTCATATACTGCCTTCATGTAATGTGGTATGCAGAAAGCCTTTATTCACCAAGGGCAGTAGTCACATAGACTTTGAAGCAAAATATTCATTAGCCATTATTTAGCATAAAAATAGAGAGAAAACTTAATTGGACAGAAAAGTGAATAGAGTACTAACAAAACTGTTGGAAGACTAGAAGCCTGAACCTTAAAGCACTAGATTAGCTCCATCAGTAACAGAGAGCTGACAATCCAAAGAATCATGGGTATCTAGAGCATTCTGGCCTTTGGTGGCCAGAATCTAACAGAACAAGTAGGGCTACTCATTTCTCTGAAAGTCAAATAGAATTAGAGAGACCTTAGATTAATTGCTCAATACTAGGAAGAGGGAACTTGCAGAATCCACATCCAGTAGAAAGACAGGGCATCAAATGAAGGGATGGTGTTGCCATTCTACAGTCAAAAATTCTGACCCAGAATTGCTCCTGTCTAAAAGAACTTCAGGGACAAAAGTGGAGAAGAGACTGTGGGAAAGGAGTGACCAGTTCAAATTGGGATCCAGCTCAAGGGGAGGCTCCAAGGCCTGACTGTATTACTGATGCTATGTTGTGCTTACAGACAGAACCTAGCAAGGCTGCCCTCAGAGAAACACAAAAAGCAGCTGGAAGAGTCACATGCAGAAATTTTTACCCAACCAACGAACAGAATTTTGGGACCTCTGGGCCTGAACTAGAGAAAGGCTGGAAGAAGCTGAGAGGGACTGTTACCGCATAAAAAGACCAGCAGTCTCAATTAACCTGAATCCCTGAGATCTCTCAAACACTGAGCCACCTACCAGGCAGCATACATTAGCTGATATGAGGCTCTGGACACATATACAGCAGAGGACTGCCTGGTCTGGCCTCAGTGAGAGAAGATACACATAATCCTGCAGGGACTTGAGGACCCAGGGAGTGGGGAGGTCTGGTGGAGTTAGGGATAGAAGGTGGAGGGGTGAGGAAATACTCTTGGAGATGTGGAGTGTTGGTGTAATAATTAAAATGCAGCAACCAGTCCAGCTTGTTCTTTAGCAGCCGACATGTTCTGGACTAGAAGAGGCCCCTAGGCCAAGGACAGAACCATGCCCTTTCTGCTGCTCAGCTCAGACTGCATCTCTGGCCAGTCAGAAGCACTAATCTTGGCATCCTAAAGATGCCATTTTGGGGGCTGGCTCTGCCAAGCCACCACATTCACCACAATGCTTGGCTTAGCCCAGACCATCCTACTATGATTGAAGTACTTGGTAGAAATGTGACTCTTAATGCTTAAAAATTATCCTATATTTACATATTTGGAAATGCTCACTTAACAAGATGCCCACACAATTAGAGTCGTTACCCAGTACCTAACCTTATATATAATTTGCTACCCAGGACTGTTCTTGATCCATCCTTAGTTCTCCATGGCTGCTACTTCTCTTTCTCCCATTGCTAGCTCCCCCTCTTTCTTTCCTTCCTTCTCTTCACTCCTCCCACATCAGCTCCTCTCAAATTTCTGAGCTTCTTGCAAATAATGTAGCAGTATCAGGAAATTATCCTGCTACAGGGGAGGAGGAATGGGATGAGGAAATTATTAGAGGGTGAAATGGGAGGGGGATAATGACTGGACTGTGAAAAGAGATTAAAAACAATAATTAAAAAAGAAAAGAATAATGAAAGTACAGAAAAAGAAAAATACAGTATCCATAGAAAGGAGAGAGTTAGAGAGATTAAAAAAGAAAATACTTTCCATATTAAGAACTGGAAACACTGAAAAGGAAGGCATTTTGACCCATCTATGTTTGTTTTGGTTTTTACTGTCAACATAAAAACAATTATATATTCAGTAGTGATTATAATTTGAATATCCTCTTTAAGAGAGATCAGAATAAAAAAGACTAAAAATAGAGAAGACTTAAAAATTAAATGGTAGATTGAAGCCCATTGAAGATTCTTTATTTTTTTGCATCAGAATAAAGATTCTTTTAAAAATCCAACTTGGAAACTAAAATAAGAGCAAAAAATTTTAATTCTTGTTGAAAAATCCAAAAAAGAAATTTTGAGAAATTAGAATAGCAACACATAGAAATGCAATACACTGAATTAGAAATAGAGATTTTTTTTAATATAGTCACATGAAAGCAATTTTGAAAGTACAATAGGTTAAATGTTAAATGTTGTAAAGTGAAATTTAAAATGTTAATACATGTTGATATAATAGACTATTGATACACATTCAGAATTGCAATGAGCTTTTGTTTAGAGTTCTGAAAAGGCTGATTCTGAGATTGCACATTGAGTAGAAATGATAGATACCTTGGAATACCTTCGTAGTTGGAGGCTGGTGATGCTTCAGCATATGTATCCAATAAAGCAAAACAGGTCTTTAGACATTATGGTATAAAACATTTTTCTGACCTACTTCATAATCATATGAGACAAGCAAATGTAGAAAGATCTAAGAGATTTTTAAAAGAAATGCTCATAAAACAAAAGGGGACTATAAGTATCCCAAGAGATAGATTAAATAATGCTTTATTAACTAAAATATTTTAAATGTCAATGAGACAGAAAACATTGCTGTTGTCAAATACTGTATTTTAGAAAGAACTGATGAAGTAGTTCAGCCTATATAGGTTATAACTTCAGAATTGAAGAAAGACAATAGGCTATGCTGGAGAAGATGTTTTGTATTCATTCTCCTGGAAAAGGAAAACTATGGATACCTTTAAAATCAACAAAAATCAGATTTGACCAGGGGAGAGCTACTGAAGATCCTGACTGTAAGAAAATCAGAAGAGCAACAGAATAGGCAACACATATTGATGATCCTTCTACAAGGGAACAGCTTTTTCATTTGCTGAGACAAGAAAATTTATTCATCCAGTACTTCAGCTAAACATAGTCAATAAATCTTATTGGGTAAAGGATTCTCAAGACTTATCATGCCTTTCTCTAAAATGGCATAAATACTAATTTATATTAGGGTATTTTATACAGTTCAAATCAACTTATAAAAGAAACACATGTGCCATAATGCTCAAAGAGAGAGAGCAGAGAAATAATAGCTAATTTTGCACACCAAATATTCCATACATATGCTGATAAAGAAAAGTATATTACCTATGAAAGTTTACATGTTTACATACAACAATGAAGATATAGAGGCCCTAACAAGATTCATCCTTGGGATTCTAAAAAGATGCTAAAATGTAGAGATATATTTATTCTAACCCACCAAACCTCAGACTAGCACATTAACTGTTTCATCAAAATTTACATCCTGTACAGCTTCAAACATACTGACCCCTATGGGTCCAGCCTCTCAGACTATTTAAGTGAAGGCTTCTTTCAATCTCTAAACCTTCTTACCACACAGAAATTGTACAAAAAAAAAATATGTTATGATTGGTAAAGATCTTTTCCTAATCTGTTGATTGGCATTTTGACAGTTTCTTTTGCTTTACAGAAGCTTTGTAATTTTATGAGGTCCTGTTCACCAATTCTTGATCTTAGCATAAGCCACTGGTGTTCTGGTCAGGAAACTTTTTCCCTGTGCCTAAGGTATTCGAGGTTCTTCCCCACCTTCTCTTCTATTAATCTCAGTATATCTGTTCTTTTTGGTGAATGTCTTTTATCCACTTGGACTTGAACTTTATGCAAGGAGATAATAATTGATTGATTTGAATTCTTCTACATGCTGACCTCCAGTTGAACCAGCATCATCTTTTGAAAATGTTCTCTTTTTCAATTAGATAGTTTTAGCTCCTTTGTCAAAGATCAAGTGACCTTAAGTGTGTGGGTTCATTTATGGGTCTTCAATTCTATTCCATTGATCTTCTGGCCTGTCTCTGTACCAATACGATGCAGTTTTTATCACTATTGCTCTGTAGTACAGCTTGAGGTCAGGGATGGTGATTCCTCCAGAAGTTCTTTTATTGTTGAGAATAGTTTTTTTCTATCCTGGGTTTTTTGTTATTCCAAATGAATTTGAGAATTTTTCTTTCTAACTCTGTGAAGAAATTAGTTGGTATTTTAATGAAGATTGCAGAGAATCTGTGCATTGCTTTTAGCAAGATGGTCATTTTTACTATATTAATCCTGCCAATTCATGAGCATGGGAGATATTTCCATCTTCCAAAATCATCTATTTCTTTCTTCAGAGACTTAAAGTTCTTGTCAAACAGATCTTTCACTTGCTTGGTTAAATTCACACTAAAGTATTTTATATTATTTGTGACTTTGTGAAGAATGTCATTTCCCTAATTTCTTTCTCAACCTGTTTATCCTTCAAGTAGAGGAAGGCTACTGATTTGCTAGAGTTGATTTTATATCCAGTCACTTTCCTGAAGTTGTTTATCAGGTTGAGGAGTTCTCGGGTGTAGGATTTTGAGTCACTTAAGCATACTATCATATCATCTGAAAATAGTGATATTTTGACATGAGGGCTAATATTCAATATAGACATAGAACTCAAGAAATTAAACTCCAGACAACCAAATAACCATATTAAAAAATGGAGTACAGAGCTAAACAAAGAATTCTCAACTGAGGAAACTCAAATGGCCAAGAAGCGCCTAAAGAAATGTTCAACATCCTTAATCATCAGGGAAATGCAAATCTAAACAACCCTGAGATACCACCTCACACCAATCAGAATGGCTAAGATAAAAAACTCAGGTAATAACAGATGGTGGTGAGTATGTGGAGAAAGAGGAAGACTCCTCCACTGTTGGTGGGATTGCAAGTTGGTGCAACCACTCTGGAAATCAGTCTGGCCGTTCCTCAGAAAATTGGACATAGCATTACCTGAGGACCCAGCTATACCACTCCTGAGCATATACCCAGAAAACACTCCAACATATAACAAGGACATATTCTCCACTACGTTCATATTGGCTTTATTTATAATATCCAGAAGTTAGAAACAACCCAGATGTCCTTCAACAGAAGAATGGATACAGAAAAGGTACATTTACACAATGGAATATTACTAAGCTATTAAAAACAATGAATTCATGAAATTCTTAGGTAAAATTAGAGAATATTATCCTCAGTGAGGTAACCCAATCACAAAAATAAACACATGCTATGCACTCACTAATAAGTGAATATTAGCCCCCAAACTCAAAATATCCAAGATACAACTCATAGACCACATGAAGCTCATGAAGAATGAAAACCAAAGTATGGGTGCTTCGGTCCTTCTTAGAAGGAGTAACAAAATACTCATGAAAGCAAATATAGAGACAAAATGTAGGACAGAAACTGAAGGAGGGGTAATCTGGAGAATGTATCCATCCCTTGTGCATTTACCAAAGGTAGAAGCTGATGTGGATGCCAAGAAGTGCATGCTGACAGGAGTCCTGATATAGCTTCCTCCTTAGAGGTCTATCAGAGCCTGTCATATTCAGAGGGGAATGCTCACAGCAATCCATTGGACTGATCATGGGGTTCCCAATAAAGGAGTTAGAGACAAGACTGAAGGAGCTGAAAGGGTTTGCAGCCCCATGGGGAGAGCAATAATACCAACCAACCTGAGCTCCCAGGGTCCAAACTCCCAGCTGGGAGCATATAGGTAGGGACCCATGGCTCCAGCTGTATATGTAGGGGAGAATGGTCTTGTTGGGCATAGATAGGAAAAGAGGCCCTTGGTCCTGTGATGGCTGGTTGTCCCAGTGTGGGTGAATTCCAGGGTGGGGAGTTGTGAGTGAGTGGGAGGGTGTGGGCTCACCATGTCCTTCTATATGAGGATAGAGCCGAAGGAAGTTGGATGTGATAGGGAGCTTCTGAGTGTGTGTGGGGGGGGTGGAAGTAGGGAAATAAATGAAATGTAAATAAAATATCCAATACAAAAGTAATTTTAAAAACCTGCAGGTTTAATATTCTCCCTGAACATCTGTGGCTTTGTTGGAATCCTCTCATTTTCATTATCTTTGCTTACAATTAAAATTTTTGTGTGAAAGAATGAATCCCTCAGAACAAATAGAGACAATCCCCTTCTTTTGTTTCAGCAACATCAGCTCTTGTCATTGCATCTACTTTGGCCAGAAGAAAACACAAATCTGCCATTGATAAGTAACACTTGGCTCAGATTTTTAAGTCCTACAGAAGGAAATAAGAAACCAGATTGACATTTTGGAAGCAGAAGTAAATAACCTTAGCATTTTGAAATTCCCAGTCACTCACTCTCATTCATTAATTCTTTTTATAGCTTGAATCTATCTGAATGAAAAAAACACTGAAGAAATGAAGTTATTCATTAATGAGAGACATATAAGAATATTCCTGCTTATCACAACTGGTTCTGAACTTAACCTAGAACAATGAACATAAACAAAAGTGCAGGATTTTCAACCGCATCACAGGTGCAGGATTGATCTTCCATCACAGCAGCCCAGGATAGTGCCTCTGCAGGTCAATGATGAATGACAAACACACATAAGCAGAAACCTGGAAAAAATAGCAACTGAAAGTAGGATTCTTTGGTTGTGAGCCTCCATGCACAATTCTCAGAAGCCCAGATAAGCACAACTGTCAGGAAGCTGCATTGTTTATTCTTTTATATCCTGTGTGGCTCTGTGGATTCAGATCACCATGGTAGAGTACTAGGTAATTAAAGATTACTTAGTGAGGGATTAATGTTAACTATTTTTGAGAACAACAGGCACTGGTATAGAGTGTCCATAGCCAGGTGGTTGAACCAACACATGTGCACATAGGGAAAGAGTAATTGGATATCACTGGGAAACAAAATGTAGCTGATTTTTGATTCTTTATGAGTTCTTCCAATGTTTACCTTTTCAACCATCTAACACAAGATAGGAAAGAAAAAAATGAGAGAAGGAAGGAGAAGGAGAGAGAGAGTCCTGATCTAATATCTAATTTCTTTTATTCTTGTTTCATATTTAAGCAATACAATTAACATATCACAACCAATCCAACTGAATGCTGAATGACCACGACTCAGGAACAGAAATGACCATCACCAAACACTGCCTCTCAAGAACCTAGCATTTATAGACACCCCGAGAAGGTCACTGAATTCCAAATGTCACACAACTTCAAAAACTATCTGCAGCTGGCAAAATCAGGTCCCTGCTAGCTGATAAGGGAAATAATGGTCAGTTGCTGTGGACAATCTGAAGCAGCCGCACACCTGGTATTAACTGAAAGCACGTTCTCATAATATTTCTCTGTATTTTAAAGAAACAAAAATTCCAAAATTCTGATTTAAATGAAGCTGAGAAGAAGATATGAGAGATTTGTGAGAGAATTTTTGGAATCTGGGTGGAGAATGTGACAGTGGCTATGATCATCGTACACTATATATCTATATGAATATTTAAAGCAATATGTAGAACCCCTCCATTAAGAAATACATTCTAGCCTACAAATTTGCAAATTCTTCAATTTATTATGAGGAGATATTCAAACTTGTTCTTAACTATGTTTGATATTCATTGGCTTTATTAGTCACCGTTGTATTGTCTGAAAGTGATATTAAGTCCAAGGCAGTTATTATAAGAGAAACTGCATAATTGGGTTTTGCTTACATTTTCAGAGATTTATTCCATTATAATAATGGCAGATAGCACAACAGCAGGCAGAGGGAGAGAATATGGTAACTGGCAAGGCTTGCAAAGGTGTTGATTGGAAGGTGATTGAAAGAGAACGAGATCTTACACATGGAAGTTTAACAAGTGGAAATCAGAGGTCTTAAGATCACTTATATTCCCATTAGTAGATGTGACTCTTTGTCAAGTATTAAATAGTCTCCAGATCTGGGTGTTTTGGTGCACAGAGTAAAATGAATGTAAACTCACATGTGTGACTTATTTTTACCTTGAAGCTATGCTATTGATATACAATTTTACATTATAAGACCAAAAATTACTTTACCTGACTAGGAAAATAATCTCAATGTGATCCACGTGTAGAAATTTTTTATAGTAAACTGGAATTAACAGGTAGCACTTAGATCTTGCTCCTCTTTAAACCTGAGAATAATTCTAGTCAACATTAATTTTCTTGGAGTATTTCATGAAGATGGTCCTCTTTGTGGGTACAGTGTCACCAAACCAGCTTGCTGTTCTTGACTATGTTTCTGTATGACAACAATTCAGAAACATTTGTATTACACTTCACTGTATTGTAATCCCATGGGTTAAAATGAAGCAATGCCAGAATCTTACAAATACTGCCACACAGCCTGCCAAACTGCTTTGAAAATTAAAAAAAAAAAACAAGGTGGGGGCGAGTGAATTAACAGGTTCATCATACATTGTGTAAACTTAAATGCTTTGTGAGCCTCTTCAGTTCACCACTTCACCAGCAGCTGAGCACCTCTACTCTTCTGTTCTAGAAGAAAGAGAACATTCTGGAAGATGAAGTTTCTTGTCCTTGTGCTATCCTGTTTGGTTTCTGCTGCTGAGGAATCCTTACCGGTACATGGAGGGGCTCTTAGGAAGTTATGCAGGAAAAAAGTTGCCTGTGGTGAATTTATCACAGCTTGACCTGACAATCAGTGTGATTCCATGAATATATTGATTCTGTTTTGGGTCTTGTACTTGGAATATGTCTCATGTCTTAAAACATTATTTGTTTTAGTTTAGGTTATAATTACCTCATTACATCTTCTTATATTGCTTAATATTGTTGTACCTGGGTAAAGGGTTTGAAATGAACATCTTAATAATGCCATGTTTTATTAACCGTGCATAAGTAACTTCATTTTTGTAGTTGAAAGTCAATATATATTTGCATTAAATGTTTCATTAATTTACATTTATTCTGGGATGACTCTTAATCAATATAATAGAAACTGAATCAATTTGATATCTGCAGAGCAAGTGCGTTATATAGCATGTATTTGAAGAATAGATTTTTCTCTTTTAAAGTCATTGTACTATGGTGAATATGTGAGAAAATATTGTTCTTAATTGTAATCCAGGAATATTTCCAAAACAGTGACTTATTTTTTGAAGTTAGATTTTGCACATTTATGTGTGTGTGTATGTGTGTGTGTTCTTTTTGTTGTATGCCTGTGTCTACAGGTTATGAATGGAATATTGTAGCAAACATGCATAAGACAGAGGACAGCCACACAATGGGTACAATTTTACATCTTTCCTCTTCTGATTGGAGTGATTTCTAATAGGAAAACTGGTCCTAATGCATTGGATTAAGATAATGTTGAAGTCAAAATACTGTGACTTCCTTTTATTTATGTTGAATTCATTTAGTATGTAGATTTTTATTACATTATTTATGTAATAAATCATTTTATGTTGATGCTGCTTCCTAGCAGGAACCTATAATCTATTTTTGTACTTTTTTCTTAATCATATTTTGCATGATATAAAATTACTATCATGTATATATGTTTTCAAATATGATGCTAGGCATTTATAAGGTAAAAACAGAAATACACGGGCTGGGGAGATGGTTCAGCGGTTAAGAGCACTGACTCTTCTTCCAAATGTCCTGAGTTCAATTTCCAGCAACCACAAGGTGGCTCACAACCATCTGTAATGAGATCCAATGCCCTCTTCTGGTGTGTCTGAAGACAGTGTCAGTGTAGTCACATATATAAAATAAATAAATAAATAAATAAATAAATAAATAAATCAGAAATATACATTGATGCTGTTAGCACATTATATTTAATTTTTTCTATCATAATATTAAATAATTTCTTTTTCTTTGCTTGAAAATCTATCTATAACTTACATTTTGAAACCTTGATTAACCTTAAATTTTCGCTAAATTCATTTTATTGCTTTATAAGTGTGGGTGTTTGGTCTGCATTGTGCACTACGTATATGTAGTACCCCTCAAGGTCATAAAATATTCTTCAGAAACAAAGTTACAGGAGATTATGCACAAACATATGGGTGTGGAGATGCAAACTCATATGCTCTGACTGATGAATTTAATTCATATTAAATTTTAGCTTTCAGGGAAATTTAATACCATCTATCTAGCAGGCAAATATGTGAGTACAACGGCAGAAAATAGTCAAGTGAGGATGCTGCTGCGTGAGGTTAAGTATTTTAACCAATACAGCCTCATGAGCATGACGTTCTACGTCAGGTAAGAAAAGTTAATTGCTTAGAAAAAACAAATTGTTGAAATGGAAATCAAGGCATTACAATATGTCTCTGGAAATGAAAAGATGGAAATTTATTATTAATTTGAAACAAGCTGGAGTTGGGAGTTAATGCATATAAAAATATATTAAACTTGAGTTTTCTTGATGTTTTAATTTTTATCTTTCTTTTTCTTTTCTCTCTCTTTCTTTCTTTTTTTCTTTCTCTCTTTCTTTCTTTCTTTCTTTCTTTCTTTCTTTCTTTCTTTCTTCTCTTTTTGAAGCAGAATAATTCCTCCATAGCCTGCATTGATTTCAGAAACAGGCAGCCAATGTAATCTTTTTTATATTAAAATTATGAAAAAACTAACACAATAAAAAATACATCATGTAATGAAACCTATATCTGCTAAAAATAAAATATTAATAAGTGTTAATATGAGTAAAGGAAAATCTGAATTAAAATATGACAAAAGCAGTATCAAAACCTCACTGTGAAGAATGATCTTCCTCTTGAAAACCATCCTGATAACTGGATACCTAGCATTGCATCAGTGAGGTCACTTGCTTTGGTTTGGTAACTTGGGAAATCCTGCCAATTTAGGGTCTGAGCCCCATTCCTATCTATAAGTCTTGGTTCACATAGGAAGTCAGTTCATTCCCAGCAGAAATCACAGACTGAGAAGATAATTAATGAAGACATTTACAAACCAAAGAATAGCATCATAGTAGACAGGATAAAGGCCAGGAGTGTGTCTCACTTTCAGAAAGAAGTGTTTCATTAGGGGACACCTAGACATGTAGTAATAAATGTGAAATAAGGAGTGTTTGTTGTTTAATATATATTGTTTAGGAAAAATGGGAAGTGCCAGCTACATACAATTTGGGCTGATAAAACTCCAGCGAAGTATTGCTCAAAGAAATGTGAGTTCAGGATTGACTGCATTATTTACTTGTTTTGTAAGGGTTTGATCTTAATGAAGAGTGCCTTTCTTTGATAAATGATCCATTGTGTCTCATTTTATAGGGCATTTGTTCCTAACTATATGTCCCAAAAGAAATGGGACTTATTACATGCCTAGCTCATGGAAAGTACGTGATGCTGCTCGTCATTTTCCTAAACTCTACTCTTATCCAGGACCTGCTGGAGGTGTAACACCAAGTGAGTAAAATATTCATTATATAATAAACACCAGTATACAGTCGGGGGTGTCAGGTATTTATGAATGAATCTTGCTAGGTGCCACAAAACAAGCAAACATCAAACAAATAAATAAATATAGAGTTTTTTGTAAAGTTGATCAAATACATGCATATGCTTGATTCTTTAATTTCATTTTAGAAGATAAGAAAATGTTTCCCTGGCTCAATATTTTAATGCAGAAATGATAATATATGCTGCAGTGTGCTAGGAATAATGGGATTATAGTGAAAGAATTCACAATGTTTTAAAAATAACACAATTAAAAACAAATATGAGATATATCTAGGTAATATAATATTGACTCAAAGGGATATATTTGTGAATACATATTTCATGTCACATAAATTATTATATTAAATAAATAGGACAGAATTTGTATAATATAAAAATATAGAATAGCTATTAAAATAATGTGATACATATAAGCATATGGTGATAATCAGTAAAAATCCATGTCATGAATTTGAAAGAGTGTGTATGGGCACACACTCAGATTTTTATGGGGGAAAGAGAAGTTTCAAATGGTGTAACTATATGAAGTCTCAAAACTAAACAATAAGTAATTAAATAATAAGTAGGAAACTCTACATCATGTTGTTAAGTCAGTTTATTTATTTATTAACAGGACCAAGTGATTTTTTTATTGAGCTGCATTTTGTCTCAAACACCACCATCCTATTCGAAGCCCAGTTTATTAATGATTTGAATTACTACCAGAATCTGGCAGGAGCACTGGGTATGTAAATCTTACAATGGAGAAAGCATGTTTTTTCTTTGTGTTAATTGCAACATAAATGTGCTCCTTGTATTTAGTTTCATGGCACACTGGTGTAGGAATGTGTTTGTTTACTAATATATTTCATGGATAATCATTATTTTGTGAAATTCAAGTTGAATTGTGCAGAATAATTTTAATAATAATTCTATGTTAATTTTAATATTCCTGATTATAAGTGAGTATCTTAGGTGTGATGGGATGAAGAGTTATTGTCTTATCCAGAGAATAAATGTCTGACCTGACTTCAGGATGTTTCCCTGACTGGTTTCTCCATTCTGGTAGGAGGGTGGGGTAAAATAGCAGAGGTTACAAAACTGATGAGAAGACTTGATGAACTTAGACTATTAGGTGTGACTATAATGGCTGTCTCTTCTGACCTTTCTTCTGTGAAATGCAGCAACTGGAACAAATATCACTAAAGAAATGTGGGAAGAATACATGAACCTGACTGAGTACCTCAGGATTCCTACCAATAATATTGAAAATGTCTATAGAACAGGTAAGTTGACTCCTGTAAAAGTGGCTTGAAATTAGAGCAAAGGATAAAGATTTTTAATTTGGATATTGGCAATATAAAATCCTTACATGAAAATATAAAGAAAATCTAATAGTATTTCTAAGTGTGTCCCTCTTTGTCTCACTTCACAGATGCATGCCCTAAATGGGACCCTTGATCTAATAAGCAGAGACATCGCATTAGTTACTACTCTTGATTCACTGGAATTAAATTTTGAGGTCGATTCAAGATTGTAAGTACAAGCTATTCACAGTTGTCACTCAGGAATTTATGCAGACAATACTGTTATTGAAAATCATAATTGACTTTATGTATGATTAATTACCTTGATTTTAGTAATACAAATGAGTTTCAATAAAGTACCCAATGTACATCATGCTGAAAAACTTATCAGGAGCCACATTCATCACCCTATCATGAATGGGAATATTTTGTGTATTTCAAAATGTAGGAGTTACAATTACATAAAATTCCTAAGGATATGGGGTGTTTGAATTACTTTTCTGTTGTTGCATGGTTTAATTCTGGAAATGTCAAAGTTTTCTTAAAGGGACATGTTGAAGGCCAGCCTTGTCAAGTTAGAGAAAACTGAGTTAAGGGCACAGAGTTGGCAATTTATCACACATCAGAGTGTTCTGTGTGGGAGGAAAGCTTGATTCAGTGGGGTCAGCACTTTCTCTGACATACAAGAGTCTACTGGAACACGTTGAGGACTGGAGAGAAGGCACAAACACACACACACACAGACACACACACACACAAACACAGTCACTGAATGAAGCACGACAAGCTCCAAAATTTTACTTTTCTTTCCACTGCTTATATGTCCCAGCAAAATCTTTCAGGTAGCATGCACAATGCAATGTGATTACATTCTATTTTTCTTTTAATGAATAACTATTTTTAAAAGTATGTTTCCTAATACCTTTACTTGAAAAACAACTTACATATTACACATGAAGGAGAAAACAAATCATTCCTAAGAACCCCGACACATTCATAAGTAAATCACTTATAAGAAAGTCATGTAATTTTCTGAGCAATTTTCTTTTTACTGACAGGTTTTAATTTGTGGTTAATCAAGAGAGAATCAATTATCTTATTATTTAACTTTAAAAGTAATATATAAATCTTAAAAGAATCACAAATCTAAAATTTATATTAAAGGAAGAGTGATTCAGAAATGTTCACTTCCTGCTATATTTTTGGTGGACAACAGTTTTTATTTCAAATCATTATATAACTGTTTCATTAAAAAACAAGTAAATGAATGAGTAAATAAGTTATATATGCATTATATATTAAATATAATATATATTTTATCTAGTATTTATTATATAAAAGTATATATAGTGTATGTATATATCTAGGCATGTTACAACCAATTTTGAAATATTGTTATGTTAAAACTTTGTGTCAGAAATGTTTCACCAACTGTATCTTTGACAATAATTTATTGAAAAAGCACAAGAGTGCTCATATGGGAGGATTTAGATAGGGAAAGAAACAGTGATATAATTATAGTATAATAGAGAATATTAAAGAAATAAAAAAACTGTTGTCCACCAAAAAAAAATGACAGAAAGTGCCATTTCTGTATCATCAACCCTAGCACTAGATAGAGAAAGGTAGATGCTGGGCTTGTAATCATGGCAATAGCTCAGAGCACTCTTGCACTCAGGTGACAAGGGACCCTGTCTCAAATATATGATGAGTCTTGGCAAAGGTGCTTCTGTGGTCTGGGTACACTTGCTCCCTCGGGGTAAAACTACATTTCTGACCTGACTACTGAGATACATTTATTCTGACTCACGCAACCTCAGACTCTCACGTTAGCTGTTTCACCTAAATTTGCGTCCAGTACAGCTTCAAAGATGCTGACCCCAGTGGCTCCACCCTCCCAGACTGTTCCAATGAGGAGGACTTCTTTTCATTTCTGAACCTACTCACCATACAGAGACTGGACAACAAATGTTACAACCAACTTTTTAAGACTAGCCAAAATCCCAATTTTCTTTGGGTCAGCAAAAGAAAACTATGCTCAGACCCACACACCCACATTTACTCCTGACAGAAGAAAACAATTTCAAGAGAATGAGGCTCCATTCTCAAAAAGTATGACAGGTAGATTTTTGTCTTAGGTGGGTTATTTGTTAATGGTGTAGGTCAGCGGGACAATTAGGTAAGGGGGGTTATATTCAGTAATATCGTTCTCTCTTTCTATTTCTTTTGTCTTTCCTTCTTTCTTTCCCATCTAAAATTAAAAGAAATTGAAGATGAAAAAGAAAAACAAGGGTACCAGCATGATATGTTAAAGGTTTGACTATTGAGTCTACTTTTAGACCAAAGAGTATCAAAAAGCCAAATATTTTTGTTTGGCATAGATTTTTCTGTATTTTATTTATATTTCTATATTAAATAATTAACGTTTTATATTGTTACAACATAGTATGTATTCATGTTGAAATTTTTTAAGGTATTGTACATAATTAACTCTTAAAATATATATTAAATTCTAGTTCATTTGAAAGATTCTTTACAACTATTTAAGATAAATAAGAAATGCAAGGTAGTAATTACTGAATCAAACTTATTGGTCATGTTAGATACTATTTTAGTTAATTTTAAAAATAAGTTGCTTTAACTTCCTAGGTGCTTTCAAATTTAAGTAAATATTAGATAGCTAAAGACAAGTAAATCAGACATACTGCAGATAGAATCATAAATGGTCTTCATATACCTCAGATGTCTACAGACAATGTAATATAAAGATATATAATTAATAAAAGGCATTTTATGACAATGATGTCTGCTCCTGGCTGCACCACCATCCTACTGCAAAGATGGTGATGAGCTTTGAAGATCATCCCTATGATGTTTGGTGCAAATGTGGCAAGCAATTCACACGTGGAGGGAAGATCACAAAAAACAAAAATACAAACATAAAACCCAAGTCGATAGGTTTGCAAACTGGTACAACCTCTCTGGAAATGAATATGTAGGTTCCTCAGAAAATTAAGTTAGCCAGTCCTTCCTCCTTGATAAAAGATTATGATTATAAACAATATACAGGTTCTCTTCAGGAAAGTTACTTTAGCTCTGCACACATATATCAGTTTAAACAATAATAGAACTATTTAGCAAGTTAAATTATTTCAGTGCTTAGACATGATTATTAATATTTTTTTATTCAACCCTCCAATCTGTTCTAAGATATTTAAATTACAAATTTAATGATGAGTTAGTTTCAATGGTATGTTACAAAACTGATTTTGATGTAGCCCAGATATAGCATTTTAATATTTGAATGTGATAGAATTAGCATTTATTTGCTCCCCATGGAGGTTATTCTCCATGTGACTAAGACTCAAGGGCACAGTATTTACAAGTGCCAGCAAAGCAGATGCTCTGATGAGAGAGAAACACCAAAAATGTCCCATGAGTTTTCTCCATTATGATGATGAAGCACTGAAAACCTAATATACAACTGAACTAATTAATTATACTAATATGGAGGTTAATGTTGCCAGCTTGGTAGAGGTAGAGTTTATGTAGCTAAACAATGGCAGCAAGGAAAATTTCTCATGAAAAAAAGTATATTTTTATGACTAAATATTTATTGATATTTCTAAAAAATTGATGGAAAAATTTATTACTGTCATTTATTTTATTATAATGTTTTTCAAGTGTATCTTTTTAAACATAAAGATATTCCACTTGCAGAAGATGTTTATACTATAAACTTTCAAGTAAACATTTAAATTTTAGAATTGTTTTTCATTTATAGAAAAATATAGTTCATAATTTCTGTATAGCTCATAATTAGTTTTTATGTTACACATTATTCACATTAGTCAGAACTATTCAACATAACTGAAGTAAGCTCTATTGTCATTATTCTATTATTATTGTTTTGGAGGTTTGCTGAGATAGAGTCTAACTACATAGCACAAAAGGCCTTGGAGTCATTATGTAGCCAGGATATGAATGATCCTCATAGCTTAGTCACTTGAGTCCTGAAATAATAGGCATGTGTCATCATAACCCATTTCAATCTATTACTTCCTAAAATAAACATTTCCTTTTTATTTCTTGAAAACAGATCTTTTTATATAAAGTGCTTTGATTATCATTTCCCATCTCCTACTGTACTCAGTTCCTTCCCTACACCTCACCTCCCTTCCAGAGATGCATTATTTCTGTCTGTCCTTAAAAAATAAGTAGACATCTAAGGAATATAATTAATAGATAACTAAATAGATAAATACAAATCTGAATATGACAAAGCAACCAAACATGAAAAAGAGCCAAAATAAAAGCACAGAAAACATATATAAATAAAGAGACAAATATGTTTGCACACTCAAGAACTGCATAAAACACAAAACCAGAAAGAATGGTCTATTTACAAAAGGCCTGTAACATAGAAAAAAATGAAATTGTGCTGGCAATTATATTCATGACTGCAGAAATGAGAATCTTGGCATGGCTGGGGAATTGACAATTAGTAGTAAATCAAAAGGATTGAAATAGCCTAATGCTGATGTCATCATTAAAATGAGCAAGAAGATTACATGGGTAAGATGAGAAAAGAAGCTTTGAACAATGAATCTCTGGGTTTCTGAAGATTATCAGCTTAGAAGGCTGCATGACCTCTTCTCCTTCACAACTAATTGCCAATATTCGAATTATTCTAGTTTCAAATGCCACTTGTTTAAAACAAACTATGTGTTCTCTTGCCTGCTCACTACATTCTGAAGTTAGATTTTAAGACTTAAAAAAGTCTTAGCACTCTTAGCACACTCCTTTCTTTAAATTTATTTTTAAAATTTTTATGTAATAATTTCAGTTACATTCTTTCTCCTCCCCCAGACCTTCTTGGATCTCAGCTTCTTCCCCACTCAATTTCATATTTTTTCTCTATCTTTAAAACGTTCCCCAATTTCTTCTCCAGGACCTAACACAGTGAGTCTCTCTGATCTCTCAATCCACAGCTTTTCCCTAAGCTATTGGATATATACTGAGTCTCATATTCAGTGCTCTTGCCTAGTGAGGCCACTCCTACCTATACTACAACTATGCTATAAGCTTCTACCAGGACATGTCCTTCCTGCCAGTATGCAAAAGTCCCTTCTGTTCTTCATCTTCTCTATTCAGTAAGATTCGGACTTGCTTCTGCATAGTGTGTCTCCATAAAACTCTCAGTTCAGAAACCCTTTCAAACCCTCCATATATAGTCCAGGTCCTCAAACCAATGTCTATGCATACTCTGACTTCCCACATCTGTGCCTCAACCAATCTCTAGTCTTCTGCCAGGACACTCCCAGCCCTGTTTCCAAACCTTCTCCCATAGTATATTCGACTTTTACACAAAGTTAGATCTATTAACACACACTTGGCTTGGAACAGAAAACAGATCCTGAAAATGTGCTGAGTCTCTTCTATATACCTCACTTCATGAACCCCAAACCATTTTTAACCTCTAAGCACAACCTTTCTGTAATTTTTCTCTTCTGCCACCAACCTGCTTTGTCTATATCAGACTTAAAACTAGCAAAAGAAGTTCACATACACATATTTCATTGTGAAATATGCCAACAATATGAAATATCAAACTAGTGACTTATCTCTAAATTCTAAGAGTGCTGTAGAAATGTTTGCCAATGACCATTACCTAAATGAACCCCAAGGCACAGAATTTAAAAGATAGTGATAAACATCATAAAAGAAGGAGTTTAAAGAACAAAAACAATGAAGCAACTCAATAAAATTAAAGAGAGAGCTTAAAGAGAATAAATGCCTGAATGATACTCAGGAACATAACTTTAATGAAAACAATGAAGACAATATGAAATTTGAGATTAGAATTAAATAAAGAAATAGGAACACTGAAAAGAAGTCAAGTTGAAATGAAGATGGAATTGAAAACCCAACAATTCAACTAGAAAACTCAAGAAAAAGCCTATAGAAGAATGAATTATGTAGAAGTTAGTGTATCAGATACAAAGACAAAATAGAAGCTCTAGACTAAAGAAAGGAATATAAAACTTAAATCAAACAAACAAAAAGCCATGGAAGAGAATATACAGGAATGTGTATTTTGACAGTATGTGCTTTTTCACACAATAAAAAAAAAATCAAAGTTTCAATTATAGAGTACATGAAGAAGAAGCCCAAGTCAATGGCATAAACCAAATCTTCAACAAGATCATAGAAGAATACATTCCCATTAAAGAAAGACAAACCTATATCAGTATATGAAGCACGAATCCCAGAAAAAAAATGTCCACAGTATATTCCAATTGAAACACAAAGGAGACATAAGAAAGCATTTTGAAAGCTGAAAGAGAAGAAATGCAATTCACATAAAAAGAAAATCCTATCAGAAGACAGCTGGTTTGGCAATAGAAACTTTGTAAGTCAGATTAACCTGAAGCAGTGCATCCTGTGTCCTAAATGACTATGAAGGTCAGCCTAGGCTAATAGTCCCCAGAAAACTATCCACTCTAATTGAAGGAGAAAGAAAAACTTTCCAATTAACAGACTAAAAAATTTATATCCAACAAATCAAACCTACAGAAAATACATGAAGTTTCTTTGGTCTGAAGAGGAATAAAGATAGCAGAGAGACTGTGGAAAGAAATATGAATTATAATTATTGAAACACAAAGGACCACTGAGAACACATACAAAACCAAAACTCAGCAACATAATAAGCACAGTTAACATATATTATAATAAGGAAACCTAACAAATATTTACAAAATCAAAAGCTTTAAAATAACTCTTGACAATCATATCAGCTCAAAATGGAATAATACTTCATATTGAAAACAAAAAATTCTATAGTAGTTAAAAAAATCTCATGAAGACAAAAAACTCATTAATGGATGATGAAATTAAGAAATTGAGAAAAATAGTTATAAATTTTAAAAATTTTAGGTAAATTGAAAATGAAAACATGACAAAACCTCTTGGATACAATGAAGACTCTTTTGAGGGAAATATTTAGCTGTAAATGCCCATATGAAAAAAGTCAGAGAGGTCTCAAATAAATAGCTTAATGAAGCAATGCAAAAATTTGAAAAGAAATCAAACCTAATAAATGGCAAGTAATAATAAAAGTCAGAGCAGAAATCAATGAAATAGATACAAAGAAACGAATACATTGAATCATTGACTCTAAGGGCTGGTTCCTTAAAAGGATGAACACAGTTGACAGATCCTTAGCCCAATTAAGCAAAAGAAAAAATAAGAGAGGATCCAACTTAACATAATCAAAAATAAACAGGGAAACATTATAACTGACACCAAAGAAATTCATAATATTGTGAAAAAAATGTTTTAAAACCTGTACTCCACTTAGCTTAAAACCCAAAAAGAAACAGATAAATTTCTTCATTTGGCCAAACTACCAAAATTAGACTGAGAAGTTAACAACTTAAATAGAGCCACAATAAATGAAGTAATTAAAAGAGTAATGAAAAGCCTTCCAGCTAAAATGATGATGATGATGATGATGATGATGACGATGACGATGACGAAGACAAAGACTACTTTATTCCTTAAATGCAGGAATGGTTCAAAATAAACCACTCAATAAATACCATGAAACACATAAATAAAAACAAAAATCAAACGAACATCTCAAAAGATGCTAACAAAAAGCCTTTGACGAAATCCAATGAGCTTCATGATATAAATCCTAGAGAATGTAGGGCTAGAGGGAACATACCTCAGCATTATAGATGATATATATGAGAACCTCCCAGCCAGTGTCATCCTTAATGAAAACAACCTGAAGCAATCCCAATCTAGTCAGAAATGAATCATGTCCATTATCTCTTCAATACTTTGTGTGAAGTACAAACTGGAATAAGGCAAGAGAAAAAAAATTAAAGGTATATAAAACAGGAAGAAAGCAGCTAAACTTGACCTATTTGTAGAAGGGATGATGCTATATATTAGAGACAGCAGGATTCTTCAGAAAACTTCTAGAAATAGCTAATAATTCAGCAAGTGGAAGAACTAATTTTAACAAATAATAGCTTTTGTATGAACTAACAACAAGGATTCAGAGAAGGAGATCATGGACACCTTCCTGTTCACAATAGCTCCAAAGTAAAGAAAATGTCTAAAAATCAACCTAACCAAGGAAGTGAAGGACCTCTATAATAAAAATGTTGAAGCTCTGAAGACAGCTAGAGGAGGACACTATAAAATAGAAAGCTATCCCATGTTTGTAGATTGGTTGAATAATATTATGAAATTGACCATTTTATCAACACCTATTTGCAGATACAATGCATCCCAAGCAGAATCCCATCTCTTTCTTCACAAAAATAGAAAGAAAAAAGAAAACTACCCTAAGATTTAAGGAATCACAGAAGACCCCAGAAAGCCTAAATAGTTTTGAAAAAAGGGAAATCTCTAGAGGATTTCCAAGACAGATCTTAAGATATATTACTGAGTCATAGTAGCAAAACAGTATAATAACCACACAAAAGCAGACATACCAAGCAATGAAACAAAATATAAGACCTAAACATGACTAAATGAAACTTCAGCCACTTAGTATTTGAGCAAAGTGCAAAAAAAACATACTGGAAAGAAGAAAGTATCTCCAAAAATTGGTGCTGAGAAAACTTGATATTCACGTGAAAAGAAAGAATTAGGCTCATATCTGGCATACAAATAACTACATAGGTATCAATGACTTAAACTTGAAACCTGAAATTGCTAGAAGATAACATAGACAGTATCCTGAACAATACAGGTTTAGGAAATGACTTTCTGAATAGAACTCTATTTCTCTAAGAACTTACACAGCATTTCTGTCCAGAATATATAGATGACTAAAAAACAGAGCCAAAAACTCCAAACAAACACACAAAAAATAAGAAAAGACAAGAAGAAAAACTTGGTAAGAAATATCTCAAAATTTATCATCCTAAACAATTAAGGAAATACAAATGAAAATAACATTGAGATTTCATTTTTACCCCAGTCAGAAGAGCGAAGATCAACAGCACAGTAGACAACGAATTTCTGAGGGGTTCTAATTAGAGAGCTAAGAAATTAAGTACAGAAGAAAGAGAGAAGAGTGTAAAAGTGAAGATATCTGAAAAATTTGTAATCATGCAATTAAATATTCACACAAAAATCTTTCCGGGCAGTGGTGGTGCACGCCTTTAATCCCAGCAGTTGGGAGGCAGAGGCAGGCAGATTTCTGAGTTCTAGGCCAGCCTCATCTACAGAGTGAGTTCCAGGACAGCCAGGGCTACACAAGGAAACTCTGTCTCAAAAAAAAAAATCTTATAACAGGTGCAAGTCTACATAGAAATAGGCACACATAGTTTAAATGAAATGTTCTTATCTGGAATATCAGTGCTCCCAACAAAAGCCAAAGACTACTTTACCAAATCCCAGCACCAGGCATGAAAAACTCTATTTTAAGTTGTTACTCTAAGTTGTCCACGAGATTCTCAAAATGGATGGGTTATTGCTATTGTCCTTGGTTTCCCCCACGTGGTATTGCTGAAGAGGTCATGTACTTTAGACATAGTTACTGACCTGGATATGACATGAACGTCCTGTCCTTGAGGACTAGCTTTTATTGGTATCATTAGGTGTCATAAAAGCTTCCAAATAGTAAAGCAACTAACAATCCAAAAGTCTATGATGCCTGTCACAACATGGTATGCTAACCCTAAGGCATACAGTACTGGCATGCATACAGTTGTATCGATCAACAGCTCTTTATTTGGATTTAAGATTGCCATTCAACAGTAGAGAAATCAATATAGGGAGTAGAAAATTCGCAAACTATTCAGTGCTAAGTGAAGTCATGGATATTAAAGGAGAACTTACATCTACCATTTACTAAACCAGCATAATCCCTAACTAGATTCTAAATATTTGTTCTTATACCCACAGTTAAGTGTTATGCTTGCTGCTTCTCAAGGAAACTTTACATGGAAAAAACTAAGACCATTGAAGAAAACCACAACAATTAAAATTCAGAGTTGCATCACCTAACCGCAGTGGATGCATCTACAAAATACCTCTGTACCTAAGGCTCAGGAAGCATTGTGGGCAAAGGGATAAGAAGTTAGATGATCCAGGAGATCTAAGAATATGCTATGAGACCTTTTCTCTTAGTAATGTCAGAACACCACATTTAATGACTTTTTATGCAGAGTCCAAGGGTCTGATCTTTTGGCCAGCACTGTCATACAGAACTGTTATTTGTATTTCAGGAGAAACAATGTATGATAAGACAGAAAAAAAGCCATATTAATTAAAGGAGCCAAAAGCAATCACTGTTTTTCTAAAAACGATCTAATTTCACAAACGAGCTAAAAAACAAATTGTTTACAAAAGGTTCAATAATCCATTAGTAAAGATATAATACTATTAAACTAAGGACTGAGGAAAAAATGATCATGAGCAGTATTTTATGAATAGTCTAAAAGTCAAGATGGGTCTCAGTATGGATGGATTCTGAAAAGTCAAGTAGTAAGGTCATGGTTACCTTTCCCTTGAGAAGATCACACTGGCACTGGACACTTTGCTGCCCTTGTGCTCTTTTCATTATATTTCTTAGACTGACAATGTTTGGCAAATAATTAACATTTTGATAATACCTCTAAGTACTACACCTGTAAATCAGTACTGTGAAGGTGGAGGCAGGAGGACCAGGCACCTAAGGTCATTCTTGGCTGGACAGCAAGTTCAAGGCCTCATGACTACATGAGGTCCTATCTCAAGGGAGAGGGGAGTGAGTTACGAAGCTGAAATCGGGAAAGGAAGAGAGTTCTGGTTTTCTTCCATCACCATCTTTCCCCTATCTATCCACAGACTTAAACTTTCTTCTTATTATTCTTATGTCTTTCCTTTTAGAATATAGAGAAAGATCAAGTTTTGTATTCAGAGAAACTGGTGGCTAAGGCTTACCTGTCAGTGGAAAAGAAACATGAGAAAAGAGAAAAGTTATGACTAACAGTAAATGATATTTATACATTTGATTATTTCTCATCCCCACACCCCAGAAATCATTTCCTAACCATTTCCCTGAAACAGTGACAAGACTGGGGGTCATGTCACAGTTTTGAGTCCTGACCCTACCCTACCACATAAAACCTCAACCATAATACAATGCATTAAATGTGACATTCCAGGGCGGGTTTTAGATCCTCATTTCACTTCTCCTAACAGTGCTGCCTGGATAAGAGATGGATTTCTCTGAGAATTCAGATAAGACTGACGGCAGGTTTGTAGATTCCCAGAACTCGAGGACTCACTGAGATCAAATATTTGGTACTTGAGCAAAGATGAACACTCAAGCCTGAATAAAAATTCATAATGTCCTGGTAGCAAAGCAGCCAGGCTTCTGAACTGCAGAGAAAGTAAGGCCATGAATGAGTTAAGATGTGAGTGTCTGCCACAGCAGGCACACTGCTGGTTCTCAAAGGACACTGTCATCTCACACTGCTGCAACAGTGCTGGTGGAGAACCATCTACTGAAGACATGTCCATGGCTTTCATAGGAATGAGAGGTGAATGTTGCCTTTTGAAATTAGAGATTTATACATTAAATGTGTTTATCTTCGTGGTTGAAATTTAATGGTGTCAATTGATTGATTTCGACATGTCACTAGATGGCAGTATCAACTAGCTAGTATGCTGCAGTTTGGATTCAGGATGCTTAAATACAACCACAGGAGAGAGAACCTAGGAAGTGTAATGTTTCCATTCCTGGGGAGTGTTGTTCTTGACAAAGGAAGACACTCTTGGAAGGGTCATAGTAAGGTGGGGACAAGGTCTCAGAGCCTTAGGAATGTCCAAATTTGCTGAAAACCAAATATCTGCAGAAGAAAAATGTTTTGATTGGTCTGATTTGTTATAGTTTGTTAGAAACTTTCAAAATTATCTTTCTCATTTAATTTTTTGCAGTAACTTTTGGGGTCTAGAAAAAAATTGGTACGATTATTTCTATTTGACCAAAAGTTTAGAGTCTCTTCCGGCCAGAAATTCTAACATACTAGCTGTTTATTTGTGAAACTGGGGAAGATTTGGTTACCATAGAATGTGTGGCAATGTATGGATTTTCAAAAGTTGGCAGGCAGTTTCCAGGCATGAGATATCCTATACTTTGAAGAAAAATTCCATGTGTTAACTTTGATCTAAGCTGATGGTGACTTTTCAACTCTGTTCAGATACTTAGGTTTATAGCCTATAAACCAGTGGTTCTCAACCTTCTTAATGCTGCAACCCTTTACCACATGTTTTGGTAATTAATATCCATATAATTATTTTCATTGCTAATTTATAATTTTAATTGTGCTGCAGGTACGAATCATAGTGTAAGTACCTGATATGAAGGATGTCTGATAAACAGCCCTCTGTAAAAAGGTCACTTGACCCCCTCAAAGGGATCAGAATTCACGGATAAAGAACCAAGACATAATCTTTTAGGCCTTGTACTTTATTATCTACCCCCATTTAATATATAAAGTGTCTGTATAGTTTTGAAAAATATTAAATTTCCCAGAAACATAGCTACAGTATTAATCTAGAGTACCTTAGCCTTTTGTCTTTTATAAGCTCCTGCAATATATTTGTTCATTTTTTGTGGTGGTTTGAATAAGAATGGCCCCGTGAACACATATATTTGAATTCTTAGTCATCAGGAAGTGGCACTACTTGAGAAAGAGTAGGTGGTGTGGCTTTGTTGGAGTAGCTATGGAGGAAGTGTATGAGGAGTGTATGAGAAAGCCCAAACCAGGCCCAATGTCTCTCTACTCTCAACTTCTCCAGCACCGTGTCTGCCTGTGTACCTCCATGCTCCCTTCCATGTTGAGAATGGACTAAACCTCTGATACTGAAAGCAAGCCCCAGTTAAGTGCTTTCTTTGAAAGGAGTTTCCTTGGTCATGGTATCTCTTCACAACAATACAACACTGACTAAGACACATGGGAAAGACAAATATAAGAACTATGAGGTATCATATAAAGGCCAAATCTTCAAATAATAGAATTGACACAGGAGAAAATGACAGATCAATGAATGGCATAGACCAGATCCCTTTATGAGTCTGATTCTAGGATAGAAGTCTTAGAAACACGTATTCTAACACCAAATTTACATTTAATGGTGGCTAGGATTGCTATCAGATGACATAGTTATTAACTATATACAGTGATTATACATCCTGTCCCTGGATGCATTGTTAGAACCCATAGAGGAACTTGCAATATATAGAGTTCACAAAGCCCCTCTTGTCTCCTTACAATGATAATCTCATTGCTCCTTAATTTTCCTACCTTACCGTATCATTTTTTTAATTTTAATCTCATTGTAGGAATAGTTATTTAAATATTTTTAAAACCTAGAAAAATGTTTAGTTAGTTTTGGGTTTGGTGTTTGTTTGATTTTCAAATTCCACCCTGAGGAACTTACGCAAGCAGCAGACTAGCTGCAAGTTTTGACTATCAAGTCAGCTCAACTCAGCAATGCAATCCAGGGAAATGTTACGTACCAGAAGAGAAGATGTGAATGGGAGGCCCTTGAACAACTTGCAATTCTGCTAAAGAGTGGAGTGGGAGGAGGCGTGGAAAATCTGCCACTGCTACTGTGTTGAGTGCATGCTGCATCAAGAGTGTGAGCAGTACACTATGGAACACACGGGCCTGGATGACTAATCCTGCCTGAAGGGGGTCTGTGTGCTGAGCTACCAACATAAAAGAGGATAAAAAAAAATCAATGTTCTGATATCTCTGAAGGCCTTTTACTCCACCTTTAAGAATACTGAGAAAGGCAATGCTCAGAAAACTGATGGTATAAGGTGTTTTTTAAAAGATACCTTGAGAGTTACACAATGAAAAATGCCCTCTTTGGATCTTGCTCCGAGGCAGTGAAAGTACATACTGAAAATATTAACTGCAAATGGAATCTGATGATTTGAAATCCTTTGTGGCCTCTCAGAGAGATGATTCATCATTCCATGCCTTAACTGACCAAAGAGACAAAATGGACAGCTACATCCAAATCTTCAGGCCACTGAGATGAGCTAGTGAGCATTTTACAACTGACTCCTAGAAACAAAATTTTCCACTAACAGATCTTGTTAGTCTCTACAATGCAAATTTTCACCTAGAGTTTAGATTTATGAGCCTAAATGCTGGTAAAGCAGTCAAGGAGAGATGTTGTATGCACTTGGCCTGCTCAACTAGAGAATTCTAGGTCCTGAGCAAGCACTTTAGTCATTTTGTAGTGGAAATATTGAATCAGTGCTTCTAATTTAGACTCTGTGACTAACAGGCTGTAGCATGGGCTTCTGTTATCACCAACCTCTCTGATGAAGTCATCAAACTTTGAAATTTACTTTATTTAGAATCTATTCAGCATGTGTACAAGATCTTGAGTCAAATACTTATACCTTCTTTCCGATGAATCCTACTCATAGCTGTGAGAGTGAGATATGTTTATGCCCACTTTATAGATGAGGAGGTAAAAGGCAAAGATTGATTGATTTTCCTGGATGTAACAGTGAATATGTAAACATAGGAATTTCTATAGGAGTTAAAGGAAATATTTCAAACCAATTTAAATGCTCATTAAACTTTTTATTCCATCTCATTGAAGTGTTTGGAGATTTTCTAGGAAGTGTGTTCACTACCATATAGTTCTCTTCTAGCTCTCCATACTAGCCTGTCATTTCCACTACTTCCTTGGAAACTGAAGTGTTCTTTAGAGAGAAGATTATTAGAAGATTTGCCTTTCCTTGAAGCATTCTGAAAAGTAAGCATTATTGTTATAACTCCCATAATACACACAAAAAAGCTTTGTAATACTACAAAGTTTGTAGCTTTAATTTTATTATTTGTAATAAAGTATTTACTCACTCAGTGAGCACAAAAATAAAAGAAAATAGAAAACTAATAAGAATTACCCTATCAGTTCTTTATTGACAAAGTCCCAAAGAGTACACTAACAAGCTTAACAAGCTTGCTACTTAGAAAACTGTAGATGTTTTAGACATGGAACTTCTGACTAGTACAGAAATCAACAAGTTACAATATGGCTGCCCAATACTCCACCTTTCTTCTTCTTCAAAGTTATTTACTTTCAAGAAAAGAAAATTTTCTTAGTCTATATCATTCTATCTGTCTCTATGTTTCAAACCTCCCTATTTCCTTCTGTCTCTGTCTTATGGTTTCTTTCTACCTATATGAATTTTAATTGAAAACTACCACATAGTTTATAAATGTGAGCATGTGGCCTCTATTTGTTTTTCTTTTGGTGGGACATATAGATTTTTAAAAATTTTTGCACTGTACAAAATAAATAACTCCATTTGAAGTATCTCATTTCTCTGGTTGCCCAGGTTGACTTATGTACATTGATGTAATATATAGTCTAATATTTACAAGGGAGAGGGTTTACAAAGCAGAACATCTTTTAGTTGATATCTTTATCAACTATTGATTCTGTCATGAAAGTAGGAGCCATCACAAATGTCACTTCTGGATAATTAGGCACCTACAATGAAGCGATTAGAAAATAGCTTTTATTTATCTGTAAATGGAGGAGGTGGAAACTGTTCCCCTTCACGCAAAACGTGCCCCAATCCTAAACATTGCTTACTTTTTAAACCAAACCTCTCTGAATTCCAGATAATCCTTAGGGTTTATGTTTTGCAACCTAAGGATGACTCAGAACCTGGGCTTATCCTCTACAGGTATCTAGAGGGTACACTAGCAAGTTCAACCGTCCTGGCTTCTTAGTGTACCTGGAAAGAGTTACTAAGGGAATCCTAAACTCTGTTTCAGTGTTATAATGTTACGAGTGTTTGACCTGTTCTTCAGTGATCTGCAGGCAAATGCAGACAGAAGTCACTGCTCACAGATACATCCCAAGGCCTAGCACATGTACAGAGACATAGTGCAAACTAAAGTTTTTGCTGAATGGATCACTATATCTGCCTTTATTTTCCAAGTAGACTTGCTGAAGGGATTAATAATTTATATACGTCTAGATGTAGTCTAACATTTTTTCCAAAGTAGCAAGGAAACTGATTGAATATATGCTTTTCTTCTACTTGCAAACGTCAGGGAAATATGTGACTCCTGATTTAAGGCTCTGGCCCTGCAGTGTAATAGCTTCATAGTGAGATGCTCTGCTGAACACAGCTTCAGCTGTATGAAAAGAGTAATCATAGTGTTAGTGTTAGTGTTTGAAAAACATAAAAGTGGGGCCCACAATATGCAAAATCAAAGATATTCTGCTGCCAAGGAGGTTGTTACTCACAATTTCATACTTGCCTCCCTGCTATTGAAAGACTGAGTGAAACACACTAGCCATGAAACTTTAAAAGCCTATTTGAACACTCCTAGATTTTCTATCACTCTCCCACAAATATGCACATGCATGATTTACCATATGGTTTCTAACATCTGGTGGTCAACAGATAAATAAAACTAACGGGGTTTTCTATTTACACTAGTTGCAAATTTACTCACTGGAAATAGCAGCTCTGCAAATGCTCTGCTTTCGGATTCCCTTAAGTTCTAAGCATGCCTCTTTGACATGGATTTACATTTTCGTCCCTTGGAGATGGGAGAAATTTGTTAGCTTACTGTAGAATATAAACCTTCCTTCTCATTTGCTACTCATCCAGCAAGCATTGTTTGCTATAAATCAAAATACTGTCTGGTTAAAATTTTCTTCTATTTCTTTATTCCTTGTTTGTCTATAGTCTTAAGTGTTCAGTATCTGTATGATACACACACACATTCTGTTCTAGGCAAGACTGTTGCATACTAATGACTTTCTTAGCCATGGAGCATTATATTGCAGTAGCATCATGTTCAAGTTGAGCAATAATTTACACTTGACTAGCATTCGCAACAGTCGTTGCTACTATTATAAATATAATACAGAACTAAAAGTTTCCTTGTGACATATTGCTTAATAAATTTTAAATATTATCCTATCAGATCTGACAGCAATACACAAATGATGAATAAATGACAGTCATATCAGATAGCTTATGGTTCAGCATGAATACTTACTGTGATTTAATACCCAGCATTAAAGGCCATTTATGCTTTTACCAGTGAAATTAAAAGTGACTTTAGGATTTAAAAATCATACATTTTACTAGCCACACTAGATCTGGTTTCCAGAGGTAAGTAGCAAACATACTTCAGTTACATTTAAATATATATATATATATATATATATATATATATATATATATATATATATGAGACTCTGTAGACACTATCTGGCTACTTATCAAAGAAGATAACAACATTTTCATGCTTCTGTGTCTGAATCAACTAGTCACATAGGTCAAACACTCTCTGAATACAAAAAAAGGACAAGTTACTTTTCTCCAGACCTGAAATCTTCTTTTCCTATGTGACCACAGTCTTCTTCAACAATTATAATACTAGCACCCAAGATTCCATTTTGAAATTCCTTAATGCATTTATCTGCTTCTCTAGGTGAGGAGCACTGGCTAAAAGAGGGCTCACCATGGTCCTGACTTCACTCTCAGTGTATTACACTGGCACAGGGATAGAGAAGAAAGGAGTTTATAATATTGACCTCTGAGATCTGGGAAAAAACTTAAGTGATTGTATTGTGAATGGGTCCTTTAATATTCTAACAACAACTAAAACACACAAAGCCCTTGACTAAAGAATCTTCTAAATTCTTAGAATTGCTCTAAAGTAGATATCAATAACTCTAGATTTCTGGTTGGAAAAATTTAACTTGGAGCCCTCTACTATATTGAAACTGAAACATCGAGTACAG
Source organism: Grammomys surdaster (assembly GCF_004785775.1). Lineage (NCBI taxonomy): Eukaryota > Metazoa > Chordata > Mammalia > Rodentia > Muridae > Grammomys > Grammomys surdaster. The sequence continues at coordinate 5,993,258 of NW_021605171.1, read as the reverse complement.
CTCAGCTGTGACTCATTCACAAACAGGAGCCTGAGCACAGACCACACCCACCCTACTTCAGATTCTCCCTCAGTTCAAGGTCATGAGCCACAATTTTGTGCTGATATTTGCTTCAGGAGACTAAGGTTCTGGAATCTGGAGTTAGTTCTGCCAATAGGAGGTTGAGAATGAAAATAAGTATGTGAATGTAGCACTTTTTTCAGGATGAAGAAGTGTAGGCATTTAATGAAAGCTACTGAACTTGACAATACGGATAAAACAATGGTTCCCAAGTGTCTGAGTTTGCTTTTTAAACCGCAAAGACTGACTATAGTAAAGAACTTTAAAAATGACACTGATAGGCAAAGGACAGCCCAGGAAAGTGAGAGTAAAATAGTTTATTTTCATAGAAAAAGGACAAACATCATACTGTATTTACATTATTTCTCATTTAACTTTGAATGACAGAAACTCTGCATTGAATCAAAAGTTGAAGAAAAATAATTGGAGGAAAGGTGACTTCATAATTATGCTGTATAACATAGTGCCAAATATTACAGATTTTTTAAAAAGGCTTTAATTATTTAAAAGACATGGTAGGCCAGTGATTCTGGGGTGGCAGGTACAATTGAAGGCTCACTTACACAACAGTTAGATCGAGTCTTCAGTTTCTTAACATTTAATCCTCTGCGCTGCACAGTCTGACTATCTCAATAGCATTCCAGTTGCCCTCGGCAGAATACATGGTCTAAGATACATAGACAAGCAAACACTATGACATATTTTATGAATTACTGTGACAGGTCAAAGCCTATCACAGCACCACACTCTAGAAAACCACCTATTACTCCAGGGTTTGGATTGAGGGTGAGGGGTTTACATCCTCTGATTTGAAAGGAAGATGTAAAAGTAATATTCATTGGTATATGAAAACCATTAAAGCTGAGTTAGACATCCCAAAGCCACTGTTTAATAATTAAAATTACTATGTGCTAAGCATTCTTGGAACAGAAAATAAAGTTTAAATCATTGAATCTATTAAAATGCATGACTTCTTGGTGGCATACTTGGAAGAATTGTCCTAGATATTTAGATCCCATATTTCTGCATATATATAGTGGGAAAGTGCAACAATAGAAAACAGCCAAGGCAACTAGAACAGCAAGCTAAAAATTCACATCTTGAACCACAAGCATGACACATAGATAAAGAACTAAAAATGGTGTGAGTCCTTAAACTCTTAAGACTACTCCAGTGACATTCTTCCTCCATGGCCACACCACCTAAATGTACCCAAACAATATCACCAACTGGAGTGGTCAAATACCCAAAATATTTTATTTATTCCCTATGCACTTTAATTAGAGCAAAACCTTGCCAAATTGTTTTAAGAGCTACTTAAAGTAAGTCTCTAAGATTAATTCAGCTTCTTTTTTCTACAAGTAAAATAGACTTCTAAACAGATTGACCACGTATAGCTCACATGGACAACTCAATTTGCCTCCTCTGCTGAATAATTTCTGCATTCATCTTCACCAAAAGTGACATCAATGGTCTCCTGTTTTCATTATCCTTATTTCTGTTACAGAGATGGTAATACTACAGAGAAGCTTTTCCTTTACCATCTCCAAGGCCTGGCCTATGTCTTTCTTCTTTTTGTGTTTCTTGTACTTAACAGTGTCTCATCTATCATATGAACAACGATGATATAAAAATGATAGAATAGTTTTATGTAATTACTGAATGTATTTGTCTTTTAAAAAATACCTGAAGGTAATTTTATTTAAAATTGAAAGGGGGCAAACTTAACTCATCTTTTCGAGAACCATTTGTTCTGTAATAGTAAATTCATCAATTGCCTAGTCAGACAGAAACATCAAAGCATATTCTCATTTGAAATTCAAACACTGTGTGCTCAACAGGCTTCTCTGTAGCAACCTTTCCCTGTTGAATATGGTGCAGACACTGCGGATCTTTTCATCTAGGTCCTTTGTGTGGTGAAATGCAAGTCTGGGAAAACACCTTTCTGCACTACCACTAAGTGGCCTCTGGCACTTATTTCCATGAAGGTCTCAACTTCTTGTTTATTTTGAAAGGATTTTATTGTTTTTCTCCTTAATTTTTAAAAAAAGAATGTCAATGTGTTTTATCCTATTCTTTTCTGACCTTCAACTTTTCCAAGATCTACTACACATCACATGTTACATACTTTAACAAACAAGAAACCTACAAAGAAAGGGGAAAAGGAAGGATGGAAAGAAGGAAAGGAAAACACCACTAAAAACAAAAAGTCTGATTTGTGTTGATCATCTGCTACTAAGCATGGGGCCTGTCCTAGAATGTGGTTGATATACCCAGTGTTGCTCCACTGAAGACAAACAAACAAACATACAAACAAACAGATTTTCCTTTTCTCTGCACTATCATTTGAGAATATCTTCTTGACTAGGATAGGATTTTGTATTCACTTGCCCTCTTTCAAGATTGAATTTTTGTCTGATTTGAGCTTATACATGTTTGTGCATATTGTCAATTCTCTGAGAGCACATATGTGCATCTACTACTTTGTGTCTGAAAAATGCTGTTTCCTTAAAGTTGTTCACCATCTCTGGCCTTTGTGATATTTCTGCTCCCTCTTCCACTGAGCTTTGAGTGGAGCAGTGTAATAAAGACAACTCCTTCAGGACAGAGCTCACAGCAATCTGTGTTATTCATTTGTGAGTCTCTGCATTAATTACCACCTATTTAGGTATATGTCTGTCTGATGAGGGTTAAGTGATGCTCTGATGAATGGATACAGCAATGTATAGTTAGAAGGCAGGTTATTGCTATGTTCACTTATAAAAATAATAGTGATAGGTTTTCCCCTGGGACTTTCACCTTTTTAGACTCAGATCATTGGCCTTTCTAAAAACATTTCATATAGGTTCTATCTTATGGATTGGGCCTTTACTCTAACTAAAAAACAACCACTAAGGTGATTGGTCACTTCTCTAACATCTGTATCATTATTTCATTTGTGGACATATCTTGCTGGGATGTTCCTATTATAGCTCCTAAGTTTCGTAGCTGAGTGAGACTGATGATTTACTTCTCTCCTCTGGTAGCATATATAGCATTTTAGATCACTATGAATTCTAGACAGTAGAAGTAACGCTTCCAGATGAGTACTAGCTTGCTTTCATTATGTTTAATGCCTTATGTATGTGTTGTCTTCAGCAGCACAATCTGACTATCAAGTTGTAGAGAGTAAGCAATAGCATTGAAACCAGCCTGTAGGGGTTTGGGGAAGGGGGGTAAGAGGGGAGACGAGCAAGACCCCTTTGGCCCAAAACCTAACTAGAACTGGGAGTTTTATTTAGTAGCGTGTGATGTTTATTTAGGGCATTGCCTCCTCTATTGTATGGTGACTCAATTTAAAAGTATTGTGTTTATGAATTTATTTTAAGATATTTCCACAATGGAAAAAGTCATGTGGCTTTTTCAAAAGGCCTTTGAGGTTAGATGTCTTTTTTCATATTCTCTTTTCTATCTTGCCCTCCAATTCCTCATCTTCCCAAACCCCCTCCCCTGTCCTAAATAGCCCATTATCCTAATAGCCCATAACACTAATTCTATATTTTATTTCGTGGAAGAAATTCTCTCCACCTTCAACCCCTTGACTCCTTATTCCTTATTAGCTATCTAACCTTTGTGGATATTCTAAATAAAACATATACACTTAAGCATAAAATCAGAGTTCCATGTATAAGAGAAAATATGAAATAATTGTTATTTTTGGTCTGTTTTCCCTCACTAGGGGTGAATTTTTCCTTTCTCTATTCATTTCTCTGATAATTTATAATTTTATTTTTTGTAATAGCTAAATAAAAACTCCATTATGTGAGGTTATCATATTTTCATTATCCATTCACCAGTTGATTGTCATCTAGATGGTTTCTAGTTTCTAGCTATTATGAGTAGCACAGTAATAAATGTGCATGAGCAAGTATCTCTGTAGTAAGAGATAGAACCCATTAGTAGTACAGATGGATCTTGGGATATCTCTATTATCAGAATTTTGAAGAACATCATGCTGATTTTCCATAGTGACAGTATAAGTGTTCTCCTTTTCCTGTATCTTTACCATCATACGCTGTCATTTGTTTTTATTAATCATGGCCTTTCTCACTGAGGTAAGATGAAAATTCAAAAGAGTTTTAATTTCAAGTTCTCTGATGTTTACAGATGTTGAATATGTTTTAAGTGCTTTGTAGTCATTTGTATTTCATCTTTTGAGAACACCCTGGTTAGTTCTGCACCTTGAATTTTTTTTATTATTTATAGTCTTGATATTAGTTCTTTGTGTATTCTAAATAGTAAAACTACGTCATATGTATAATTATTTTTTGTGTTTTTTTTTCATTTTGAAGGTTGCCTCTTTGCTCAAATGATGGTATCCTTTACTGTTCAGAAGCATTTTTAGTTTTATGAGCGATCTCATTTGTTAATTGTTGGGCTTGATGCCCACACTATCAAGGTCAAGAAGAACTTTAATATTAGTTTTAGAAATGATGGATTAAGATACCAGTAAAACATTGATATACTAAAATTTTTAATGAATTCAAAATATCCTCCTAAAACAAAAAAATCTGTATGAGAACCATGAGAAATAATTAAACTCTGAAAAAAAGTTTTTGAGAATGTTCAAACACATATATATTTATATGAAACTATGTTTGCTTTTTTTGCTTTACACCAGGTCATTTCCCCTGTACTTTATATGTTTCTCCCTCTGGAGAGATAAAGAGAGAAAAATGCTACTGGAGCCGTGTCTGTTTTATGTTCCTAGCTTTGAAACTGGCTTCTTGTGATATGTGCTATCCCAAAATGGAAATAATAGGATAGTACTCTGAAGTGAAACAAAATTATATCTAAACATTTCAGAAGAGAAAAGGATGGCAAATTGCAGTTAGAAATGCCTGCTCATGGGGAAATAATCTCCAACAGCCACCTCAATAATACAGATTCTTCTTACTTGAATGAACAGTTTAATCTGTGAATTTTGGATAGGGATCCTCATTTTATTAATTTTTAATTTCTTATTATATCTGTGTATTTGGGCCAACTAAATGCTGTGGTACATAGGTGAATGTTACAAGACAACTTTGCAGAATAAGGACTTCACGCATGTTTATGTATGTTCTCGGCATTATATTGGGCTTCATAGCAAGTGATTTAAACATAGAGCAATTGCACTGGCCAAGGGTCCTCTTTTTAAAAGAAGGTATCTATAAACTTAATTAGCATATCATTTTAACCTAGCCTATCTTTAGCATATATCACTTTATTTTCTTATTTTGTTGGTAGTTTAGTCTTAAACTATAATATACAGATTTTATCCTTATTTAATTTTGAAAACTTCAATTAGATTCTTCAGTTTTTATTTTTTAATATCTTTCCAATCCCTAAGATACAATCATGTCATTGATGTGGAATTTTGCTCTCTTTCTTATGCCCAAACCGTGTTGTGGCAGCTTCTAATATTAAGATATATATTTTATAAAGCCTAAATGTTAATAGATTTGGTGAGTCATTGTCACATTCAAATAACATAAAAATTGCCAAATTAAAATGATTTCAATAAGATAGAGAGTTGGGACATAATCACTGTGAGTGTGTGTACAAATATAGTGCCTATTGTGTCAAAAGTTGAAGATAATTAAGGAGTTACTAGTTTGAAAACATAACACTAAGGTTTGTGTGGACAAATTGTAAATTTGGGGGAGACTGCGCTTCCAGAAGACCTAGGTTTGATTCCTAGCATTAACATGGCTACTCATAACAATCTGAAACTCCAGTTCCAGGGAAGGCAATTCTTTTTTTATTGGCACAGATATGCATATAGTATATGGAAATACATGCAGACAAAATGTACATAAACAGGAAATAAAATGATAACCTTTAAAAACATATACATGTTTAAAGAGGTTGCCATGTATTACAATAGTATTTTATTAAAACTGAATGGAAGAAAAGCAGGTAGGTGATCTTCAGACCTTCATTCTACCTTCTATCCTCCATATCCTATCCCAAGGGACATTCTGAACTTTGTATCAGACCATCAGCTCTAGCCTGTGTCCCATTCTTCTCTGGCTTCATCTTCCAAAGGACACACAGATCTCCTTCAGCATTTCTCACAACAACATCCCTTTTTCTCAGCAACCACCTTCTGCAGCCATTCCCTGGAAACCTGCTGGCCAAGCAAACTAGGGAAGTAGGTGGTCCAGGGAAGCATATAGACAATCTTCAGATCCTTACTCTCCTCTTCTCCTCCAAAGCCAATACCCTAGTCATATTCCAGATCTAGAGCAGACAACTTGTGGCCTTCCCTTCCTCTCTGCCTTCATTCCTAGGGGATTAAGCATCATCTGGTATTACAACCTGAATTCCTCTATTGTAGACCACATCAGTTCCCTTCTCCCATTTTTAGCTCATCCTCACTGCTAAGTGTCAGCTCCCAATACCTAGAAATTCATTCTACCTGGACCTCTCAGTGGCCACTCCTAGCAGGATCTCAGAAGCACTTCTCTCTCTCTCTCTCTCTCTCTCTCTCTCTCTCTCTCTCTCTCTCT